>NC_088375.1:76485000-76790000 GCF_037993035.2 Macaca fascicularis | reverse complement strand
GCAGTTCTGATGTGCTGGAACTCTCCAGAGTTTTCTGCCTAAATAAAATCTTCGGGGTATCTGCTTTTTGATGGAGATCACTGTCTAAATTTAATATATATATTATATATATATATACACACACACACACACACACACACACGAGTAAAAGGAAATTACATTTTGGATTCAGAAAAAAAGTGTTTTCCAAATAACAAATAACGTCCAACCCAATTTTTAGCTGTTTGGGTCTTAAATAAGTTAGATCTCAGTTTATTTTCAAGCATCTAAGAACATTGTAACACATTCTTTACTGTTTAAAGTGAACTGGATTGTTAATAATATGACTTGGTTATTCTCTCACTGGAAATTTCTATGTTTTTACCACCCCAAATCCAGCTCTTCCAGAAAGAAGCATGATTCTAAAATGAGAAGATGCTGTGAGAGGGGAGTGGTAAAATATGGAAAATGGACAACCATAGGGCACAGAAGAATAATTGTTCTCTGATACTTTCCCATTTCCTTTTTTGGACCATATGGAAACCTCTGCTTCCAACACAGCATCCTAGAGGCATGCTTCCTTTGGTGGCTCAAAGTGTCACATAGAAATATTCAGCCCCCATACAGCCTTCTGTAGGCAATGCACAATCAATCAAACGAAATTCATAGATCTCCTTTCCCTTTGTCTTCAGTTTCTGCCTCATTTATACAGCTAAGTTATTTAATTAAATTCACTTATACCCCCTCTTCAAAGCATATTGCCAGTGGCTCATGGACAAATATCAAATCAATATTAGAAATTAGTCTGTTTTCATGCTGCTGATAAAACATACCCCAGACTGGGTGTTACAAAGAGGTTTATAATGGACTTACAGTTCTACATGGCTGGGTAAGCCTCACAATCATGGTGGAAGGCAAGGAGGAATAAGTCATGTCTTACATGGATGGCAGCAGGTAAAGAGAGAGTTTGTGTAGGGAAACTCCCCCTTTTAGAACCATCAGACCTCATGAGACTCATTCACTGTCACAAGAATAGTTTAGAAAATACCTGTCCTCATAATTCAGTCATCTCCCACAGGGCTTCGCCCACAAGACGTGGGAATTGTGGCAGTTACAATTCAAGATGAGATTTGGGCTGGGACACAGAGCCAAACCATATCATTTCACCCCTGTCCCCTCCCAAATCTCATGTCCTCACATTTTAAAACCAATCATGCCTTCCCAACAGTCCCCCAAAGTCTTAACTTATTTCAGCATTAACGCAAAATTCATAGTCCAACGTGTCATCTGAGACAAGGCAAGCACCTTCTGCCCATGAGCCTATAAAATCAAAAACATGTTAGTTACTTCCTAGATACAATGCAGGTACAGGCATTGGGTATATACAGCCATTCTAAATGGGAGACATTGGCCAAAACAAAAAGGCTACAGGCCCCATGCAAGTCCAAAATCCAGCAGAGCAGTCAAACCTTAAAGCTCCAAAATGATCTCCTTTGACTCCATGTCTCACATCCAGGTTATGCTGATGCAAGTGGTGAGTTCCCATAGTCTTCGGCAGCTCCTCCCCTGTGGCTTTGCAGGGTAATCCTCCCTACTGGCTGCTTTCACAGGCTTTTGTTGAGTGTCTGCAGCTTTTCCAGGTGCACAGCGTAAGCTGTCAGTGGATCTACAATTCCGGGGTCTTGGGGACGGTGGCCCACTTCTTACAGCTCCACTAGGCAATGCCCCAGTAGGGACTCTGTGTGGTGGCTCTGACCCCATATTTCCCTCCCATACTGCCCTAGCAGAAGTTCTCCAGGAGAGCCTTGCCCCTTTAGTAAACTTCTGCCTGGACTTCCAGGCATTTCCATACATCCTCTGAAATCTAGGCAGGGATTCCTAAACCACTGACTTCTGTGCACTGGCAGGCTCAAGATCACAGGGCAGATGCCAAAGCTTTAGGCTTGTACCCTCTGAAACCATGCCCCAAGCTCTACATTGAAGTCCCTAGGCTGCACACAGCACAGGGCCCCTGGATCTGGCCCACAAAATCATTTTCTCCTCCTAGGTCTCTGGGCCTGCGATGAGAGGGGCTGTTGTGAAGACCTCTGATATGCCCTGAGACATTTTCCCCTTTATGTTGAGGATTATCATTCAGTTCCTCGTTATTTATGCAAATTTCTGCAGCCAACTTGAATTTCTTCTCAGAAAATGGGATTTTCTTTTCTATCGTATTGTCAGGATGCAAATTTTCTAAATGTTTATATTCTGTTTTTGCTTTTAAAACTGGAAGCTTTGACAGCACCCAAATCACTTCTTGAATGCTTTGCTGCTTAGAAATTTCTTCTACCAGATACCCTAAATCATGTCTCCTTTAAAGTTCCATAAATCTCTAGGGAAGCGGAAAAATGCCACCAGTCTCTTTGCTAAAGCATACCAACAATCGCCTTTGCTCCAATTCCCAACAAGTTCTTCATTTCCATCTGAGACCACCTCAACCTGGATTTCATTGTCCATATCATTATCAGCATTTTGGTCAAAGCCATTCAACAAGTCTCTAGGGAGTTCCAAACTTTCTCACATTTTCCTGTCTTCTGAACCCTCCAAACTGCTCCAGTCTCTGCCTGTTACGCAGTTCTAGTCACTTTCACATTTTAGAGTATCTTTTCAGCAATGTCCCACTCTATTAGTACCAATTTACTGTATTAGTCCTTTTTCATGCTGCTGATAAAGACATACCTGAAACTGGGCAATTTACAAAAGAAAAAGGTTTATAATGGACTTATAGTTCCACGTGGCTGGGGAAGCCTCACAATTATGGCACAAGGCAAGGAGAAACAAATCACATCTTACACGAATGGCAGCAGGCAAAAAGAAAGCTTGTGTAGGGAAATTCCCCCTTTGAAAACCATCAGATCTCATGAGACTCTTTCACTATCATGAGAACAGTGCAAGAAAGACCCAACCCCATACTTCTATCACCTCCTTCCAGGTTCCTCCCATGACACATGGGAACTGTGGGAGTTACAATTCAAGATGAGATTTGGGTGGGGACACAGCCAACCTATATTATGATTTCTTCTTCTTTTTTTCAAACTTTAAAAAAATGTTTTATTGTTTTTCTTAGAGTCCTGCTGTGGATTTTTACAAAGTAAAGTCCGTGCTAATGATTTATAGTTAGGTGAAGAAGGTGACTAGGTTTCAGTGTAAACAATGATTCATACTGTTCTTAGGGAAAAAACACACAAGAATGCTATTATTGACTTTGCCTATTCTTCTTTCATTTTTTTTAATTGATTTTAGAAATATTTTGTCTAACTGCAAACAAAATTAGTTTTATAATCGAGATCATGTAACGTTTAAAAAATTAACTCAATGAGAATCACATCTTTTTGATGATGAATCTTCTTCTTTAAGACCCTGGTGTGAATGTTCATTAACTCAAGTATAGTTTTGTGTCTTTCATAAGCTTTTTAAGTTTTTATTACATAGTTTTCAACGTTTTTGATAATGTTTATGACAAACTATTTTACTTTTATGCTATCATTGTAAACTATATTCAATTATATTATGTAACTGATTATTGCTTTTATATAGAAGGCAAACAGATTGTGCTAATTCATTTATATTCTGCCTTTCTTATTATTTTTTAGAAGCTTTTTCATTAGTATATAGAAGCTGAAATTTTGAGTGCTCAATGTATTCTTTGCAAATATTGTGTGATTGCTTGTAAGCCCTACAAGCAAAGAACTAGTAAAATTGTGTAATTATGCAGATACGCAATTATACACACACAGACACCTATAAGTATTAGTCCAACATCTGAATAAAATCAAGGTGATTGGGTCAGAATCTGGCAATTGAACTCCCATCTTTGACTATGTTAACAGGAATCAGACATGCCCTCTCACCATAAACAACTATAAAACGGGGCAAAATATATAAGAAACCTGTTTTGGACATTCAAAACCACAGTCAGGAGACTGTGATCTTTGGAGAAAGTAAATACATGAGGCAAACCCTACTCTCACCCCTGCTAATTGCCTAAGTACATACAAGTAAAACCCAAGCAAAAATTTGTCATCATGCTGAACTGAAGAGGCAGAGATAAAAATTTTTGATGACATAAGTCCTGGCATTTCCAGGGCAGAAAACTATGGAAAGAGAGCTGTGAAAGGGGTGAGAATGGAGAGAAGGAGAGAAAAAGCAGTTTATACAGGGATTCACCATGTATGCTTGGCCAACGCCTAAGCTGTGTACATCATAGAAAATTGCTAAAGCCAAGGAAACAGAAATTTCTCAAAGAAGCCAGAGAAGAAAGACATATTAAAGTCATTGGAGCAACTATAGAAATGATACCTTCCCTCTCCTCAGGAACAATAAATGATGGACTATAATACACTATAATAAAATATGTTATATATAACACCATATAGTAATATACATTATATATGATATATAATATACATTATATTTAAATATGTGTCATATAATAGGGTATAATATCTTCAAAGTGATTTTAAAAAACCCTGACAACCAAGAACTCTTGGCTAGTCAGAATAATCTTCAAAATAAGAATAGAATTAAAGAGAATTCATTGCCATAAAACTGAACTATTAAAAAAAAATGTTCAAGGGAGTTTTTCAGGTTGAAGGGAAATGACACTAGTTGGACACTCGGATATACAGAAAAAAAGAAAGAATACAGGGAAAAGTGGCAGAGAAGAGGCAGGACTAACTTGCAGCTCCCACTCGGATGGACAGAGCAGTGTGTGGAGACTCATGTTGTGAACTTTTATTCCAAGAACTACCACAGGAACATACCAGGAAAGCTGAGAGAATCCAGAGACCCTTTGAAGGAGGTGGATTGATGCTACAGGCTCCGTGGGACAACCACAGAACTCTGTCTGCTTGCTTTCTCATCTGGGAGGCTTGTAGCCTGGGGCAAGTTCTCAGGCCTGCTCACTGGCTGCCTGGAAATAAACCAGTGCTGTTGCGGGGAGCACAGTGGGCGTGAGACTGGACTTTCAGGCTGTGGGCTGAGTGGGAACTGGGTGAGGCATGTGGCTGCCAGCTTTCCCCCACTTCCCTGGTAACCTGTGTGAGGCAGCAGAGGCAGCCATAATTGCCCTGGGAACATAACTCCTTTGGCTGGGGAACCACAGCACCATCACCCACAGCATCTGCAGCAAGCTCCACCTAAAGAGACATACCTAACCCTGCCCTACCTGATGGTCTTTCTCTACCTGCCCTGGTAGCTAAAGACAAACAAAGTAATCTCTTGGGAGCTCTCTGACCCTGTCCACCACCTGACCCTACGGCAAGCTTATATTCCCCTATACTACTACAACTGATGCACTCTCAGCTGGAGGCCATCCAACACAAAACCAGAGCACTTAACAAAAATACAACCAAGGACCCTCACAGAGTCCACTTCACTCCTCTGTTACCTCCACTGAAGCACGTGCTGGTATCCAAGCAATACAAAGGAAAGAATCTTAAGAGCTGTGAGGCAAAAGCATCAGGTAACCAGTAAAAGAAAACCTATCAGATTAACTGCAGATTTCTTAGCAGAAAACTTACAAGCTAGAAGAGATTAGGGGCTTGCCTTTGGCCTCCTTAAAAACAACAATAATCAACCAAGAATTTTGTATCCAGCAAAACTAAGCTTCATAAATGAAGGAATGATAGTCTTTTTCAGACAAACAAGTGCTGAGAGAATTCACCAGCACCAAGCCAGCGCTACAAGATGTACTAAACGGAGCTCCAAATCTTGAAAAAAATTATCAAAATACACCAAAATAGAACCTCCTTAAAGCATAAATCTCACAGGACCTATAAAACAATAACAATGAAAAAAACAAACATACGAACAAGGAATTCAGGCAACAAATAGCGTGATGAATAGAATAGTACTTCCAATCTCAATACTAACATTGAATATAAATGGCCTAAATTCTCCACTTAAAAGATACAGAATGGCAGAATGGATAAGAATTCACCAACCAAGTATCTGATGTCTTCAAGAGAGTCACCTAACACATAAGGACTCACAAAAACTTAAGGTAAAGGGGGGGAAAAGATATTCCATGCAAATGGACACCACAAGCAAGCAGGAGTAGCTATTCTTCTATCAGATAAAATAAACTTTAATAAATGGTATTTACAAAAACCCTATAATTAAGATTACAATAAAGTGAATACTGTCTCCTTGAGATAGTAAACAAGGCAAAGATGTTCACTTTCATCATTTACATTCAAAATTGTGCTGGAGATTCTAACTAGTACAATAAGGCAATAAAATAAGAGGCACATGAATTGGAAAGGAAGAAATAAAACTGTCTACAAAACGACAGCATTGTAATATACATTGTAAATTACAAGGAATCTATAAAAACAAAAATTAAAAAAAAATCTACTAGAATTAAGAGAAGTTAGGAAGGTTGTAGGACACAAGTTCAATATTCTAAAATCAATTATATTGTTATTCATTAGCATTACTATATGTAACAATCTAGGAATAATATTTAAAATATTATTTACAATGCTATCACAAAAACATAAAAAAATTCAATAAAATATGTGCAAGACCAACATGTTTTTTGCATAGAACTTGACAAGCTGACTCAAAAATTTATGTAGAAATGCAAAAAATTCTACAATAGCCAAAATAATTTTGAAAAAAAGAAACAAGTTTGTTTCCCACAATTAATACAAAACTAGCAATCAAAACAATGGTGCATTGAAAAACAGATAAAGGTTCAATGAAACAAAATTAAAAGCATAAAAATTGATCCCAAGATACAAGATCAATTTACAATCTGAATTATTTGGGTCATAATTCAACAAATGGTACTGGTCATGTACCTAAAAAAAATGAGTCTGCATTTCTACTTAACAATATAAGAAAAAAAATAGTGTAATGATTTTGTGTCAACTTGGCTGAGCCATTTGATTCCCAGATATCTGATTAAGCATTATTCTGTGTGTGCCTATGAGTGTGTTTCTGGATGAGATTAACATTGGAATCAGCAGACTGAATAGATTGCCCTCCCCAGTATGGGTGGGCCTCATCCACTAAAAGGCTAATTAAGGGAGAATTTGCTCTCTGTAACTGTCTTTCAGCCGAGAAACTGGTATTCTCCTTCCTTTAGACAGACTCAGACTAGGACTTACACCATTAGCTCTTCTTGTTCTCTGGCCCTCAGACTCAGATGGGAGCTATACCATCAGCTCTCCTGGGTGTCCAGCTTGCCAATTGCACATCTTGAAACTTGTTAGCCTCCATAAGTATGTAAGCCAATTATACACACACACACACACACACACACACATGCACACACACATTTTTTCACGTCCTTGGGATAGGCACAGTTTTCTTAAATAGGAACAAAAAAGGAGCAAAAACTATATAAACAAAAATTTAAAAATTTGACTTTATTATGATTAAAATTTTGCTTTTCAAAAGACAGTTAAGAAAATAAAAAAAGCAAACCACAGATTGTAAGAAAATATTTACTCTCTATATATCTGTTAATAGACTTCTACCCAGCATGCAATAAAGACTCAAGAATAAGAAGGCAACCACCTCTATTTAAGTATGGGATAAATGTTTGAGTGAATGCTTTGTTGCGGGAAGTCAGGGATCCTGAATGGAGGGACTGGCTGAAGCCATGGCAGAAGAACATAAATTGTGAGGATTTCATGGACATTTATTAGTTCCCCAAATTAATACTTTTATAATATCTTACGCCTGTCTTTACTGCAATCTCTGAACATAAATTGTGAAGATTTCATGGACACTTATCACTTCCCCAACCATACTCTTGTGATTTCCTATGCCTGTCTTTACTTTAATCTCTTAATCTCATCATCTTCATAAGCCGAGGATGAATGTCGCCTCAGTGCCCTGTGATGATTGCATTAACTGCACAAATTGTTTGTAGAGCATGTGTATTTGAGCCATATGAAATCTGGGCATCTTAAGAACAGGATAACAGCGATTTTCAGGGAACAAGGGAGATAACCCTAAAGTCTGGCTGCCTGTAGCTGGGCGGAACAGAGCCATATTTCTCTTCTTTCAAAAGCAAACAGAAGAAATATTCCTGAGTTCTTTTTCTCGGCAAGCAACATCCTGAGAAAGAGAATGCATTCCTAAGGGGAGGCCTCTGAAATGGCTGATTTGGGAACGTCTGTCTTTTATGGTTGCAGATAAGTGATAAAATAAGACCCAGTCTCCTGTAGCACTCCCAGGCCTATTAGGACAAGGAAATTCTCACCTAATAAATTTTGGTCAGACCAGTTGTCTGCTCTCAAACCCTGTCTCCTGATAAGATGTTATCAATGACAATGTGTGCCCGAAACTTCATTAGCAATTTTATTTCGTCCTGGTCCTGTGATCTCGCCCTGCCTCCATTTGCCTTGTGATATTACCTTGTGAAGCATGTAATTTCTGTGACCCACAGCCTATTTGTATGCTCCCTCCCCTTTTGAAAATCATGAATAAAAACTTGCTGGTTTTGTGGCTTGTGGGGCATCATGGAACCTGCTGACATGTGATGTCTCCCCTGGACACCCAGCTTTAAAATTTCTCTCTTTTGTACTCTTTCCCTTTATTTCTCAGATCGGCCGACACTTAGGGAAAATAGAAAAGGACCCACGTGAAATATTGGGGGCTGAATTTCCCCAAATAATGCTTCACAATAATGCACCCAATAATACAGTCAATAAGCACATGAAAAGATGCTCAACATCCAACAATGACTCAACATTGTTGAGTCAACAGTCATTAGGAAAACACAGATCAAAAACACATTGAGATACTACATATTCATTAGAATGGCTAAAATTTGAAAGACTAGTTATGCTGTGGAGCAACTGGAACTCTTGTACATAAGTGGAAGGAGTTATAAATTGGTTAAAACGTTGAAAAACAGAGTTTCTTGTAATATTAAACATGTAAGTATCATATGACTCAGGAATTTTATTTCCAAGAGAAATGAATGCACATGTAATATATAATCCAGTAATTCATTCCAACAGAGGTGAATGCATACAGACATAAAGACTTGCACATAATTACTATGAACTTTTGTTCACAAAAATTATAAATTAAAAGTAAGCTATATGCCATCAACAGGTTAATGAATAAACAAATGGTAGTATAGTTATGCCATGGAATATTAACAGCAATAAAAATGCATGAACTGCTGATACCTGCAACAATGAGGATGAATTTCACCAACATTATAATGAATAGAAAAACCTAGATTTTGAGTGTTCTCACTACAAGAAAAAGTGATGAGTATATGAGTCATTGCATATATTAATCAGCTCAATTTAGCTTTTCCACAATGTATACATATTTTAATGCATCATGTATATAATAAATATACTCAACTTCTATTTATCATTTTTTAAAAATAAATATATATAAAAAATTGAGATCCAGCCTTCCCCACCAACCTCCACAAAGAAAAAGATGAAATCAAGTCTAAATAGGTAACATTAATCTATGGTGATAGAAATCAGAACAGTACATCCCTCTGATGACTAGATTAACTACAAGGGGAGCATGGGGGAAATTTATTGAATGCTGGGAATGTTCTATATCTTGATTAGGTTGTTGATTATTTTAATGCATACATTTGTCAAAAGTCACTGAAATTTTTCATTCTAGAAAAATTTTATTTCAATAAAATTAATTTTTAAAAATTGAATCACCTCCTCAATAATGCAGACTGAATTATTAGTTTCATGCAAAAGTAATTGCAGTTTTTCCAAATTATAGGGTTTTTTTTTTTAATGCAGTTCTCTACTGCTCTTTGTCTACTTTTTATCACCAAAAGAACATAAAAGGTAGCTTCTTTGACAAATGTGACTAACACTTGGAAGTTTTAGAGATGTAATTAATTGGCTGCTTCTTGAAGATATTTTATTCTGAATATGAATTCATTTTAGATTCATGCAGTCTCACTGAAATTACTGAAATAACATTCTTTTATCTTTGGGATATATAATTTGCTCCTCTAAACATATCTGGAGTACCATATGGACAGGAAATATACATGTGGCCTCATGTACTTTCTAGTAGAGCAATAAGCAAAAGAGCTTATAAGCAAAAGAACAGATGTTAGACAACGACTGTGTATCTAGTCCTTACATATATGACCTAATAGCAATTCTAAGAGTAATTTTGTCATCTACTTCAAAGATAAGGAAACCAAGCTTGAGCTTGAGTCTAAGATGAATAGAAGAAGCAGACCTATTCTATAACTAAAAGTCCTCAAAAACTATGCTTCTCATTTACCCAGAAATTCTTATTAATACAATTTGTTTAAAACAGAAACAGACGAATATTCCATGCTCACGAATTGGAAGAAGCAATATTGTTAAAATGACCATACTGCCTAAAGCAATCTACAGATTCAATACTATTTCTATCAAATTACCAATTTTTCGCAGAATTAGAAAAAACTATTCTAAAATTAATATGGAATCAAAAAAAGAGCCCATATAGTCAAAGCAATTTTAAGCCAAAAGAACAAAGCCAGATGCATAACATCACCAAACTTCAAACTATACAATAAAGCTACAGTAACCAAAACAACATAGTGCTGGTACAAAAACAGACACATACACAAATGGAACAAAATAGAGAACTCAGAAATAAAGCTACACACCTACAGCCATCTGATCTTTGACAAAGTAGACAAAAATAAGCTGGGGGAAAGGACTCTATTTAATAAATGGTGCTGAGATAAACTGGCTAACCATATGCAGAAGAATGAAACTGGACCCCTACCGTTCACATAGACAAAATTTAACTTGAGATGGATTAAACATTTAAATAGAATATATCAAATTGTAAGACTCCTAGAAGAAAACCTAGAAAACTCCATTCTGCATATCAGCCTTGGGAAATAATTTATGATTAAGTCCTCAAAAGCAATAACAATAAAGACAGAAATAGACAAGTGGGACTCAATTAAATGAAAGAGCCTCTGCACAGCAAAACAATCAACAGAGTAAACAGACAACCTATAGAATGGGAGAAAACATTCTCAAACTATGCATTCAGCAAAGATCTAATATCAAGAATCTATAAGGAACTTAAAAATTTAACAAGCCAAAAACATATAACCTCATTTAAAAATGGGCCAAAGACATGCACAGACACATCTTAAAAGAAGACATACAAGCAGCCAATGAACACATGAAAAAATACTCAATATCACTAATTATCAGAGAAATGCAAATCAAAACCACAATAAGATAGCATCTCACACCAGTCAGAATGGCAATTATTACTCAAAAAATGACAGATGCCAGTGAGGCTGGGGAGAAAAGGTAATGCTTATACACTGTTGGGGGTAATGTAAGTTATTTCAACCATTATGGAAAGCAGTTTGAAGATTTATCAAAGAACTTAGAACTATCATTTGACCTAGCAATTCCATTACTAGGTATATATTCAAAGGAAAACAAATCTCTCGTACTAAAACTCTTTCTACACGTGACAAAAAGACACATGCACTTGCATGTTTATCACAGCCCTATAGCAAAAACATGGAATCAACCTAGGTGCCTACCAATGGTCAATTGGATAAAGAAAATGTGGTGCATATACACTATGAAATACTACGCAGCCATAAAAATAAATGAAAGAATGTCCTTTGCAGCAACGTGGATGCAGCTGGAGGCCATTATCCTAAGTGAATTAATGCAAGAACAGAAAACCAAATACTACATATTCTCACTTGTAAGTGAGAGCTAAACATTGGGTATTCATGGACATAAAGAGTGGAACAATAGCAACTGGGAACTACTAGAGGGATGGCAGGGGTAAAATGTTGAAAAGCTAACTACTGAGTAATATGCTCAGTGCTGGGTGATGAGATTGTTTATGACCCAAACCTCAGCATCACACAATATACCCAAGCAACAAACCTGCACATGTACCCCTGGAATCTAAAATAAATGTTGAAAAATAAAGAATTTGAGCAACAAACCTGCACATGTACCCCTGGAATCCAAAACAAATGTTGAAAAAAAAAAAAAAAGCATTTAATCAAGACAATATCTGTACAACCTAGAGTGTTTGATTTACATGCAAATATATTGGTTCCCAGACCTACTAATCAGAATTTTCAAAGATGGGAATTGGGAATTTGAATTTCTAACGAATTTTCCAGGTGGTTTCCAATTAGCTATGAAGTTTGAGAGCTACAGTTACACACAGCACTCAAAGCATAGTCAACATTCAGTAAATGCCTGCTAATTAGGAATTGATTACAAATGTTTACAGATTTTTCACCTGAGCTTTGGATGAGAATTAATTGCTTCTCTTAGTGTCCAGTAGTGTATATCTACGATTTCTCAGTCTTGGATTCAAAAGTTCTTTGCTTTGGTTTGCAGTCTCTGCTGTATCTATGTACATTTTATTCACAATCGTTAAAGATCAGAGAGCTTTATTATAGTTGTGAAAGGAGCTTGCAGCTTATTAAGTGCAAATGACCCCTACAATATATTAGGTCCAAGGTATTTACAAACATCACTGTTTGGCTATTTTTTAACACCTCTAAAAAGACAAATAGTAAACTCTCAGGAGTTTCTATCATCCATTCTTTTTATTGTGGGTTTTGTTTTTTTCATAGTTCGGCTCCAGATTTTGTTCCAGTCCATAATCAGAAAGGTAATTGACTGGTTATATTTTTTTCATACGGGATTTTCCTCCGTCTGTCTCTATATGGAGGGGAGCAAAAGGGCAAATGAACATTGGATTCCATGCATATGTGTTCATCCTTACTGAATAAAATAATTTTTAATTTTCTTAAACGTTTATCTGTTCTGATTTCCTTATCCTTGCAGACAGTAAATTCATTGGCCCAGTACATGTTTATTGTGCTCACCTAGCTTGAAAAAATTATTCAGTC
Organism: Macaca fascicularis; assembly: GCF_037993035.2. Lineage (NCBI taxonomy): Eukaryota > Metazoa > Chordata > Mammalia > Primates > Cercopithecidae > Macaca > Macaca fascicularis. The sequence continues at coordinate 76,777,108 of NC_088375.1, read as the reverse complement.
TGTCATTTGCTCTCCTTTGCCATCAAAGCACCATACCCACCAAGAGATGCAGAGCCAGGGAGCAAACCTTTGGACATGTGTATTTGCCGCAACCTTTGATAAAATCTTCACAAGACCTGTCCACTTTTCTGCTGCAAGAATGTTCTAAATGCATTTAGTGTAAATCATTTCCTTGTCTAATTTGGTACTGAAGGTGAAGTAAAAGAAAAAACCTTTTAATGCATAGACTATATGTTAATAATGATAAAAGATGTAATCTCAAAATTCTCCAGATTGCTTTTGAAAGAAATCCATAAAGATCAAATGATCAGTTGCTGGGTGTGGTGGCTCACACCTGTAATCCCAGGAAGGCTGAGATGGGACAATCACTTGAGCTCAGGAGTTTAAGACCAGTCTAGGCAACATGGCAAAATCCCACCTCTACAGAAAATACAAGAATCAGCCAAGTGTGGTGGTGTGCACCTGTAATCCCAGCTACTTGGGAGCCTGAGGTGGAAGGATGTCTTGAGCCCAGGAGGCAGAGGTTGGAGTGAGCCTTGATCATACTGCTTCATTGCAGCCTTGGTGACAGAGCCAGACTCTATCTCAAAATGAAATGAAATGAAATAAAATAGGCTGGTCTCAAACTGCTGAGCTCAAGTGATCTGTCCACCTTGGCCTTCCTGTGATTACAGGTGTGAGCCACTGTGCTCACCAACTGATCATTACATCTTTATGGTTTTCTTCCAAAAGCAATCTGAAGAATTTTGGGATTACATCTCTTATCGTTATTAAGATATAGCGTATGCATTAAATAGTTTCTTCTTCTACTGTGTGTGTATATGTGTTTGTGTATGTGTGTGTGTGTTTAAATATGGATGATAAAAAACAGCCATAGCAGCTCAGTGATGTTTGTAAATACCTTGGACCTAAATACATACCTAACTAGGGTAGGAAATTTATCCCCAAAAGTGAGAATAATCAGTCCAATTCTACATGTCCTTTGTTTAAGAGGCTACAGTGTTTGAAGTTTATATTGTAGCAAGTTTTACAAGTTTCCTTGTCAAATCAAGTGGATACAATGTAATTATTCTGTCATTCCAAAAATCTCTCCAGGTGACCTTAGGTTATTTCCTAAGGCCTCTAACCTATTTGTTTAGGGATCATCAGTTCTAATAAAAATTGTGTTCGGGGAAATCTGGATGATTGCTACATAGCATTTGAACTGGGTTCAAAGACACTTCCATCCTCCTCTTTAGATTCTTCCATTTGTTCTTTCTACTCCTTCACTAATCTCGGGATTTTTTCATATGTAAAATGAAGATAATAGTTGTGGCAATCTCCTTAGGGAATTTGTAAATATTAATTTGTTAATCAGTCAAAGTACTTTGAGATCTTAGAAGAAAGAGGTTTTCTAGATAAAGTAAAAAGATAGCATCATAATTTGTGTGACTTCCTGCTTTATGGGTAGGATGATCCTCTTTTGAAAAGGTCACAGAAATGGCCCACAGGCATGTAGGATGACAACAATCTAATCTTCTCTATTGCACAGCTCTCTATCCTGACACCATTGTTCCCTGTTTCCTGGCTTTCTACCGGCACAAGCCTTAAACATTGAGCAACCTTCTGGCTTGGAGAAAAACTAAGTGCATATTTGCCTATATTCCAAAACCAAGATGACGTATACTTCCAATTAAACAGATGTGGTCAGCCGTTGATCCGACCCAGAGGAGAAGAAAGTCAATGCATCCAAAACAACAATGAGTAGGAAATAGGGGAGAGCAAAGGTGAGTGGATGCACCGCGTTTCTCGTTTCCCATCATTGTGTTTCCTTTCCCCTTACTTGTCCAAATTTCCCCTTTTTCCCTGTAAGAAAATTTTCCAAGATTTTTTTTCCTCCTGGCTTTCTTTGCATGGACATAAGCAAAGGTATGTCCAGGGTTAGCAAATCTTTCCCATTACCTTCCAAACACTGACAGTTGAGCAGGAATTTTGAATGATGCTCAATATGTACTGCCAATTTCAATAATTCAGTGACTTAAAGATCCACTGGTAGACTCTCCAGGCTCCTGGGTGTTTCTCTTTGTGCTTCTGGTTGTTCCCTGCTTATATGACAGCCATTTCATTCAAAATTTCCAAACAAATTTACAGAACCATGGAATGATTAAGTTGAGTGGGGATGCAGAGTCCACACTCCAAACTCCCTCTCTTCTGTATTCTAAACAAAAATCCCCTCCACAGCATCTCTGGAGAATTTCATCCAGCCTCAAGTCAGACAACTCCAAGCATTTCTTTAAAAAAGCATGTGTCTGGCACTAATGATCAGAAAGTTCTTCCTTACCCTGAGCCAGAATCTGCCTTCCTGTGCTTTCTACTCTTATTTAGTTTTCCCCTTTAGAGTAATATGAAATAAATAGTATCCCCTTTCATAGTCTTTCTCTCCTAATTCTTTCCTGGTCTGTGTTAGGCTGCTTTAGTTCTTTAACTGTCTCTCTGTGTGAGGTCCAGCGTACTATCGAGCTATGGCATAATTGACTCATATTGAACTTGTGTTAACCACAAGGCCTCGTCTTTTCCATATAAATTGTTGTTAATCCCCCTCTTCCTCATGTCACACCTATCCAGATGATTTTTGGAGGCTAAGTGGGAGGGCTTTATTGTATCCCCATCAAATTTTATTCTGTTAATTTGAATGTATGATTCAAAAACGCTTTCCAGTCTTGATCTAACTTAGCTATTCCTACCTCCTTTGAGTCATTCAGAGTTGAGATCTGCTGTCTAAATAGTTTTCCAATAGCTGGTGAAAATCTGAAGAAAGAGAGCCCAGGCACATGTGAGGGCAAATCTCCTCTGAGGGAGTGTAGCAGCAGCTTCAGGGCTTGGCTCACGTTCCTTCAAATCCATTTCCATTTTCCTACCCACTGACCACAAGGGTGCTTTCCCATTCTCATCCAGCAACCATTTTTTTTTTTTTTTTTTTCTGGAGGGCTGCCTCAGATGGTTAGAGCCACGTTGCCTATGCTCATGGAGAGCCTTTCTGGGAATCAATGGTTTCCTGAGGGCAGCCCTTAACCAGTGACTGTTGGGTACCCTAGGTAGAAACACTCCAACTCTCTTTTAACTAATAATTCTGAGGTGTAACCGCTACTATAATCAGATGTCTCCTGCGGGATTCAGTCAGGGTAGCCTCTATAAGTCTTTCCAGGAAACATACCCAAGGGCTTGGCCTCCCAGTGTGAATGTGTGTGCATGTGTGTGTGTGTGTTTATGCATTACATATAAAATCAATGTCCATCCCCAAATTCTATTTGTGTGTAACGGCTCCTATATACACATATAGGAGTGTGTGTGAACATATATATTATTACATGTAATGATATATATAATTATATATAAATACATATTAAATATTATAAAATTATATTATCTAATATATTATAAATTATATAACATACAAATTTAAAATGTTTTTATAAATATATAATTATATATCATATTGTATATAATATATAATTTATAAGTATATGTAATGTATTTATAAATATAATATATACTATCATGTAATATATAATAGTATATATTATAGCATATATAGTATATTATACTATTATATAAGTACATAATGTAGTATAGTATATATTATGTATAAAATACATATTATAGTATTATATATACTATGTCTAAATAGATCAAGCTATAAAAGAAATAGGTTATACTAAGTGCAAAATATATATATGTACTTATATACATGCACAAAAACAGATAATATATATACTTCTATAAATTTTTGCAGTTAGTATAATCTGTCTATCTATATGTATATATTGCACTTAGTATAATCTATTTCTTTCATACCTTGATCTGTTTATTATACCAGTTTATACTGAGAGAAGAATATCTGGTAGAGGAAGTTCTTTTCTCATCTACATTCTTTTAGTCACAGTAATATAGATGTCTTCTCAATTGGCAGATTATTCTCCTTATTAAAGAATTGAACAAAAGTAGAATAAATAAATTGTGACTTTTTATTTAGTGCTTAATATTATAGTATATGCCCCTATTATTGTCTCCTTTATGATTGTTTTTTGCTCTGGATATAACTTTAAAGGACATTTTGACTATTGTTACAAACTGAAGTCATTCAGGAATATATCATTTCTGACTACTTTTACCGTCATGTGATAGGTGAAATGTCCATCAGAGCAAGTATCTAAGAAATTCCAGGTGTTTATCAGGATAAAGTGGTAGGAAGTTGTGTGGCTATTTGTATTATAATTCTCTATTTCTACTTGCATGTGCTCTGTATTAAGAATGTGCAAGTAGTTAACTCCAAAGTGCAGTGTTAACTCCTTCATCTGTCTAGCACGTTTACCAGAATTAACTTAGGGAAAGCTTTTCTATTGTCCTATGCTAGCTCTGAGTCCAGTATTTATCATTTTAGTTTTGTCTTTAATAGATAAAATCAGAAGCCTCCCATTTGGTCCTCAGACTTTTTTTTATTCAATGAATCTAAGTATGCTTTCTATTGCTCTTCCTATTTCTAGATGATGTCTCCTCTATTTTTAAAAATTACTTATTATCTTGTGGGATCATATTAATAAAAGTAAACAACTTCAATTTTGTAAATATAGGTATAAATATACGTATACATATATACATGGATAACTAAATAAGTTTTATATCTGTGATCTCTATTGTATTCAGACTCATAGTGGTAATATGTTATTTTCATCTTGTTTCAATCAAATTTAATTTTATCAGATAATAGGACTCTAGGCCATAATAATATTTCAGATAAAATCTCATTCAATCCCATACTTTTGTAGATGCAGAAATTTAGAATAAACATTTACATAACTTACTAAAGTTCACAGAGTTAGGTATATTAAGTAGTCTACACTTAAAATGCTGGTTTCCTGTCAAATATTGTTAATTTATCACATTGCTCATCCCACTCATCACCCAAGGAAGCAGGTAGTCATGAGAAGGAAAAATGAAGAAAAAGAAAATCAATTATTTTATCTTCCTGGTTATAAAGATACTGAAACATAGAGCTATAAGAAAATAAATATTTTAACTGAATTCAGGAATTGCCCAGTGATTTTCAGTATTCATACAAAACTTGCCCTTTATTAGGTTAAGGAATAAATTGAAAATGGCGATATATCTTAGAATTAAAACATTTGCATTTTATATGCACAAGCAGCACCAGAGTAGCAATATTATGATTCCAGAAGCACTAGGTTGAGCATGAATGTGTTTGTCATATTCTGTTTCTCTTAGCTCCTTTTTGTTGAATTGGCAAATTAACCAACCATCAGAGAAAAAACAGGTCTGAATGCATGGGGAAAGCTGCTTGCTCAAGCTTGTCAAAATGCATATTTTAAAAATATTCAATAATTCACTTTGAAAAATGCTCTGGAACCTAAACCCAGCATCAGTGAGCTGTAGCAGACGCACTCGGTGGTGACTTGTAAAGGTTAGTAGAAGACATGGACGTAATTCAAAGAAAAGAGAGACTTTTCTTTTTTAGTGGAGGGAATGAAGAATAAATTTTAGAAAGATGTATCATTTATGTTGAATTTGTAAGGACAAACATTCAGTGTTCATGCCCAGGCTTGGGCTGAGCCCCAGAAACCAGACTGGTCTAATGGCAATCCAAGCACCATAATTAGGCCGAGAAAAAAATAAAAGAAGAATATCCTTTTTTTTTTTTTTTTTTTCCTATTTCCAGGTGACCTGACACACTGTGTATGCTTGAATTCCCCCACTGATCTCAATAACATGTATGTCTTTTTGTTTTCAACTAATGAGTGGAATAGCCTGACAACACTCCAAGTTGTTTCTCACATTTCCACTGGGTATTTTTCCAAAACCTTTGCATGTATTTATTCGTCAAATATATTTAACACAATAGAGTGTTTTTCTATCTAAAAATACTATAGTGAATCTTTTTGATCACCAAGAGTAATTCATATATGTATGCTTTAGCTAAAAATTTTTCAGTGTAGAGTTAGTTTGAAAGTTACTCAACTTCAATCCAGTGGGATTATTTTTAACCCACTTAGAGATTACTAGTGGAGCAACTAATGTAAGGGAACCGAAATACAAATGGCAAAGAGCAAATATGATTTCTACTCTAAGAGAGATAAACATCTACTAATGCATGAACAGATCTCAGTTGATATCAAAGAGGTTGTGAACAATGTTAGTTTCATCTCATTAGTTAAGGAAAAAATTAAAGAGGAGAGGGGATAAAGTCCTGTTTTTTCTACTTGGTTGGGAGATGATCATCAACATTGGCTTTAATCTTTGCTAATCAACTTTTCTAGCCACTGAATAGAGAGGGAAGGAGGGTTTGTTAGTGATTTGAGTTAGTGATTTGAGTGACTGAGCATTTGTTAGTGATTTGAATGATTCTCAATCTGGAATCAACTCAGTTTTTTCTACTGCCTGACGTATCGGCAAATCATTTTTATGAGCCCTTATATGATTCATTGAGCCATTTGGGGAGGGTCAGAGGGCAAGAGTGCCATTTACCAGAGCAGGTTTAAGTTGGGGAAGGCAAGGTCAGAGGGGAAGAGAGACCCTCATTACTCCAGGAAGATTCTGGGGCTAGCTCTGCGCCTGCCCAATTGTGTTAAGCTCACACTGGGTGTTTGTTAACACAAAGCACTAAGCTGCAGGTGTTCTGCACTCTACAGAGTCTTCAAAGATCAGCCTCAAATGTTTCTGTTACTATAAAGAGGATTAAAAGGATTTAAAAACATAGCAGGCCTGTCCAACTGCAAACATATTTGCCAACATTTGCCAAGAGGGAGGAAAAGGGGGTAAGTTATACCACTAGAAGTCCTAGTAGTTGGGGAAAATACACTTTTTATTTTTATTTTTTATTTTTTTTATTTCTCTCTCTTTTTTTTCCTTTAGTAGCCTGAATGGGGAACTGTAGCACTTTCAACTGGAACTCATTAAGAATTCATGGGGCAGAAAATGTAAGGGGTTCTGGAAAGAGACTTTGAAAGTCCAGAAATGAGCTATAAGTAAACTGCTGCTAATATTCATCTTTTTCTCTGATTTTTTAAATATGCATATTACACCAGAATGCAAACGTGGAATAAAACAGTTGATTTTTTTTACTTGAAAGCCTAGTTTACGTTAAGAGACACATTGACATTTATGGACTTACTTAGCATGTACAGGTATCATAACAGTCATTATACCTTCTCGAAAGACACTTTTGTTATCCCGTATGGGTTGCAGATATTGACCAACATCACCTGCAGGTGAAAGTATGAAGGCCAGGCATCTGGAATCATTGTTAAGGTACTATTATTACTACTTATTGTTAATGGTTTTTAACATGAATTTCCAATTTCTTTGCTTTCAACTTAGCCTCCGTTCAATAGCCTGCCTTTAGTAGTACTGGTTCCTCTACAGAGAACATTGATTTTCAATGAGGTCCAGTGAAGAGGCAGAAAACTGAGTCAGCTGTGTAACCTTAGATAGCTCAAATACCTTTTCTGACTTTAGCTTCTTCGTTGATTGAATGGGGGTTATAATAATCCTCCTATGAATCTATCCACTTCATAAGACTTGACATTTTTATTATAGGAATAAGGCTGAAACTAAAGATGATTTCTTAGCATGTGTTTATAGATAAGATGTGAAGGCACACACAAGCACACACACACACACCACACACACACATGCTCATATCTCCCATTTGCATTACACCAACTCCCCAATTTCTAGGGTAATATTATACAAATTTGCTTGTTTAATGGAATTTGCTTCTGGAGGACATTGGAGAAAACTTTCATTTGAGTATTTTAAAATCACATAAGGTATGTTGCAGAATTCCTGACATGGGCTCATGGACACTGCAGACCCATAGACAGGCCTCAGGGGTCCTCCCCCCAGGAACTGCATGCAGACATTCAGTGTGCAATACATGCATTTTTGTGGAAAGAAGTTCTATAGCTTTTATCAATTCTTGAAGGGGTCTGCAGCCTTGAAAATATTTAATAACCACTCTTCTACAAGCTCTAAGAATGTAATGCAGTGGATGAGCCCAGAGCTTGTCTCTCCAAAGAGACAGATAGCTTTTGTCTGATTTGATGGCTCTCTTTTACTTCTCTTTCCTCCATTCCATCATCTGTACAGAAGGTATAAAATAATACATGTTTAAAAATGAAATTAAATAATGCACTTTTAACACAGCTTTTGGTAATGCTTAGCAAGTATTAGCTATTGTTTCAATAGGTAAATATTGGCACCCTGAGAGGCAGGAGGGGTGTATTAATACATTCTCATGCTGCTAATAAAGACACACCCAAGATTGGGTAATTTATAAAGAAAAGAGGTTTAGTGGACTCACAGTTCCACATGGCTTAGGAGGCCTCACAATCATGGTGGAAGGCTAAGGGAGAGCGAAGGCATGTCTTACATGGTGGCAGGCCAGAGAGCTTGTTCAGGGGAACACGCCTTTATAAAACCATCAGTCTAATTAGACTTATTCATTGTCAGGAGAACAGCACAGGAAAACCCACCCCACCACCCCACCCACCGATTCAATTACTTCTCATTGGGTACTTCCCATGACATGTGGGGATTAATACAATTCAAAGTGCAATTTGGGTGGGGACACAGATCCAAACCATATCAAGGGGCATGCATTGATGAACTTGCCTTTGATGAACTTGCCTTTGAATAACTTGAAAAAACAGATACATTAATATGAAACAGTAAAATAACAGTGATGAGGATCTGTGGAAAATTTCAAATAAATGATGCAGGTAATTTTACATGTGTTCAGCTTGAGGAGGAATCTGTGTAAGTTGAGATATGAAGAATAGATGAAGAGTACTGAGCAGCATATCAGGAGTCTGAGGAGGCGTGAGCTGGCTTCAAGTTGAGAAGCACCCAGAGATACATGTGGTCAGATAGGTCGAAGCAAGATTATTGAGAGTCCAGCACGGCATGGTGTGGAGTTCAAATTTGACCCGTAGGGGATAGTAGCCTTAGGTTATTTTGAGCAGAAAAATTACATAATGAAAACAATATATTTGGAAGTATTAATTTGGCATATGTGGGCAGGATGGAGTAGTGTGAGGAAGGACTGGAGTCACGAGCGAGCTGGGAGCCATGGCAATAACCAAGGTGTGAAGTGATGAGGGCCTGCCCCAGGATGGGAATATTTGTGGAAGGTGTATGGGGACATTGTATCCACCTTAATTGCTTATTTGCTACAATTTCAGCTTCCAACCACAGTTTGCCTTGGCTATGAAACCTTCCTGACTCTGAAAATACTCATTCCAGTCTTCCAACAGTGAAAGGGAGCAAGGAAGAAAGGTGGGAAGGAAAGAGGGGAAGGAAAGAGGGAGGGAGGAAGAGAATTCTTGGAGCAGGCAGATTGGGCTTCTGGTGTGAAGACGGGGTTTTAAGCAACAGTAGTTTCAGGGAAATAAGGAGAAAAAGAGGCATAGATGTTCATTTGAATTTATTTAATTCAGGAGTAACTTCCTTTAAAAGAACCAATATCACTGCAGAATGAGTGACTTTAATCTCCTACTTACACCAGAAAGGACCATAAGATGCAGAGAAGAGGCATTACGCTTCTCGTTGGGCTGCAGGACCACCTAAACTTGGGCTTTCAAACTTTTTTGACCATCAGCCCATAATAAAAAAATTAATTTTGCATTACAATCAAACACATACAATGATGAATATAAACATAGTTGAAATAAGTGTTTTATAGAACATTTCTACTCTGACTACTTATGATACACTTTTTTCCTAATCTATTTATTTTGAGTTTTACAAAAGTTGGTTGTGGCTACTTCAGATGATTTCCTGAACAATTCATGGATCACAAACTGCTTTTTACAAACCACAGACTCCTCAGAACCAGGGACATCACATTAGGATCTTCAGATTCATGGATTCACAGGCACAGGGGAATGTTTTACTTCTGTTCCCTACTCACCAGCACCACCCAAGCCTTTCTCCTCTCTGAAGTGTCATGAACTGACAATAAGTGGAGGCAGTTGCTCTAGTAAGTTTAAAACTCAGTTTCAGAATATGATCTCAGATTCAGAGCCTGCGTGCAAACCTTTTGGCAGTGCCAACTCATTCACTGGCTTGATGGCCCTCACTTGGGACACAAGCCCACACACAAAGATCCATCAACAAACATTGCTCCTAATGAGTCCTGAACCCCGACACAATGACCACAATTGGTGTAGACATTTTAATGTCTTGGGCTAGCTCCTTGTATTATCCTTGGCTCCAGTGGACCAAGGCACACATAGTAACATTCTTTACCTGTAGTTAGCTGTAATTTCAAACTAGGTGGAATTCTTTCCTACCTTTGAAACCACAAAATAAAATCAAAGAAATAGGATCCTTTGCAAACTGTGGCTCTGCATTGATGAGGAGGGGTGAAAGGTAAGCACACGGCTTCAGATTGAAAATAACTTTTAAAATGTCTGATTTTAATCATGGGTCCAAATTATCTGGGCACACAGTGGTCATTAAAGCCTCTTGTCTAGAAGTCCCTCATGTGTGTATATGCATAGCTGTGATTTAGCATTCTGGCTGAACAGTCAGTAGGACATCAAAGCACAGAAGGAAAAGTGAATGAAGGCAATGAAAATCAATCTGGTTTAAGAGGATTGGCTCTTTCTATGCACTCAGCTAGTTATCACTATTCTGGAAAGAAAAATGTAGAGTGTCAATTCTAGGAGGCATAAATCAAAATAGGATACACAATTACTCCCACTTATGTGCTCACCTGGTTAAAAAAGAAAAAAGATTACATATGTATACTTGTGCCATGTTGCTGCACATGTACCCTACAACTTAAAGTATAATAATAATAAATAAAAAAAAAAAAAAAAAAGAAAAAAGATTAAAGTAAGAATAACTCTGGTAGAATGAACTCTAGTATTCCTCACTGTCCATTCTTCTTCCTTTTGGAACACTGGTTAACTTATAACCTGATTTTGAATATTCCCCTGGATAGTTGAGTCTATGTAGTAGACAGTGTTGAGTATTTTGGTGGGCCCCTGGTTTCCTTTACAGTTTAAAAATTGGATAGATATGTTGTCTGCTCAATCTTCAAGTAAAGCTCCTAATTAAATGGTTCTAGAACTGTGGTGCATTAACCCCCTGAAAGGAAGTCAATGGATACAATTTTAAATTTTTATGGAAAATTTTGTGTGTACAGGTACACCTCATTTTACTGTACTTCACTTTATTCTGTTTTGTAGATGTTGTTTTTTCACAAATTGAAGGTTTGTAGCAACCGTGAATTGAGCAAATCTATCAGTGCCATTTTTCCAATAGCATGGGCTCACTTTTTGTCTCTGTGTCACATTATGGTAATTCTTACAATATCTCAAATTTTTATTATTATTGCATCTATTATGGTTATCTACGATAAACGATTTTTGATATTACTATTGTAGTTGTTTGGGGGCACCATGAACTGTGCCCACATAAGATTGGGCACAGATTAAGCAAACTTAATCAATAAATGCTGTGAGTGTTCTGACTGCTCCACTGACCGGCTGTTCCCCTGTCTCTCTTCCTCTCCTTGGGTCTTCCTATTCTCTAAGACACAACAGCATTGAAATTAGGCCGACTAATAACCCTAAACAACTTCTAAGTGTTCATATGAAAGAAATAGTTGAACATCTCTCACATTAAATCAAAAGCTAGAATTGTTTATGCTTAGCAAGGAAGGCATGTTGAAAGCCAACATCATCTAAAAGTTAGGCCTCTTGCACCAAACCAACTAGCTAAGTTGTGAACACAAAGTAAAAGACCTTGAAGGGTCCAGTGAACACAAGAATGATAAGAAAGTAAAAATAGCCTGATTGCTGATATTGGGAAAAGTTTTGGTGGTCCAGATAGAATATCAGCCAGCCATGACATTCCCTTAAGCCAAAACCTAATCCAGAGCGAGTCCTTCACTCTATTCAATTCTATGAGGGCTGAGAGAGGTGAGGGAGCTTCAGAAGAAGAGTTGGAAGCAAGCAGAGGTTGGTTCTTGAGGCTTAAGGAAAATGCCATCTCTGTAACATAAAAGCAGCAAGTGCTGACACAGAAGCTGCAGCAAGTTATCCAGACAATTTGACTAAGATGAAGGTGGATACACTAAACAACAGATTTTCAATGTCAGCAAAACAGCCTTCTATTGAAAGAAGATGACATATAGGACTTTCCTAGCAGAAGAGACGTTAATGCCTGGCTTCAAACCTTCAAAGGACAGGCTGACTTTAATGCAGCTGGTGACTTTAAGTTGAAGCTAATGCTCATTTAGCATTCTAAAAATTCAAGAGTCCTTAAGAATTATGCTAAATTTATTCTTCCTGTGATCTGTAAAAGTAATAACAAAGCCTTGACGACAGCTTATCAGTCTACAGCATAGTTTACTGAATATTTTAAGCCTGTTCTTGAGACCTACTATTCAGAAAAAAAGATTCCTTTCAATATATTACTTCTCATTGACATTGTGCCTAGTGACCTAAGATCTCACATGAAGATGTACAAGGATATGAATGTTGTTTTCATGCCTGCTAACACAATGTGCATTCTAAAGCCAACAGATCAAGGAATAATTTTAACTTTCAAGTTTCATCATTTAAAAGATACATTTTGTAAGATCATAGCTGCCATAGGTAGTGATTCCTCTGATAGATCTAAGCCAAGTAAATTGAAAACCTTGTAGAAAGGATTGACCATTCTAGATGTCATTAAGAACATTTGTATTTATAGGAGGTCAGAATAACAACATTAACAGAGTTTGGAAGAAGCTGATTACAACCCTCAGGGATGACTTTGAGAGATTAAAGTGCTGGGTGCCTGGATGATATTTCAGATACGAAGGGAAACAACAGTTAGCTACTTACCATTTTCTTCTTTTATTCAAGGCGGATGGAGACTAGGGAAGATTTATTGCTTACTAAGTTAAGTGATGTGTGTAGGGATTCACACTGGAGAAAACCGGAGGGAGATAAATGCTGCCACAGAAGAATGGGCATTCTGTGTGGCTGAGAGGCAGGAGGCAGAATGGATCCAGAGTGGCCAGAGGCTGCATAGACGAGAATTCCCAGGGGAAAGGAGAGAAGTGGGGAGCTGAGACTAGGAGAAGAACATTAATGGATAATGGGGGGAGCACAGAGATGGCCAGTAGGTGCTAGATAGGCTTCTCCTGTGTAATGTACATGCACCTCTCTTCAATAATTCCCCATTAAATTTGATTAAACATTTTATTTCTCATTGTGGAGTTAAATTTATTTTAGGAATGCATCAAAGTTCAGTCTTAAGGCACAAGGCAAAGACTGAGTACACAGCCTGAGACCTATGACATCAGGGTTACAAGTGTGAGGTAGCATATCTGGTAGCTGTGGATACTAAGTGGAAAGTGGAAGAGTAGCCAAGGTTGGATCTTCTAAGAAATATGTGGCTCCTTCAGAGAGCAATGGGTCTGGCTTTGTATTTCTGAAAGACAACTCTTACCTCTTGTGTTGTTACACTACTGTGAAACTCTCTGGTTTCTCTAAGTAAAAAAGAAACTCCTGTCTCTATTCGCTGGTCTTAAGAAAGTCAACATCTGGCTTGGTTTGTGACCAGCCTTCCGTGATCTTTCCTGAGTTGAGGTTTTTCCTCTCAGTCATTTGACAATTTGAGACACTGATGATGCTGTTTCATTTTTCTGGTTTAAGGAATGGTTCCAGATTAAGATTCCACAGTTGTCAGGGATGCTATTGTACTCTATTATCCTTTATCAGCTAGTGTATGCATTTGACAGCTACCCAGTTAGCTCTGATGAGGTGTCTAGAATCCTACCGAAGATAGGGCACATTACCATACTGCGTATTTTAAGCTGGAGGAAACTGAGAAAACTGCGGAAACAGAAAGTTACCTCTGACCTTCTCTCTTAAAGACCCTCCTGTGACAGGTGTCCTGCTCAATACACAGAGGGAAGGATTTACAAAGACTGGCCAAGAAGAATCTGGAGAAAGTCTTTTCTAAGTTCTCCCCAGTTTACTGATACTAGGTCATACCTCCTTTTTGTTTAATTATACCTTTACAGGACTATCTATTCTTCATCAAACCTAAGCATAAACATATAGTTTTCCCTGGGTCTTCATTTCTGAAAGTTGTCATGTCACGTAAAACTTATATTAAGCTTATATTAAATAAATCTGCCACACTTTTATCTTGTTAATCTATATTTTGTTGTAGAAGTCTCAGTCATGAACCTAATGGTGGGTAAGTAAAAAAGATATTATTTTCTTCCTTACAGCTAAAAGCAACTCAGAGTCACACTCTTTTCTGCATAACTGCCCTCAACTAAAGAGAATGTGCTTGGCCCAGAAGGCTGCATTCCCCAGACTTTGGCCAATCTTTGACTGACATGGGGTGCAGAAGTCTAGCCCCTCTAACTCAAAGTATGACCAGCTCTGCGGTACAGCTTGTGCTCCAGAGCTCCTAGGGGGTCAGAATGTAGCAAGTCACCACTTGAAACTAGGTGTTTGGCTTCTCTCCCCTTCCATTTCTTTTTCCCTTACCCTCCTTCTCTTGAGACCACTCCCCTAATAAATCACATAAACAGAACGTCTGTCTTAGGCTTTGCTTCCGGGGAGCTCTACCCAAGACAATAGTTGAATCCAATCCCAAAGTATCAGTTGAATTCAAATGAACCTTTAGTCTTGATGTTCTCATTTTCAGATAATGGAAAATCTTTATTCATTCAAATATTCAAGTGGGAAAACATGAGTCATTCTGGATTCTTACAACTCATATCGAGTTACCAAATTCTGTTCATTTCCCCTCAAAAAATACTTCAGACATCCACACATCTCCATACTGTGCTCTTAGTTCAAGCCTCCATAATCTCTCATCTCTGAAATAGACTTTGTGCCTCCAGATATGTTCTCTATACTACAATCATAGTAGCAATTCAGATTTTAGTGCATGCTTATTAAAATCCTTCAGAGACTCAGTATTGTCTATAGCAGTGGTTCTCAGTGGAGTTTATTCAAAGCTTCACGAAGTGAGATATAGTCAAAGCAGATATGAAAATCCAGGTGTCTTCCAGTAAGCAGATATCTTAGAGACATTTGTAACAATGCAAAATAATAACACTCCTTCCTAAACTTTTCTTGTTTTGGAGGACATACAGTTATTTTTCCGAGAAGTATTTTATCTCTGTTTGTATATAATTTATTATTTTAAAAATAAGTTAATAAATGTTTCTTTAAAATGCATATTTCTCAGGTTTAAATTATAGTATTATGAAATAATAGCTGTGACTCATATAAACAAAAGCTCTTTAGGGTTCTTAATACTTTTTAAGTTTGTAAAGAGATTTTGAGATGGAAATGTTTGTGAACCACTGGCTTACACAATTAAGTAAAAAATACCTAGAATGTCATCCAAGATTAGCCAGGACTTCAATCTTGCCATTCTCTTCATCCTCCTCTCTTGCCACTTTCTGCCTTTACTCTATATTTTGGTGTAATAGATGCTTTGGTAGCTGCAAACCCTCTGCCCCACACCCCTTAAGCCTGAGCATTCATTCTCTCAGCTGCTTGGAGTACTGGCTTCTGGTAAATCTCAGATGAATTCCTTTCTGGGAATCCCTCAGTCATAGCATGCAGTCTCAACCAGGGTTTACCCTCCCTGGCTTAGGACGGCCTGAATTCACTTACTTGTCAAGGCAAGAATACAAAGGCAGCATAATTTATGCACACGTATGTTTATTGCAGCACTATTCACAATAGCAAAGACTTGGAATCAACCCAAATGTCCATCAGTGACAGACTGGATTAAGAAAATGTGGCACATATACACCATGGAACACTATGCAGCCATAAAAAAGGATGAGTTTGAGTCCTTTGTAGGGACTTGGATGCAGCTGGAATCCATCATTCTTAGCAAACTATCACAAGAACAGAAAACCAAACACCGCATGTTCTCACTCATAGGTGGGAACTGAACAATGAGATCACTCGGACTCAGGAAGGGGAACATCACACACCGGGGCCTATCATGGGGAGGGGGGAGGGGGGAGGGATTGCATTGGGAGTTATACCTGATGTAAATGACGAGTTGATGGGTGCAGCACAGCAACATGGCACAAGTATACATATGTAACAAACCTGCACGTTATGCACATGTACCCTACAACTTAAAGTATAATAATAATAAATAAATTAAAAATAAATAAATAAATAAAATCACTTAAAAAAAAAAAAAAAAAAAAAAAAGAATACAAAGGCCTGGATCATTTGCATCAATTTGGGATGCTGACTTTGTAGGACCATTCCAGCTGCAGAGAGCCCCTTAAGCTTGGCCAAGGCCTCTGCTGCAACTGTGTCTCACTTTTCCCTCATTCAATCCTAAATCCTTGCTGTCTCACAGGTGATTTTCCCAGAGCTCCACTCAATAAACCTCTGCCTCAGAGGTGAACCCCTGCCTCAGTCTGTTACCCAGGGAATCATCCCATAAACTTCTGGTGACTCTGAACTGTTTATAAATCCCTGGACATTCCATTCTCTTTCATTCCTCCTCATGTTGTTTCCTTTACCTGACTACATCCTTTAACCTAGATATCTAGATAAGATCTACATAACCTAGATCTCAATACTCAGCTCAAATACTGTCTCTTCCAGAAGGTCTTTCAGGAGGGCTGCATGCCCCTAATTTTTTCCTCTGCAGCAATTTGTTCCTCACTCTGTCAAAGACATATCATATTACATTGAAGTAATCTGTCTCCTCAACTAGCCTGGATGTCATAATGTCCAGGGCTTGTGCCTGATTCATTGTATGTCATTCATATGGCCTTCCTTGGAGAAGACACTCAGTAATCCTATATTAACCTCATTTTTGAGGCTTGAAAAGTGGAGTACAGCTTCTGCATTTCTATACAACATTGAGGTCAGTAAAGAAGCCTTGGGTGGCCTTTCAGTTGCTGTTGGTTATGAAAATATTCTGCATTTAGAAGACATTTAACCTGGTCTGTGCCAGAAGATAAAATTTCTCTGAATCATAAGTCAGGGTTCTTGAGAACTATAAGAAACTATTGAGCCAGATTTATTGAGCACCGGGGCAAAACTTGGGAATACGAAGAGAACCTACTGGTGTGAGAAACCAGCTGAAGAAGAGGATTTGCATCTTGTAGCAATATGGTTATCCTACAGCAGCAAAATTTAATGGGTGTTTCAAGAGTCTCAGAAACCTTCCTGTAAGGGATCCCTAAATTATCAGGAAGTGCTCCTGGGAGACCTCAAAGTTTCCATATGATGGTATGTGTCGGCCAACGATGTGTTCATGGCCAATATCTTAACTACATCTTTTTGAGAGACCCTGAGCCACATCCAACCAGCTAAGCAACTCCTGAATTCCAAAGTTTTAAGGCAGTTTTTGTTACACAGCAATAGATAACTAACACATGTATTTAGTAAAATAAGTGAAATCTATTTCCATCATGTGCTTTAAGATTCAACCAAAAATATGGATTGTCTAATATAACATCACATCTTTTGTGAAGTGTTTCAAAATAAATTATCTTATTCACATTGTATAACTTTATTATGGGTGTATAATTAACCTGATTTTTACATAGTAGAAAGCTAGGTCTCAAAGAGGTAAGGTGAGTTAACCATGGTTTCACATCTAGAAAGTGAAGAAGTCAGAACTCACGCCCAGTTCTCACTGACCAGAAATCCCATTTTCTTCTTGCTGCAGTTTTAAAGGATAGGTGAAAGCAGAAGAGCCATAGCAGAAGGCTCCAGGCGCTCAGTTACTGCTAGATCTTTACCATCCTGCATGGTACACTCATTATGTTAAACCTTGATTGAAAATATGACATCACTGAATAATTTATATTTCTTTATGTTTGATCTAATTTTTCCAGAATTCCTTTTTTTTTTTTTTTTTTCCCCCGAGACGGAGTCTTCTTCTGTCACCCAGATTGGAGAGCAGTGGTGTGATCTCAGCTCCCTGCAACCTCCACTTCCTGGGTTCAAGCAATTCTCCTATCTCAGCCTCCTGAGCAGCTAGGATTACAGGCACCTGCCACTGCACCGGGCTAATTTTTTTGTATTTTTAGTAGAGACAAGATTTCACCACGTTGGCCAGGCTGGTCTCGATCTTCTGACCTCGTGATGCGCCTGCCTCGGCCTCCCAAAGTACTGGAATTACAGACGTGAGCCAACGCACCCAGCCCAGAATTCTTGTTTAGACAAAATATCAAGTGAAAAATCCACATATTGATTCTGGCTATTGTGAAGAAATAGGCTTTGTGAAAGTCAGTTTGAAAACTATGATTATGTTTTTTATCTGGGTATTCAGACAGAAGAATAATGAAGATTATACTTCTTTTTATACTTCTCTCTACAGAATCACAGAACAACAAATAAAATGCCAAATTAAGGCATAAGCCATATTTCATGTTTATCCCTGTATCCCGAATACCGAATTCCATGTCTGGTCTATGTTAGATAATTAATAAGTAAATGTTGATTATTATAAGATGTGATAGACAGGCAGCTTTATAAAACAAATAGAATTTTGCCTTCCAGCCAACGTTGGTTAAAGATATATATACAGCTGTATAGAAAGAAATGCGTGCATCTGACACAAAATAATTCAAACATGAACACATTTCTTGATGGAGATTATTCAAGTTTTATACAATAGTACTAGTGAATGGTGTCTGAACCTCATTATATTTAGTTATATTAACGAAAAAGCTGTTACATTAAAGAAAATAGTGAGATATCACTCTTTCATTTTATCCAAGGAATATGTGGCATTTTTCATGCCTCATATTGGACGAAATTACTTGCTTTCCACATTTATTCACTATTAGTATTTTGCCATTTGGGGTAACATTATCGTTTTGATGAAGATAAGTATTTCATGTAGGAACATTTAAACAAGTTGAATTGCAGTCCACTTAAATATTATACTTGTTTGCTTCATGAATACTTAATAATTACTTCATTATAAAAAGCAAGCCCCAGTGTCTTTTACTAAGTTAAGGTAGAGAAGCTAGCAGAGTTTAGATTGTATGCTTAAGGGTTATAATCATTCTGATTGTTCTTTCACTCTTTTCCACTATAGTCTATCACCTGTCAAATTCTATTTGGAATACAGGGACTTTTTGTTGTTGTTGAGAAGAAAGAAAAAACAGAATTGTTTAGCTTAATATTCTACTTCCAGTGACTCAAATTGGTATCACCGTATTTGACAATGATGACATGATTTCTGTTCTCTTTGAGGAATTTCAGCTCACACAATTTGACATTGCAGAACCAGGCCCTACCAAAAGGATCCCATTCACTGAAAAATAAGGCAGCAGGAAATTTCAACAAAACAACCAGTGTTGTATGCTTAAAGAAATGTATAGAAAGACAGTAAGATAGTTCTGTGCTAACAGTTGCTTAATTTCTGGTCTTTCAGGGAAAAAAAAAATGACAAATAGTTTTTCCATGTAGTTAGAGGGTCTGAAGAGGTCACTTTGCTTAATTTAGGCCACTTAGTCTTCTTCGATACTGAAGATGAAAACTCGGAGCCACACTGCCTTAGTTAAAATTCTAGTTCTAACTAGTGTGTGATATTCAGCAAGTTGCCTAACTTATCTGTGCCCTTGTCCTTAACAGTAAGATGAGGTTAATAATAGTATTTATTTCAGTAAAAGTATAATGAGGATTAAATAAACCAATGCTTACTAAGTGCTTATAATAGAGCCTGACACATAGTAAGTGCTCTGCCAAATTTAGCTCCCATTCATTTATTCAACAGTAATTTTATTATCATTTTTCTTGTATAATTCTACCACAGTGTCTGTAACTCATGGAACTAACAGCAATAACTCTTTCACAGAAGGTATTTTCTCACATTGAATATGGTCACACCAAGGCTTCAGATTGCCATATGGGTTACCATCTAAAAAAGAAATTTATAATACATTCTCATAGAATTTCTCAAGAGGTCACGGAGAAAATTCCTCTCAAGTCCATATGATTGATAAAAACATATTTCTTTTCTTCTCTGCAGCCTCTTTTACTTATGGCTAGATTCCCACTAACAAATATTAGATAAGAAACACTATCTGAATCACAAGAACAGAGAGGTTAAGAAAAGTAGTTTTGCTCACTCCTTCCATGTGGTGAAACATCTACTAATGCAATACTCCAGTCCTCTCTCTATCCTTACTCACTTGAAAATGCAGTGGTTTGATTTGTAAAGGTAAATAAACAGATGTATTATTTTGCATGTGTCTACATTACACTTGATATTTGAAATCTGCTGTCAACTCTTTGCCTCAGTAGTCTGCCAGTTGTACTTAGTAAGTGGGTAGCAGAGAGTCCAAGTCAAAGGATCTACAAGATTCTTTCATTTCATTTCAAAGATGGAAAATGACAGACACTAAAGCTCACAGAAGGCAAGTAATTCTCTCAAGACTAAAGAACATATATATTAATAATGCATTAAAATAATATTCCTTGCATTTTGGTTATAAGTATACTCTCCGAATTGACTGTTTTAGTTTTTTATGCAGGAAGCAAACTTAACCATTTATTCAACTTATTCCCCATAAGCATCTGTTTTTACATCTGCAAAGCAGGGGTGTTCATGGAAAATAGTAAATGAAAAGACAATAATCTGTGTGAAGTGCTTAGTAGTTTGTACTACATAGCAAATCCTTGATTAATGGTTGTCACTATCATTATCAGAAATCTCATGGTCATTATTAGCACGACAGAGGCAATACCACGTGCAAAGGAATATACCAAAAAACACAGAACTTCTGGAGACCGGAAAATTGTTGGTTGGTGATATGGTTTGGCTGTGTCCCCACCCAAATCTCACCTTGAACTGTAATAATCCCCACGTGTCAAGGGTGGGGCTAGGTGGAGATAATTGAATCATTGGGGGCGATTTTTTCTTGTGGTGAATAAGTCTAGTGAATACATCTCATGAGATCTAATGATTTTATAAATGAATTCCCCTGCACAAGCTCTCTTGTCTGCTGCTATGCAAGATGTGACTCTGCTCCTCTCTTGCCTTCCACCATGATTGTGAGGCCTCCGCAGCCATGTGGAACTATGAGTCCATTAAACTTCTTTCCTTTATAAATTACACAGTCTCTGGTATGTCTTTATTAGCAGCATGAGAACAGATTAATACAGTTGGGCTGGCATGTTTTATGTATATCTTGCAGTGTCAAGAATTGGGGCTGTAAAACTGACATTGATACATGTTAAAAGCCTTTTAGAGTGTTAAAGTTTTATCCTATAGGCAAGGGGAATCCACTGATATTTTGAGGTCAAAGCTTGAGAATTTGGTTTTAGAAAGATAATTCTGGCAGCAAGGTGAAGCATATACTAGAAAGTGTAATAGTCTGTAGGCACTGGGCAGCAGGCTCAAAAGATGAAAGACTGAGTTCTAATTTAGGAGCTATAACAGGGTAAAGTCTTAGATTCTTCATTTTAGAAATTGAACTAACTTTTCTGGTCAACTAAGTCATAACAACATCCACATTCTTTTTTTTTTTTTTTTTTTTTGAGACAGAGTTTTGCTGCTGTTGCCCAGGCTGAAGTGCAATGGCATGAACTTGGCTCACTGCAATCTCCGCCTCCCGGGTTCAAGTGATTCTCCTGCCTCAGCCTCCCAAGTAGCTGGGATTACAGGTGACCACCACCATGCCCGGCTAATTTTTGTATTCTTTTTAGTAGTGATGAGGTTTCACCATTTTGGCCAGGCTGGTCTTGAACTCTGGACCTCAGGTGATCTGTCTACCTCGGCCTCCCAAAGTGCTGAGATTACAGGTGTGAGCCACTGCTCCCCGCCAACATCCACATTCTTTTAAAAAATGCGCTATTATAAGATATGCCATCCAAATATCCAAAATTCTTTACAAATTTCTAAATTATTTAGGAACCAAAACAATATGACAGATTAAATTATGAAATGCCTAGATGTTGTTCAGAGAAATATTTTGGATGTTTATGGTCAATATTTTTAAAGAATAAAAATGAAATTTTTAAGTAAAGATTTTCTAATAAGGATAAAAATTCTGGTTTTGTTCAACATACTAAGAATCAGATAATTTAAACATTTTTCATTATCATTCATAAAATATAAGTAATGTCTAATTTTTCTGTGAGTTCACTTATTTTCTCAAATATCCAGAATGATGGGCCTAATCTCTGGAATAACGAATCCTTAACAACTTATTCTGTAAAGAGAAGTTTGTGTGTGTTGAACTATTGAACTATTTTGACTTTTGTTACAATTTGATTGAATCAAGCTTTTGTTTATTTTTCTTTACCCTTTAGATTTCTTAGATTGACTTAGAGGTCAAAACATAGCCAACCATGCATGAGTTATTCCTTCCAAGGCCCTGATGTGATGATATATACTTATCATTGGTACTTAATCACATTTCTTTATAATCTTTAGGTGGCAGCTCCTGGTATGTAAAACTTATCAAATTTAGATGCAAATCTCTAACAGCAGCCTCAAACCTGCCTAACAGTTAAGACACTTTTTTCTGTGAATAAAATGTTTTGAGAATAAGAAGTTATAATTTTTACCAAATACGTAACCAAAAAAATATAATAATAATAATAATTAGTATCATCATCATCATCATTATCACCACTGTATTTACTCTGAAGGAATGTCGAGTTTGTTTTTGTATTTGATTTGGTTTGGCTTTATTTTGTAAATCTCTAAGAATCAGAGTTTAACCCATTGGATGAAGTAAGTTCCACTTTATCCAACAGTATTAGTTGGATGGAACTATATTTGTTTCAGGTTCTACTATCAAGACCCTTGTTAGTTTTGAGCATTAATAAACATTTTTTGAAAATCATTACCACCCCAAAAATATGGGTGATTATTTTCTTCTCCTTTAATTTTTCTTTCTTTTCTAAATTTCTATAAAGACTAAAAAAACCCATCTTAATGTATGTAACCCAGAAACTTCTGAGAGGCTTTTCTGCATATAGAAAATTTCCTATTTTGAATCTCACTTCACTAAGGTAGAAGCCAGACACTCACCCTTCCAGTCCCTCTTGCACCTGGGGTACAGGCTCTTTCATTCAGATGTACTCACACCACATTTTAATTTGAAAGATAGTGATGTGCAGGTGGTGCTCCCTGGAACTGGTTTTGTAGGGAGTAGTGGCAGAAGTTCTAAAGGTATACCCCCTGCCCACATCTGCTAGGACAGCTGCAGTCCTGGGTCTACCTACTAGTGGCAGCAGGATTCATTACAGGAGCTGCCCAGTTGTGTCACTGGGATACATTTCTGGTGGTCCAGCCTCTACACCAGATCCTCTGACCATCACAGACATTCTGTGAGCTAGTCCCTATAATTTAAAACATTTATTTTCTGTTTAAACTAGCCAGAATGGCTTCTGTTCTTTGCAACCTAGTGCCCTGATATATATGTGTGTATTTTTCTATACATACATGCAAATATCTTTAAAAGAATTTTTTTAAAAAGCTACAACCACCACTATCTCAGTCTCCTGGGATAGTATTTATTTATTCATTCATTTGACAAGGACAACAAAAATATATTGTGTGACTATTGCATGAGGCACAACACTAGACACTTATATCATAGACATGGTCCCAGCCCTCTTCGGGCATGCAGACAGTAGCTCTTATATCCACTTTCATATTGATGCCTACCTTTAAAATACAATATCGCTACAAGTATCATATCACATAAACCATGCTTACTGCTTTAGATGACATTGGTCCTTCATTCTTCCACAGCTAAAGAAACCATGGAGTGCCACCATTAAGACAATATTCTAATACAAGGGAAATGTGAATTTATTATATTTCAAAAAAAAATCAAAGTTATATTTATGAATAAAAGTAAAGGACTTTTAAAAGAGCAAAGTTAATTAATGTATACACATCGACTAGCTATTTGACATCTAGTAATATGTTAGTTGCTAGGAGAGAAGTAATAATTAAAACTCTAAGTTATTGGTATTTTACTTACCCTATCACTAGAGTTGAATAGACAATTTGAGGAAGCATGAGACTGTCAGAATAGAAAACTATATATAACAAAGCAAATTAAGGATAACATACTATAAAGTGTTAATTGTATTACAAAGTAATGATGATAACATGACGTATACAATGAAGAAATAAATGTGGGCTGGAAAAGGCAGGGATATCTTTACCACAACATAAGACTTAAGCCCTTTTTTTGGCAATGGTAGCATAGGTTTAAATTCCAGTTTTGCACCCCAGTTAAAATGGCTTTTATCCAAAATATGGGCAACAGCAAATGCTGGCAAAGATGTGGAGGAAAGGGAACCCTTGTACACTGTTGCGGGAAATGCAAATTAGTACAGCCACTATGGAGAACAGTTTGGAGGATCCTTAAAAAACTGAAAATGGAGCTATCATATGATCCAGCAGTCCCACTGCTGGGTATATACCCCAAAGAAAGGAAATCAGTGTATCAGAGATATCTGCACTCCTATGTTTGTGCAACACTCTTTACAATAGCTAAAATTTGGAAGCAAACTAAGTATCCAAAAACAGATGAATGGATAAAATGTACATATACACGATGGAGTACTATTCAGTCATAAAAAAGAATGAGATCCAGTCGTTTACAACAACACAGATAGAACCGGAGGATGCTTTAAGTGAAATAAACCAAGTACAAAAGACAAACATTTCATGTTCTCACTTATTTGTGGAATCTAAAAATCAAAACAATCGAACTTCTAGACATAGAGAGTAGACAGATGGTTACCAGAGACTGGGAACTGTAGTAGGGGGCTGGAGTGAGGAGCGCTGAGAATGGTTAATGGATACAAAAAATAGAAAGAATGAATAAGACCTACTGTTTGACAGCACAATGGGGTGACTATAGTCAATAATAGCTTAATTGTACATTTTAAACTAATTTAAAGAGTGTAATTGGATTGTTTGTAACTGAAAGGATACATGCTTCGGGTATGGATACCCCATCCTCCATGATGTGCTTATTTCATATTATAGTCCTGTATATCAAAACATCTCCTGTACTCCATAAATATATAGACCTACTATATACCCACAAACATTTAAAAAATAAAAAATAAAACATTCTGGTTCTGGCATTTACTTGTCGTAAACCTTGACAAGTTTCTTAACCTCTCTGGCATCAGTTTCCTCATGGATGAAATGGGGGTAGTAAAAGAATCTACTTCTAATGTTGCCAGGATTAAATGATTTCAAATATGTGAAGTGTTTAGAACAGTACATACTAATACATTTTAGCTATTAGTAGTACACTTCAGCTTTTAGTATTTTTGGTATGGGATGAATTTTAGCTATCAATATTGCTTATTAATATCAGTAAGGAGGGTGTATTTTTGGGAGGTGGAAGGCAAACAGTAAAAATATGACTTAAGACTGAGCATCACACCAACATGTTAAACTGGTCCATGCCATCAGGTAATGCATTGCTTCCCCAGTTCTGTCTTTAAATGATGGATTGCTTCATTATATGTATTACCAATCTCATTCTTCTTTTACATCCATTATTCAATTTCATATGCAATTGTTTTTATTACCTCGATGACCATTATATATTCCTAGTAGTAAACTGGTTGCATGCTATTTTATATCTTTTAATGGATACTAAGGAATGTAAGAATCATATATTCTTTTCAAACCATCTAGGTAACATTACTCTTTTCTTAATAGCTTCTCTGAAAAACTACTAATAAGCCGAACAAATGTGAGCACATAACATGCAGAGCTAGTGGTGTAAATACAGAGCTTGTAGTGGAGATCTGTGATTTTTGTCTCATGCTGCATCCTTATCTGAAAAATACATTGACTTCCCATGGGAATTCATGCTTACCACTTCTCAGATCATGACCCCATCCCCTGATATCAAAGATGAACATATGACCTAGGCCTGACCAATCGGTCCAAATGAAGGGATCAGGAATGGGCTTAAGGCTTATGGTGTATGCCTTGTCAATAAGAGTCTTTCCAGAACTGTTGCTAGATCTGGGGTTAGAGGGTGGAGGAAAGGACTCTCTTGTTGCCAACAGAATGTAAGTTTATAGCCCCTGGTGGCAGCTTTTGTTACCTCTCAGGGGAAGACCCTCGCTAAGAATACACATATAAAAGCAGAAACAGGAAAATGAAGGAAGATAGGCTGCTAATGACAACATCAGGGCGTGTTCTCATCCAGTTTGATAACTGGAGCTCTCAATTGTGCAACAAAATAAATTCCTTGCATAAGCAGGTTTGAGTTTGATTTCTGTCTCTTAAAATTAGAAGGGCTCTAACTAATATACCTCCATAGCCTTTAAAATCTCATTGGTGGTTCTCTTTGGCATTATTTTAATAAAAATTAATATATTCATTATTTTAATAAAAAATTAATACATTCAATATCTGGATCGTGAACTCATAAGCGGCAAAAATCTATATATTGGTCATTTTTTTCCTTGTTACTTCTTAATATAGTCCCAGGCATATGTAGTAATTCAACCAACATGTTTGACATGAAGCAAGTACTTGACAATATTTATTTCCTGCTTTTTCCATCCTATTTTCTTCACATTTTAATTTTCAAACCCTGTTCTGGTGGCTGGGGCAGCACTGTGTGCAGACAAAGTCTGTCATCATATAAGTGCACTTCCTAGTGGGGAGACATGAAATCAACAAGGAAACAAACAAATAAATAAACATAGCTTCAGGTATCCTTTTTAGGTGTCCTTAAAAAGAATAAAGCAGGATAAAGAGGCAGCCAGTGGTGCTGATGGGATTTAAATAGTGTGAAATCCAAAGGTCTTTCTGAGGCAACAGCAATTGAGCAGAGACTTAACCAAAGTGTGGAAAGGAACTATGGGGAAAGAGCCTTTCAGGAAGAAAAACCAGCACATTCGAAAACCCTGAGATGAGAATATGCTTGATCGTCTGAAGAACAGCAAAATGTTAGCATTCTCCTCCACTAAATTAGCATGCTCATTTTTATCAACTTGTTTGCATAAACAAAGTATGCTTACGGCAATGTAAACCATGAAGTGGAGAGGAGCTGTAGGATGCAGATTTCAAAAAGCTATTTAGCAACTTATGAAAAAATGATTGTTGGATTTCTTGTTTATTATACACCTTTGCATGTTCAGGTTAATGAGGTGAATAAAAAGTGTGTTAAATAATCTTTTGATAACATAATTGCATATTATCCCTTTTCTTCTATTAAACTGAAAATAATGTGGCCTTGGAAGGAAAATAAATTGAGGATCATTAAGCTCCTTTACTTGAGACTTGAGGAAATTAAATAACTTGTCAAACTTATACAAGTTTTACACTGTTAAGCTAAACATTGCAACTTAAAGTAGAAACAATTCTTGACCAATTCACATGACATTTCATTAACTATTTCAGTCAATTCTATCAATCTACCTCTTTGTGGGGAGCAAATTTTAAGAAGGAGGGATGATATGATTGGGCATTTCAGCAAAAACCAAAACATGACAATGTAAAGCCTAATTCTGTCTATATGAGACTCTTGGTGCTTTATATGGCTTTATAAGGCAACAGAATTTTTTTTAAACTATCCTTTCCAGAGGCTATCATTTAGTTTGCAGTTCCTCAGTACACAGTTTAGCATTTAATATTGCTAAGCTTTTAGAATTAGATGAATAAGTAATACATTTTAATATTAGCAAATGAAAAAAACCACACTGATAATTCTTTAGCAGCTTCAGAATAAATGTTGTATAAAGACAGTGTAAAAAAGTGAGTATTTGACAATTAATTTTTAAAGAATTAAACACCGATAATCTCCATTAGTATTCCATTTACTACATATAGTATATATTTTCTTTTTTTTTAATTTATTTTTTATTATTATTATACTTTAAGTTCTAGGGTACATGTGCATAACGTGCAGGTTTGTTACATATGTATACTTGTGCCATGTTGGTGTGCTGCACCCATCAACTCATCAGCACCCATCAACTCGTCATTTACATCAGGTATAACTCCCAATGCAATCCCTCCCCCCTCCCCCCTCCCCATGATAGGCCCCGGTGTGTGATGTTCCCCTTCCCAAGTCCAAGTGATCTCATTGTTCAGTTCCCAGCTATGAGTGAGAACATGTGGTGTTTAGTTTTCTGTTCTTGTGATAGTTTGCTAAGAATGATGGTTTCCAGCTGCATCCATGTCCCTACAAAGGACACAGACTCATCCTTTTTTATGGCTGCATAGTATTCCATGGTGTATATGTGCCACATTTTCTTAATCCAGTCTGTCACTGATGGACATTTGGGTTGATTCCAAGTCTTTGCTATTGTGAATAGTGCTGCAATAAACATACGTGTGCATGTGTCTTTATAGCAGCATGATTTATAATCCTTTGGGTATATACCCAGTAATGGGATGGCTGGGTCATATGGTACATCTAGTTCTAGATCCTTGAGGAATCGCCATACTGTTTTCCATAATGGTTGAACTAGTTTACAATCCCACCAACAGTGTAAAAGTGTTCCTATTTCTCCACATCCTCTCCAGCACCTGTTGTTTCCTGACTTTTTAATGATCGCCATTCTAACTGGTGTGAGATGGTATCTCATTGTGGTTTTGATTTGCATTTCTCTGATGGCCAGTGATGATGAGCATTTTTTCATGTGTCTGTTGGCTGTATGAATGTCTTCTTTGGAGAAATGTCTGTTCATATCCTTTGCCCACTTTTTGATGGGGTTGTTTGTTTTTTTCTTGTAAATTTGTTTGAGTTCTTCATAGGTTCTGGATATTAGCCCTTTGTCAGATGAGTAGATTGCAAAAATTTTCTCCCATTCTGTAGGTTGCCTGTTCACTCTGATGGTAGTTTCTTTTGCTGTGCAGAAGCTCTTTAGTTTAATTAGATCCCATTTGTCAATTTTGGCTTTTGCTGCCGTTGCTTTTGATGTTTTAGACATGAAGTCTTTGCCCATGCCTATGTCCTGAATGGTACTACCTAGGTTTTCCTCTAGGATTTTTATGGTATTAGGTCTAACATTTAAGTCTCTAATCCATCTTGAATTAATTTTTGTATAAGGAGTAAGGAAAGGATCCAGTTTCAGCTTTCTACTTATGGCTAGCCAATTTACCCAGCACCATTTATTAATTAGGGAATCCTTTCCCCATTTCTTGTTTCTCTCAGGTTTGTCAAAGATCAGATGGCTGTAGATGTGTGGTATTATTTCTGAGGACTCTGTTCTGTTCCATTGGTCTATATCTCTGTTTTGGTACCAGTACCATGCTGTTTTGGTTACTGTAGACTTGTACTATAGTTTGAAGTCAGGTAGCGTGATGGCTCCAGCTTTGTTCTTTTGACTTAGGATTGTGTTGGAGATGCGGGCTCTTTTTTGGTTCCATATGAACTGTAAAGCAGTTTTTCCAATTCTGTGAAGAAAGTCATTGGTAGCTTGATGGGGATGGCATTGAATCTATAAATAACCTTGGGCAGTATGGCCATTTTCACGATATTGATTCTTTCTATCCATGAGCATGGTATGTTCTTCCATTTGTTTGTGTCCTCTTTTATTTCACTGAGCAGTGGTTTGTAGTTCTCCTTGAAGAGGTCCTTTACATCCCTTGTAAGTTGGATTCCTGGGTATTTTATTCTCTTTGAAGCAATTGTGAATGGAAGTTCATTCATGATTTGGCTCTCTGTTTGTCTGTTACTGGTGTATAAGAATGCTTGTGATTTTTGCACATTAATTTTGTATCCTGACACTTTGCTGAAGTTGCTTATCAACTTAAGGAGATTTTGGGCTGAGACAATGGGGTTTTCTAAATATACAATCATGTCATCTGCAAAGAGGGACAATTTGACTTTTTCTTTTCCTAACTGAATACCCTTGATTTCTTTCTCTTGCCTAATTGCCCTAGCCAGAACTTCCAACACTATGTTGAATAGGAGTGGTGAGATAGGGCATCCCTGTCTTGTGCCAGTTTTCAAAGGGAATTTTTCCAGTTTTTGCCCATTCAGTATGATATTGGCTGTGGGTTTGTCATAAATAGCTCTTATTATTTTGAGATATGTTCCATCAATACCGAATTTATTGAGCGTTTTTAGCATGAAGGGCTGTTGAATTTTGTCAAAAGCCTTTTCTGCATCTATTGAGATAATCATGTGGTTCTTTTCTTTGGTTCTGTTTATATGCTGGATTATGTTTATTGATTTGCGAATGTTGAACCAGCCTTGCATCCCAGAGATGAAGCCCAGTTGGATAAGCTTTTTGATGTGCTGCTGAATCCGGTTTGCCAGTATTTTATTGAGGATTTTTGCATTGATGTTCATCAGGGATATTGGTCTAAAATTCTCTTTTATTGTTGTGTCTCTGCCAGGCTTTGGTATCAGGATGATGTTGGCCTCATAAAATGAGTTAGGGAGGATTCCCTCTTTTTCTATTGATTGGAAGATTTACCAAGCAAATGGAGAACAAAAAAAAGCAGGGGTTGCAATACTAGTCTCTGATAAAACAGACTTTAAACCATCAAAGATCAAAAGAGACAAAGAAGGCCATTACATAATGGTAAAAGGATCAATTCAACAGGAAGAGCTAACTATCCTAAATATATATGCACCCAATACAGGAGCACCCAGATTCATAAAGCAAGTCCTTAGAGACTTACAAAGAGACTTAGACTCCCATACAATAATAATGGGAGACTTCAACACTCCACTGTCAACATTAGACAGATCAACAAGACAGAAAGTTAACAAGGATATCCAGGAATTGAACTCATCTCTGCAGCAAGCAGACCTAATAGACATCTATAGAACTCTCCACCCCAAATCAACAGAATATACATTCTTCTCAGCACCACATCACACTTATTCTAAAATTGACCACACAATTGGAAGTAAAGCACTCCTCAGCAAATGTACAAGAACAGAATTTATAACAAACTGTCTCTCAGACCACAGTGCAATCAAACTAGAATTCAGGACTAAGAAACTCAATCAAAACTGCTCAACTACATGGAAACTGAACATCCTGCTCCTGAATTACTACTGGGTACATAACGAAATGAAGGCAGAAATAAAGATGTTCTTTGAAACCAATGAGAACAAAGATACAACATACCAGAATCTCTGGGACACATTTAAAGCAGTGTGTAGAGGGAAATTTATAGCACTAAATGCCCACAAGAGAAAGCAGGAAAGATCTAAAATTGACACTCTAACGTCACAATTAAAAGAACTAGAGAAGCAAGAGCAAACGCATTCAAAAGCTAGCAGAAGGCAAGAAATAACTAAGATCAGAGCAGAACTGAAGGAGATAGAGACACAAAAACCCTCCAAAAAAATCAATGAATCCAGGAGTTGGTTTTTCAAAAAGATCAACAAAATTGACAGACCGCTAGCAAGACTAATAAAGAAGAAAAGAGAGAAGAATCAAATAGACGCAATAAAAAATGATAAAGAGGATATCACCACCGACCCCACAGAAATACAAACTACCATCAGAGAATACTATAAACACCTCTACGCAAATAAACTAGAAAATCTAGAAGAAATGGATAATTTCCTGGACACTTACGCTCTTCCAAGACTAAACCAGGAAGAAGTTGAATCCCTGAATAGACCAATAGCAGGCTCTGAAATTGAGGCAATAATTAATAGCCTACCAACGAAAAAAAGTCCAGGACCAGATGGATTCACAGCTGAATTCTACCAGAGGTACAAGGAGGAGCTGGTACCATTCCTTCTGAAACTATTACATATAGTATATATTTTCTAAAGTATGAGTTGTTGTGCTTGCTGTATAGATATTTATGATCTAGGTGAATGAGCCATTTATTAAGCTATTTATTGTCTCAATTTCAAGCCACTAACCTACACTGGCTTTATGGTGCCAAAGCTGGGACTCTCTAAACAACACTTCAGCATTGCCAGCTGCATTCTGTTAGTTTCTTTTCATAGGAAGCACTAGACAAAGAATCCAAAGCTGGAGGAGGAAGGAGGGATATATTTTCCTGTTTCTGATTTTGCTTACTATTTCCTGGTCGATGACATCCTAGCAACATTTTTTCACCCTGGAAGCAGCAAGTCGTTCAAGTTGCAGTAACTGATTCTATTTTGTGGCTTTTTCAGCATTCACAGAACCAGCCTTCTCACGCCTCTCTAGAGACACCAGTATCAGCTGGACAGGACTGTTTTCTCAGGGATTGGAATATCAGCTCCACTGGCCTCCTTTTCCAAGAGAATTCGGGGGAGCTACTTCCTGTAGTTATTGGCTCCATGATATTTTAGTGTTCACTTTTTGCCTTTTCAGTTTTCAATACCTGTGTAAGAGTTGTTTCCTTAGAGATTTTAAGATCTACACATATAAAACTATACACAAACCCACAAGTACAAGAGATTTGTGAAGACAGAGAAGTCAATGCAATGTTGGGAGAATAATTTTTGCTAAAGCATGTATGTACATGTTTGATAACAATATTTAAATACAATGTTTATAGTTCTAAGTATTATAATTTATCTTTCACACTTTCACATGTACCAGAGAACATGAAATAGTTTAGCTGGAGCATTTAGTGAGCTGCTGCTAAGTGAGCTAATAGTTAATGTTGTATTTCAGGAAATGTCAAAATCTGTGTTGTTTCCTAATGTACAGAAACCAGTTTAGCTCGGTTTACACCTCTTTCTAAAAAGATTTAAAATATTTTCTATTCTTCTTGTTGAGTAAGAAGAACACGGCTTAGAAGGAGATAAATCAGCAGTTAGAATTTAGAGACATTTATATTTGTTTTTCTATCCTTCTGTATTTAAGAATGTTTCATAAGTGTGATGTATTATTATTTTTTATATTTTAAGTTCTGGGATATGTGTGCAGGATGTGCAGGTTTGTTACATAAGTAAACGTGTGCCATAACGGTTTGCTGCACCTTTCAACCCATCACCTAGGTATTAAGCCCAGAATGCATTAGCTATCTTTCCTGATGCTTTCCCTCCCCTGACCCCCTGAACAGGCCTCAGTGTGTGTTGCTTTTGCCCCCCATGTCCATGTGTTCTCATTGTTCAGCTCTCACTTATAAGCAAGAACATGCAGTGTTTGGTTTTCTGTTCCTGTGTTAGTTTGCTGAAGATAATGGCTTCCAGCTCCATCGTGTCCCTGCAAAGGACATCATCTCATTCCTTTTAATGGCTGCATAGTATTCCATGGTGTATATGTACCACATTTTCTTTATCAAGTATAGGACATTTGGGTTGATACTATGTCTTTGCTATTGTGAATAGTGTTGGCCAGGCTAGTAGACAGAAGGAGAATGGAAAGAATGGGCTGCCATGGATGGAGGACTCCATCGCTGGGGCAAACAGCAGGGACTACATACTTCTGAGGTGTTGCCAACCTGTCAGGCAGGGTTGATTTTACTTCAGCCATCGGAATTCCAAGGAACCAAGCACAATAGCCATTTCACTCAGAAAGTGTGAGGATTCAGCTTTTAAGGCCTCTGTCTTTTTCCACAGCCCAGAGACAGGGTGCCATAAAGCTCCTCCGCTTATCCACTGCTCCGGGAGGAGCAGTGGAAAGAAGAGGCTATCTGAAACTCTGAAATTAAATTATTGGATAGAGCATATTTGTGAGATTGGATAACAGTTTTTTCCTTATTTACATGAGATAGGGACTCCTGAGGGAGATTAGAGTCAGAAAAAAATATAGAAATTAAATTTCCTTTGCACATCTAAGAGTAATATGAGTGAAATTTTCACCTCTCTACAACTGTATGCAAGTGTGTCTCATAAAATGCATATGTTCTTCATTATTGGTAATTAACCTAATAATATTTATAAGGTCTCATGGTAAATAATTGCTCAGATAGTATTTTATCTATTGATTGGGTTCTCCTTAAATATTCTTTTCAAGATTCTGATTTTCTCCTAGAAGGAGAAAAGTCAGGTAAGTCTCTTTCATTAATAGAATGCTGTTTTATCTGGGTTTATTTTGAATTCCTAAGTCTCTAATCAAAAGTTTCAGTGGCTTCTCCTACTTCCTACCTATTAGAGACTTCTGTGTTTCATTGTCTCTTACTTTCACAATCACTCAAGTCTTGAAGGAATTGTTTAGTGGTTTTCATAAATGTGGTTCTTGGAATTAAATTATTAATATGGCTTAAAACTGTCATTCTTTAACAACCATTTAAAACAGTAAGCTCCTTTTAGACAGTTAACATAGTGCATGTTGATGTTTACAATGTGTCGTAAGGCTAAACCACAACCAAAAGTCCTCTGTATCCCTACCAAAAATCAGTCAAAGGAAGGATAATTGAGGTAGTCTCTTTGTGACTTAACATGACATGTCCATATTAACAAATTTGCAAATGATATAGCACACGTTGTTCCTAGTTCTTGGGGTAATGCTTTCATAAAATGAAGCAGACAGAATAAGTTCAATGACTAGCACATGGACAGCCGTTCATGCCAAGTGCTTAGTGTTGAAAAAAATAGCCTGGAACTTGGAGTCGTAGGATCTGGATTTGAGTCCTTGCATTTCCTGTTTGTGTCGTGTGGCTTGAGTAACGCACATACTCCTTCTGAGCTCCAGTTTTTTCATTTGGACAATGGAAATCATCCCTCCCAGGACTGAAGGGATAATAATCTAGATCATGATTTGGAGAGTAGAGGCTCTGGTGCTTTAAAACACTTCACCAAATATCCAGATGCTCTGTTCATAACACCCTTGCATCAGATAGGAAGAGGTTCTATTGTCCAAAGTGAGGAGAAAAACTTTTTTCACTTCCATAAAACACTGATAAACACTTCTTCCTGGCACTTACAAAAGCACACTATTCGAAGGCCATAAAGCTACATTTTGCTCACATGCCTCACAGGCATTATATGAAAGAATGGCATGACCATATAGCGGTGACATTGCTACATAGAGGATCATTTTCTTCACCAATCACCAGAAAAGGATCTGTTGATATGATTATGGTAGAATGAGAAGAAATTTTAAATGATTTTAAAAACACAGGGAAATTTTGTTTATCTCTTTGAGTTGGAAAATATGAGGCCTTCTGAATTTCACAAGAGTATTCTATTTTTACTAGACCTGCTTCTTCAGATATCTTACAGGCAAAACCCTCTACTTTGGTCCCACACACACACATTCTGAAGGTCATTGTTCTCAATATTTTAATCATCACGTCTTCTTTCTTGAGTCCCCAAGAGAGTTTCCTATTCCATGTTGAATCAAGTTAAAATTTTCTGATTATTCACAATGAATGGTGCCCTCTTACCTCCCAAGTAGTTCTGATTTCTTGCTAGAGATTGATTTACCACCACTGAGAAAGTCACTCAGATGCCCTCCCTTAATTGTCATGTCTCTTTTTACCTGTCAGACTTTTTTTTTTTTTTTTTTTTTGAGACAAGGTCTTGCTCTGCCTCCTTGCTGGAGGGCAGTGGTACAATCTCAGCTCACTGTAACCTCTGCCTCCCGGATTCAACTGATTCTCTCACCTCAGTCTCCCCAGTAGCTGGGATTACAAGCGCATGCCACCACACCTGGCTAATGTTTGTATTTTTTGTAGAGACAGGATTTCCCCATGTTGGCCAGGCTGGTCTCGAACTCCTGGCCTCAAGTGATCCTCCCACCTCGGCCTCCCAAAGTGCTGGGATTACAGGGGTAAGCCACCACACTGACCCCCTCTCCAACATTTTACATACTGTTCTCACTGCCTGGAATGCCTTCTCTCATTCTCTACCAGCTGAATTCTGCTCAAGTTTTATTATCTCCAAAATATTTGCCATATCCTTCCTTTTATACCATTAGCCTCTCCACGACTATGTACATGGATGTATTCAGTTATGTCTTTTTATTCCTATATTATTTGTAGTATTATGTGGGGTTTTTTTGCTTTTAATGCTAATGCCCTTGGTATATGGCAAGTGCTTTCATAACGAGGCTTATATTGTCTTCTGTTTTATTTTCTTTATTTTCCTCTTCTTCTTTCCCAACTTAATATTACAAATGAAACATTGGGAGAGATTCACCAAAGTAGAAGACAAGGTCTCTGCTCTCTGATGTTCACAAATGTTTTCATAAAAGAAAAAGTCATTTGACAAATCCGCCAGGTGCTGAGAGTGCACAGCTGTCTTATACAGTCCTGGCTTATGAGAGCTCTCCTGCTCACGCGCACATAGCTTCTTTACTCCTTTGCCGGAGGGTCCAATCATGGGCCAATCGGGAGCAGGAAGAGCAGGGAGAGAGAGGAAGGAGCATACTTTCTCTATACAGTGTGTCACCTACCGCAGGACCAGCTGGGGGAGTGGAGAAAATTCAGATTTTAAGAATCTTTGAAGTTTTGACTATTATAAGGGACTATTTCAAGACACAATGAATTACTGAATTGAGATTGCAGTTTTATCTTTCCCTTATTTTCTAAGAATAACCAGGAAATTATGAGGCAGTCCAAGTTTTTATCCTATGGGAAGGGAAGGAATATCCCCACTAAGCAGGTTTAACAATACTGTGGGATAGAGAAGAAAGCTTTTACCATTGAGTCCTCATGGGTCCTGCTTGTATAGCATGATGTGATTTTTCTACTTGCAGTAGAATTTATTTTGATAGTGTAGGTTAAAGAAATGTACCAAATCTTTCCATTCGCTCCTTCCTTGTTTCTTTTGTGACTAGCAATGTCTATTTTTGAGATATCTGACTTAAAGTTAGTAGCTGAAAATTGAACCATTTCCAACTATAAACTCAACTTATACAAAGTTGCAATGAACTTCTGATCTAATGAAACTTGAGCTGAGCATCATTTACCAAGAAGTAACACAACCATTATTTTTTGTTTTAAAACCTAGTGAGAACTTTTGAACAGACACCAAACCTGTATTTTTGAAAACCACTGAAACAGAATGAAACTAGAGCATCAGAATATTTTCTGAAATAAACTTGAACCAAATTGATATTTTATTTGGTCCAAGTCCCTGGTTATGATAAAGTATGATCACGTAACAGAACAAAGTTAAACAACCCACCCAGAGCTTAAATATGTGGCCTTTCACTCATTAGTACCATATTAGTACCTTTCACTCATTAGTACCATAAAACTCAGTTGTTTTAGTTTTTGGACTAATCACTATAATATACATGAATCGAGGGCTTAATGATCATGTCTCTCGAAAGGAAAGTCTGAATTTATAAAGGTTCAATGACTTACCCAAGATCATGTAGAATATCAAAGAAGAATTGGAATGTTTCAAACACAGTTTTCCCTTGGGTTTCACATAAGAAGAGGCAGGTTCAAAACTGTAACCTAATTCATATACACTGATTAACTTGGGGAGTACTTCAAATTATTGGCATTGATATTTGCCCGCAGTAGAAGCTGTCAAAAAGAGAACTGCCATTCTTATTACCAAAGCTGATTCTTTTTCCTTTAAGAACAACTCAAAATGCACATAGCAATTCCCCTCAAAATGCACGTAGCAATTCCCCGTTGTGTTGACTGGTATTATCTCTGCCAGAAATTTAAATATTTCCACAATGGACTGACCTATGTATATCAGAATGTCACTAATCTCACTGCCTTTTGACTCACTGAACTGGAACCATGACCAAGTTTAGCTAGAAAAGGTCTTAGGCAAGGGTTCCAGCCCAGAGACATCG
The DNA here is from genome assembly GCF_037993035.2 of Macaca fascicularis. Classification (NCBI taxonomy): domain Eukaryota; kingdom Metazoa; phylum Chordata; class Mammalia; order Primates; family Cercopithecidae; genus Macaca; species Macaca fascicularis. The sequence continues at coordinate 76,739,447 of NC_088375.1, read as the reverse complement.
TTTAGGGTTCTTCTGTGTGGACGTGAGTTACATTTGCCACCACTCCTGTAATTTATTAAAGGAAATAAGGAGTCCTCTACATGAATTGGGCCAGTGACTATCTGTGTCTTATTTCTTACCAACTGCCATTACACACTGGGTATTTCTTCTTCTCAGTATTTTTCTGCACATAGTATTGAAAAGCAAAGGTTGCTTTTTAAAGATATGCATCTAAGACTCAGTGTGGTGGCAGGTGCCTGTAGTCCTAGCTACATGGGAGGCTGAGACAGGAGAATGGCATGAACTCAAGGGGCAGAGCTTGCAGTGAGCTGAGATTGCACCACTGCACTCCAGCCTGGGGGACAGAGCAAGACTCTGTCTCAAAAAAAAAAAAAAAAAAAAAAAAAAAAAAAGATATGCATCTATGGAAAACAATGTCCGGAACACTTCAATGTGTAATATCAAAAGGATAGCTGTGATTACTTTTGCATCAACCTAATAATAAATCACTTGACATTAAAACTGTTTCCAAGTAGGGGTTAATTATTTTATCTCATTTTATTTATTTTTTGAGATGGAGTCTCGCTCTGTTGCCCAGGCTGGAGTGCAGTAGTGCGATTTTGGCTCACTGCAGCCTCTGCCCCCAGGTTCAAGTGATTCTCCTGCCTCAGCCTCCTGAGTAGCTGGGACTACAGGCATGTGCCACCATGCCCAGTAATTTTTGTATTTTTAGTAGAGGCAGGATTTTGCCATGTTGGCCAGGCTAGTAGACACGAGGTTTTGCCATGTTGGCCAGGCTGGTTTTAAATTCCTAACCTCAAGTGATCTGCCTGCCTCAGCCTCCCAAAGTGCTGGGAATAAAGACATGAACCACTGCTCCGGCTGGGTTATTTTAAATGGACAAGAGGTAACATTTATGTGTCATTTTCTCTTTAATAACACCTCATTTGCCAGTTTTTTCCTGGTAACTGCTGAACAGTTTTGCAGAAGGTGTCTCAAACGGGCTTCAGTGAGCCTATGAATTATCTGTAGAAAAGCTGCAAAACTCTTTGGTGATGGCAAACAAACACTATCTAAGCTTGAACCTTATTTTGTATCAATGCAGTCATTAAAAATTCACTTAACATTTTTGTTATACCAATAGAACACAAGTCTAGATAATGGCTCAGTAGAATGTATCCGTTTCTCTTCTGGTGCTCAAGTGTGATGTATTGCTAATCCTGTAAGATGTTTCAGGGCCATGTTTTCTGGGTTTAATCTCCTAGGACAGCATCCTGGTAGTTATATCAACTCACATGCAGGCAGTTTTACATGTGGTGCAAATCACTGCCCACCTGAGTGCTGTGTCTTCAGGAGTTCCCAAGCAGGATCAATTGCATCCACTTGCCTCTCCTTCCTTCTGTCTCCTAACTAGATGTCTACTACTAATAATTATTTTACCAATAGGTGATGAATTTTCTATTGCTCACCTAGGCAAGTGTGCTTCCTATCGATTTGGGAGGCTGCCTGTTTAGTACACTGTGTGCTCATTCTGTTCTGTCTTTGCAGCACAACCATGGACTCAGGGGCCAATCTGTCATTAAACAGAAGTAAATAAGAAGATCTAGATCAACAGGATGGAAAATTCCTTTTCCCTACATCATATTCACTCATTCCACCTGCAGATTCTAAGCCAGCTATTCTTGGGACATAGTTCCTGTCTTAACAATAAGCATACACAAACTAAAGCAAGTTATTGATGAAAGAGGAAATAGGTTTGAATAAAGGGTCATCTTGATTCTGTGCTTTACTTCTGTGGCCTAGACTCTCTGCCTGAGTTCCAATGCTCTTTTGCCTGATCTCTATAATATTGTAATGCCCAAACTCCCAGAGTAACAGTTACTGCTTTGATCTTCAAAGTTGACCTTGTCCTTCATGAAATATTAATCCTAACATGCACATTATTTAAAATTCCCACCTACCACTTGTTATTCCTGTGTATCTTACCTACATCCCTCTCACCTGTTTCTGACACTTAACACTGCTCTGACTTCAGATTCCTGGATACACCTTCACACTGGAGGGCCTACCTACTAGGTCCAGACATCTGCATCCATCATACCTATTGCTTTCTGAGACATGCCATGATTGTGTACCCCTCAAATTCAGCATTTCGTCCTCCCTAGATGTCCAGACCCCTAAGCTCCTAGTCTCAAATTAACCACAATTTTTGGAGCAGTCAGTGCAAAGAGGGAAACATCAAGTTACAACAACATATACTAAGTAAACGAGATATAACTCTCCTTGTAATATTTGCCTTTAAAATGAGTAAGCTTGTTAAGATAAATATATTTGTACTTGGTAGAATTTCAGGCACAGTGATAAAAGTGATTTTGGACCTTTATAGGGAATGAATCCAGAGGCAAGGGACTGAGTCATTCTTAAACATCTATGCTTCATTCCTGAGTTTGGATCAGCCCTTGGCTATCAGCACTATCCACTCCCTGCCCTGTGCCAAAAAGACAAACATGGGGTCGTATGGAAGCTGTATTTGCAGGGTTCTCAGACTTTGATTCTTATTAAAATAAAAAAAAAATACTCCTCAAAAAAGTGACTACTCAAGTTTATGTCCACTTTTTGAGACTTGGATAGTTTCCATTTATGTTCTCAAAGACAAAGGAAAAATAAGTAGATTTTACACTTAGGATGGGTGTAAAGATAAGAAAGGGTATAAAGTGGAGAAGCTGAGGCAACCAATGATAAGATTAACCACCTTTGCAACTTTGCAGAGGGTTGGTTTGGGTTGCAGTAATAAATTATCTGGAAACAGTTAACCAAGTGTCATTCTGAATCTATATAAGTCAGTGATTAAGGAAAGACGACTTAGGGATTCATAAACATTGTGTAGGAAACTACTTTTCTGTCCTTATGATAGTTATGGCAATGGGAAATAGCTGGCAACCATTGCTTAAAAATTTATAGATCAATTATTTCCCCCCACTTTCTAAAAGTATTTGTGTGTCATTTATAACATTGGACCTAGAGTTAACAATATTGTATAGTGTATTTAAACATTTGTTGGCCGGGCGCGGTGGCTCAAGCCTGTAATCCCAGCACTTTGGGAGGCCGAGACGGGCGGATCACGAGGTCAGGAGATCGAGACCATCCTGGCTAACACCGTGAAACCCCGTCTCTACTAAAAATACAAAAAACTAGCCGGGCGAGGTGGCGGGCACCTGTAGTCCCAGCTACTCCAGAGGCTGAGGCAGGAGAATGGCCTAAACCCGGGAGGCGGAGCTTGCAGTGAGCTGAGATACGGCCACTGCACTCCAGCCCGGGCTACAGAGCAAGACTCCGTCTCAAAAAAAAAATAAATAAATAAATAAAAAATAAACATTTGTTAAGAATGAAGATATCACGTTAAGTGTTCTTATCACAATTTTTAAAAATTGAAAAATTAAAATGAAATAAACAATAAAAAATACTTCTCAGACATACAGTTTGATGGTATTCATTTTAGCTGCATTTGGGCTAATTCTCAAAATTAAATTCTGAGGTATAATATTTGGGATTTTTAATTTGGTTGTCAACTTGAGATATTTAATAATTAAAGCACTATGTTTTGCTTCTCCTAATTGTTTTGCTTTCTAAGGGCATTCCTTATTTTGGACAAGTCTTATCAATGTCAATTGCCCATTTATTTACCTTACTTCTTTGAATAATACCAAACCTGGTTCTAAATGACTTTTATTTTCTCTTGTTATTTCTTAGATTTCTACTGATTTGTAAGCATCAGGTAGTGTACTTACCCACTTTTGTCAAAAGGATACTGTCTGTCAGCTACACAGCCTTCTCTCTCTCTCTCCTCTTTCACACACACACACACACACACACACACACACACACACTAAAATTAATGACAAAGCTGTCAACAATCCTTAATTAACAGAGCCTGGTAATACAACTATTTTAACGACATTATACACTCCTCATATCAACTAACACAAGACACAAATGTTGCTAGATGCTTTAGGCTATCACATATGGGTTAACATTAAGGTTTTTATTATAAAAATAATAATTTAGCTAATTTCCACTTATGGAGTGTTTCACATCACCTTATTTGACCCTCACTGTAGCTCAGTGATATACAGAGGGCAGATTATTCTTCATATGCACCCGCATGTGCATGAAATTGCATGAATACACACACACATACACACACACACACACACACACACATACACACAGACGCACACAGAACAGATGGTCACCGACTTATAATGGTTTAACGTAGGATTGTTCAACTTTATGATGGTGTAAAAGTAATACACATTCAATAAACACTACACTTTAATTTTTAAATTGAGATCTTTTCCCAGGCTAGCTATATGTGGTATAGCACCCACTTGCAAAGCTGGGCAGTGGCAGTGAACTACAGTTCCCAGTCAACCACGTGATCACAAGGGTAAACAGCCTTGACTTTTGCAGTGTACGGTGTTGCCGGTGGTTTTTGGATATCGTGTTTTGTGTGTTTACAACCCATTATGTCTACAAAATACTCATCTGCATAGAGCATTCCACACTTTTTTTTTTTTTATAAAATAGGCCTCATGTTAGATGATTTTGCCCAATTATAGACTATTTTAAGTGTTCTAAGCACATTTCATATAGACTAGGCTTAGCTATAATACTGGGTAGGTTGGGTGTATTAAATGCATTTTCAACTTATGGCATCTTCAACTTACCATGAGTTTATGAAGATATAACCCCACTAAAAGTCTAGAAGCATCTGCATCTTGTCCAAGTTCATGCAATTAGATAATGGCAGTGCAGAAACTCAAATCCAGTTTTACTAACTTTCATTCCAATGTTCTTTCCATTCAATAATATATCTATCCAGTTTTCACCAACATTATTATTGTGGTTATACCTCAATCGATCTGTAAGTATAATATATTTCATTAAAAATATGTGGACAATTTAGCAAAACTAAAATATAAATTTTATTTTAAAATATATTTGCTGAATTTACTATAAAGATATCTTTATAAATGTAAATATTTCCCCTTTATCTTTTGCAACAAAAAATAATTAATTTTCAAGCATTGGGTTTTTAAGAATAGGTCAATTCATATCTATTTTCTGCTTGTAATTCACATATATTTGATACCAAAAATTGAGTTGCAGGCTAATGTAATCATGGAAATAGTTTAGAAGACAGGGAAACTAAAGTGTATTCTTGATTTTCTATGTGACCTTACCTACTGTACTTAACCTTTTTGTTGAAATTTCATCTGCAAAGGATTCTTCATAATTGTACCATCATAATTATACCAGACAATAATCTCATCAGTATGCAGGAATTCTAAGTTCTTCTGGAAATAAGAGAATACCAAAAACTCCAGGACTCCCTATCTCCTAAAACAGGGTGGTGAGATCCTGTCATGATTGTCTAGGAGTGGTTAAAAAAAAAAAAAAAAAAAAAAACCTTGACATTATTGCTACTGCTACCATCACTAGGCAAAGTTCACTCATAGATGACATCATTCTTTCCCAGAAAGGGAGAATTCAGCTTCAGAATATTCATTTCCACATAAAACTCTTTATGCTCAGATCTCAGATTATGGTCGGAGGACCAGAAGCATTGCCCAAGAGCATGTTGAAAATGTAGAATCTCAGTCCCTGTCCTGATCTCTTGAATCAGAATCTTTATAAAACAAGATCCCCAGGTGGTCCAGATATGCTTTAATGTTTGAGAAGCACTCTATATGTGAAATATGTGTTCCATTCTGGACCCTCTGAGATGTGTTAGCAGGAATGCGTGGAAGTCATCTTCTGATTGGGGGCTATTTGCATGGACAGAAGCTGGAGATAGTCCCCTTAGAGTCCCATGGCCTCTGTATTTAATTTTGATAGAAAAGAAAATAAGAAAGGGGACCATCATGAAGCATTCTTAAACATCTATGCTTCATTCCTGAGTTTGGATCAGCCCTTGGCTATCAGCACTATCCACTCCCTGCCCTGTGCCAAAAAGATAAACATGGGGTCCTATGGAAGCTGTATTTGCAGGGTTCTCAGACTTTGATTCTCCTGGAACTCTTCAATTGTCCTGGTCTTTGTAGCCTGTATGGAGTAACTCTCCAGAGTTACAGAGAGAGTAGCTCTCACTTACTCTCTTTGCTGCAGAAGAAAAGTACTTGAAGTTGACACAGTTTTGGCTGTCTGTTATGTCCAGATACCCTAATGGTTGAAATTACAAACATCTTTTTAAAAATGTAATTCTGTTACACGATAAATTATGATCTAAACTTAGTTCCAAATGGAATTAAAACTGGGGTGTTTCTTTTCAAACCGTCAGTTTGTTTACGCAGTGGCTTCAGCCCTGAGCAGTATCACCTTCAAAGTGAAAAACAATTCTGGCTTAGAACTGCCAGTTCCTGTGAAGCAACCCTAGGTACCAGGATGCTCCAGGTCCTGATTTGTTTGTGTAATGTAAACTTAAACTTATGCAGTAACGTATAAATAATATATACCCAACATCTTCCATTAATAAAAAAAGGCAAATGTGTTAAGAACCTTTGCAGAGCCAGTCCCTCTTCTGACCAATGTGTAAGAATCTCCAATTCCTTCTAAAATTATTTGTCAGGCCTTATGGTGCATTTCGAGATATTCTGGAAATCTTTTGATTAGAGTGGAAGAATGTTTTAGCGACTAGGGCAACATTTCTTGGCTCTCCTATCATCATAGTCTGGGAAGACTTCACTTATCACGATGGATCTCTGACTACATGATTAGGAGGCAGACAAAATTTAAGTCTGATTTCATTTGAAGTAGCATGGGTGCAAGTGTTAGAGAGAGAAAGAAATATTTTCATGTTTTCTGCTGAAAAGGAAAGAATCCCTTTTGCATTTGAAATCATTCCTCTTTTTGACATTGCCCATCCACTTCCACATACATGAATGGGAATTGAGCCTTTGGGAATCGGAGTCCAGATTTTTCCAGGATAATCCTACAGTCATGGTGGCAACATCAACGCTTGCTAAGAGCTGTATATAGAATTGAAGAAAGGTTCAATGCAGGGAGCAAGTGTTGAGGACAACCTGGCCTTACCACATGTGCTCTGAACCAATGAGAAATGCTGCAGGTCTATAGAGGAAGAAAGCATGGAATCTGCAGTGTCTATCCATACATTCCTGTTGGGATCATTTAATGTTTCTAGTATGAGAGAACAAGTATAGATGTTTCAAAATTCTTTCTTTTTGTACCTGTAACAGGGACATAGGTGAAAGCCAAATAGTCCATCAGCTGGCTGTATTGCACATTTTAGGACATTTGAGCAGTAATAATGGCTAAATCCCTTCTTTGTACAACTCCTCCTTTCCCCCTAGAGAATGTCATGGTGCAGATAGGAAGCATGTGTTAACTGACCTGAAAATTTTTTTCAGCTTGGGTTGATTTGGAGAATGAGAACTTTGTAACCTCATGTTTCATTAAAAAGAGTTACATTTGAAAAGAAGTTGATTAAGTCCTAACTTGTTCCACTAACAATGAAGGGAATAAACTGAGATTAACTGCTTAATTTCCAAAATGCTGTGCTGACCAAGAGTTTGCAGATTTTTTCCCCTAAGCATTTTCTGATTACAAAACAGCAAACATCAATAGCCACTCTCTCTTTCAATGTTGAAAAGTAAATGACAAGAGCACATTGTACTGGTACTTTATCACAGGTATTTTTTTTCAAGACCAAAATTTGTTGAAAAATTATAAAGCGAACCTTCGTTTTGGAGTTTAGATGATGTATTTGAAGCCGTGATTATTTGAAGCCCTAGAAATAGGAACTGAGGGAAAGATGAAGCAGTAAACATTTTCAAATATTACCCTAGTTAGTGTAATCCACCAGTCTGTAAACTTCACAATGGTGGAAACCTCATCGTTGTTGTTCATTGCCTAGTCCTCAGTACTTAGCACAGTGCCTAGCATAATACTGTATGTTCAACAAAGATCTAGTAAATGAATCAATTAACAGTGGCTCAATAAATGAGTAGCTAGGTCCAAGCTGACGGTTTACAGCAGGGATAAGCAATCCTCACGTGTAACAGGCCAATTAATAACTATTTTATGTTTTGCAGGCCATATAGTCTCTGTTTGAACTACTCTGCCATTGTAGTGAAAGCAGCCATAGACAGTATATAAATGAATAAGCATGACTGTGTTCCTGTGTTCCAACAAAACTTTATTTACAAAAACAGGTGTTGGGCTATATTTGGCCCATGGGCCATAGTTAGCTACCCCCTGGTTGGTGGAATACCATGTCCTGAGGCTTTGGGGCCAACTATCCTATTGTAACTTTGTTTTCTTTCCTTGGAGTTATATAGATCATATATAGTCACTCATAAATTTCTTAGTATTTATTGAGTAAAGCACTATTGTAGGGCTATGGGGACTATATATATATATATATAAAACATACTCTCTACCCTCAAGTAACTTTTGGTATTATAGCCTGTCTTCCAAACTCACTCATCGGATAAGTCATTTCCTATTCTAGAGACAGGCTAAGAAAAAGGTAAAGAGAGCTCAGAAACATACCAATTGATAAGTCTCCATAGATAATAAACTATCAGATATGAGGAAGTATTTACCCGCAAACACATTTTAACATAATTTTCTTTCATTTACTAATTTTTTTTTCTTTTTAGACAGGGTCTTGCTCTTTCACTCAGGAGGGAGTCCAGTGGCATGATCATGGCTCACTGCAACCTCTGCCTCCCCAGCTCAAGCAGTCCTCCTACCTCAGCCTCCCAAGTAGCTGGGACTTCAGGCATGCGCCAGCACACCCAGCTCATTTTTGCATTTTTTGTAGAGATGAAGTTTTGCCATGTTGCCCAGGCTGGTCTTGAATTCCTGAACTCAAGTGATCCACTGGCCTTGGCCTACCAAAGTGCTGGGATTACAAGTGTGAGCTGCCATGCCCGGCCTCTTTTTTAAATTTTAAAGTAAACTTTCTATTGAGGTATACAATCTATGCAGAAGTAGGCTCCAACCAAAAGTGTGATTTCAAAGATTTTTTATCCTGTAACCAGCACCTAAATCAACAAATATGGTATTAGCATCTTAAAAAAACCCCTCATATAGGCCAGGTGCAGTGGCTCATGCCTATAATCCCAGCACTTTGGGAGGCCAAGGTGGGCGGATCACTAGATCAGGAGATCGAGACCATCCTGGCCACCATGTTGAAACCCTGTCTCTACTAAAATACAAAAAAAATTAGCTGGGCATGGTGGCACATGCCTGTAGTCCCACCTACTCGGGAAGCTGAGGCAGGGGAATCGCTTAAACCTGGGAGATGGAGGTTGCAGTGAGACGAGGTCATGCCACTGCACTCCAGCCTGGCAACAGAGCAAGGCTGCATCTCAAGGAAAAAAAACAAAAACAAAAACAAAAAACAACTCGTATCTTTTTTCCTGATATTACCAAGTATCCTCCCGCAACAAAATTAACCATTGTAGTGGCCTTAACTACATCGTCTACTTATGACATGTATCTTTTAAGATGCTAGCCAAGAATCCAGGCAACCCAGAATTTTGCTTTGGGGGCATAACCCTTGCCAACTCTCAGCCCATGTATTTCAACTGAGAATGACTCCATACCCAGGGCTCCTGGGTAGATCCTGAAGTACACACCAAAGCAATCAATACACTCTCATTTCTGACTGCCGTGTGTGTCAGAAGGAGCAGGGAGGCAGCTTCTCTCTGATTGAACTGGGAATAACGAGGATGGAGTTCAGAAGTTCCCAGGGGCCACCGTGCAATTTCAGGAAACAGTCAACTCCACGATCTCTGAATCTAGCTGTGCTTTGGACTAACTCTCTTTCTGTAATTTTCAGTTTAAGTAACCAGTAAGTGCTTCCTAATCCTCTTCTGTATTTATGCTTATACTAGCTTAATTTACAAGCAAAGCTCCTGTAACAGAGGTCCAGGTGAAGTCTATTCTTATTGTGGCATGATTTTAAAAAATTGAACAAAAATACGATTTTTAAGAATGAGAGTAATTAAAGGAGATGGGAGGAAGAAGAGCTGGGAAATTAAACAAACCAAAAAAACAAAAAGCAAAAAACAAAAAACATGTAGTCAGAGAGGTAGGGAGAAAAACAGAAAACTGCAGTGACCTGAATGCTGAGGGAGCAAATTCAAGTCTTCTTCAAAGCTGTCAAATGCCTCATAGAAATAAAATATACCACAGGATTCATTTGTGTATTCATTCACAAATATCTGTTGGGCACTGATGTGTGCCAGACACTCTAATGGGTACTGGAGACACATCAATGAATAAAAGAAACAGAAGTCCCTACCCTTGGGGGCGTTGGGGGCTTATATCTTAGTTGGAATTGGGAAAACCTTTAGACCTAATCATATGGAATAATCCTGTAGAGAGTTGTTTTGTTAAGCATGGATGGGGCAAAACACATATTTCCAAGAACATCAGGCGTGAATGATGGCCAGGAAGTGGAGTTGGTGTATGCTTGTTGCCAGGGGTTACGACGTAGCTCACAGATTTCCCTGTTATCATTTTTTGTTAGTTTTTTTGTTGTTGTTCATATTAGTTTCCTTTTGAATGACACCACAAGAGTGTCATTGACTTTTACCCCTTGAAAGCATTGAATTCCTGAGGGTTTTGTTTTGTTTTGTTTTTGAGATGGAATCTTGCTCTGTTGCCCAGGCTGGAGTGCAGTGGCAGGATCTCGGCTCATTGCAAGCTCTGCCTCCTAGGTTCACACCATTCTCCTGCCTCAGCCTCCTGAGTAGCTGGGACTGTAGGCGCCCGCCACCACACCCGGCTAATTTTTGTATTTTTAGTAGAGACGGGGTTTCACCGTGTTAGCCAGGACGATCTCGATCTCCTGACCTCGTGATCCACCTGCCTCAGCCTCCCAAAGTGCTGGGATTACAGGCGTGAGCCACCGCATCCGGCCGAATTCCTGAGGGTTTTATCAGCATTTTTACTTAGTGTGATATGGGAAGGTCTCAGGTCTCTCCCATTGTCAGGTATCCAGGGTTCACACCAATCAGCACAGGGTCGGGATTTGGTGCTCCCACCCTGCCTCCTGTGAATAGCACCACAGACATGAAAAATGCTCTTAGGTTTTGGCTTATAAAATAACTAAAATGTGATGAACACAGAGAAGATGACTCTCATAATTCTGTCTCTTGTCAGATTTCCCCAAGACTGGGAAGTCTTTAGATATTTTTTGTGAGAGTTGGAGGTGATTGGGAGGTAATAGCATACATACACACACTTCTGTAGGAAAGGAAGAGCCCGGTAGAAATGTGACTGATAGCTCCAAAGTCAATCTTAAGTTGTACTATAATCATCTTGACAGGCAAACATTGTATTATCTACTTGTTCAGAACTTCTGGTTGCTGTTACTGACAGCCTAAATTTCATAAATGGACTCGTAAGCAGCTAGAAGCGGGTGAATAGATCTGTCATTCACTACATGGCTCAGTGACAAACAAGGATAACATATCCATACCCCAGTCCATGAGAACACTTGAGATAGGACAAGGAAGCTACAGGAAAGTTTCTGTCATATTTTATGGGTAGTGACTGTGTTATTCAACTATGTCACTAAATGCACAGTTACTGTGTATGATGGACAAGGATTGCCAGTTTCAGCAGACTGCAATAAAACACACTAAAACTCAGCCAAACCTGACTTATTGGTGATTCAAAAGTTACTAAAAGATTTGAAATTACTGAATCAGAAGTTACTGAGGGATAAAGTGTCTTCATTTTAAAATCAATTTATCTTGTCCTCTATAGATAAATATAAATGGTTGTTCTCTATATGAAGGAATGTTAGATAAGCCAGCCAGTATTTTCTACAGATCCAACATTCCAAAACAAAATTGGAATGTTAGGTGATTGCTCATGTTGGCTTGTCCTGTTCTCTTATTGTAGAATATACAGAGTTTGCATATACAGATTGCTGTCCCATTTTTTCCCTTGATTTTATTTTCAAATAGAATGTATTAAAATATCCTCAAATTACAACTAATACGTAGGAGCTGGGATCTGAGCTTGAACCCACACTCTGTTACCTTAATTTGTCTGGATGCCTGGGAAGTAGCCTATCAGAAGTTCATTTGCATAAGGAACCTAAGCATTCCCTGAGGAAGACTTATCCAGAGAAAAGGTGCCTCAAAAGTAGCTCAATGGGAGACTGAGTCTACAGCAAGCAATGACTACAATGTCTGTTATTTTCTTTGTCACCTAAAAAGTTCAATAGAGTCATAGGCAGAAATGAATATTAAGTGGAATGAAAAGTACTTTTCGTGAATTATTGGCAATGCCACACAGCCCTCTTGTACAGTGTGAAAAGGGAAAGGGAGATGCACCACATTTTAGGGCTTATAACAGGTCAGTTTTGACATTTCCTGAGCTCTAGAGACTGCAGTCGTACTCAATATTCACCAAGTTCGACCCACAGCATCAATGTCATTGAGAACATTGCACTAAGGCACTGTCACAGCAAGGTGACTTTGGACCCATAAAGCAAGGTGGCAGCAAAGATAGTGAAGAATGTTGGATTCAAAAGGAAAGGTTAGTGACCTATGCCACGTGGGGGCTCTCAGAAATAAGCATTTTGGGGCACTTGGCAGGGCCTTTGAGTCTCAAAAGAGAGGACCAGGGTGAGCCAAATAAATCTTATTTTGTTGGCAGTGTAATTTAATTTTATATACCTCAGAGCTCCCACAGCTTTATCCAAATTACACTCCATAACATGCACCTTTGTAAAGCCAAAAGATCAGAGAAAGGGGCAACATGACTTCCTAAGTGCTCCATTTTCTAAGAAAATACAAGACTGTATCTCTCTTTAATGACTGGTAATTAAAATCATTCAGGTAATTATGTTTAATGAATACTATCTCTCTTCATTGTAAAGCATCCAGAATGAGTCAGGAAGAAAATATTCTTGCTGAAGATAAATACACACTTGCCTATGTGTGTGTACACCTCTCTCTACCCACCTTTTCCGGTTTCTCCCTCCTCCACAAGGAACAGGACATGCCGTTATTGGCAGCGGATGGGGCAGAGCCTTCCAAGTGAATAGACAGGGGTGCAGTTAAGGGAGCTTTTGTCTGGTAGATTAGACAACCACCAGTTCTATGTTCACGAGTGGCTTTCCCCCATGTAACTGTCAGACAAGACTATTCACCTGTTAGCGTCTACATTCTGTGCTTTGAAAATTACTGTCAGAATTCACGAGGCAGCACTTTATATGTGGAATCAGCTTTGCTTGGGCGCCTCTGAGTATACCCTTAAGCCCCTGCCTTTTTCAGATTGTCTTCCTTTTTTCATCACTATTTTAGGAGAATGCAAGGACCCATCAGCCACAATACACTCATTTTCCCTAAGAAAATACATAGAAAAAGAATAGAGAAGATATGCAAAACATACTCTGGGCCCCTGAATCCCACTGAATGACTTCATGAAGCTTCTTGGGGATTTGTTTTGGTCTCACATTGATCTTCCCTGGTGCTAGAGCTCTAAGCCAATGCCTCTGGCCAATGGGACTGCAAAATCCTTTTTAAGTGTGTGCACACTCCAGTTCCCACCACAGGGAGAGCCCTTCTAAAGGGACCTGAACTATGTCTTTCCAAAACTTTGAGCCCCAGATGTTCTCACAGGCCAAGAGCTGTTCTCGGAATTCAAAGGAGAGCTGGTGCTTTTACAGAGCTGAGTAGTGGCAGTGGGCCAGCTCGACTCATGTGGTGAGGTTCACTGCATTGTGATTTATAAAATGTCCCTAATAAAACTAAAAAAATAAAAATAAAAATCTGTTCCTTATTTACCCTACCCAGTAAAAAAAAAGCACCATAATGCATTTCTAAGAATACTTAATTTTATGTGTGTGATTATAATTATTTAAACACTTGCTAGCATTTTTCCAGAAGCCCTTTCTTCCTTAGAAGAGCCAAAACATTATTTTCTCCACCCTGATTGTCACAAACAAAACATAATGGATATTTTCTGCTATTAGAAGCCTGAGGAGCATTTAACTACGTGGCATATCTTGAAAGGAAAATTGGAAAGCTGTACTTTTTAAATTCATACTTTCCAAGTAAAGATGAAAGTGGATTGAATTTAAACTAATATTAGAATGCAGAGTTGGGAAGGAAGGACAAAGGAAATTCCAGTTTGTCTTCTTCCCAGCTTTTGTATATAAAGCTATGTACACGTTTTTAAAAGAATATGCATAAATCCATTCATAGAACACTGTACATGTAAGTTAGTAACCATTTTTATGTCATTAGGATAAACTATCTTTCTTTGGGCCTCCAATTACTGTACCATGAACCTGATGCAAGCAAAGAATTTGGGTCAAGGGAGAGACAAAGCAGAGAAGAGAATACTACAGATGTCCCACTGGTATTTTCTGTGAACAACTCAATTCTCCAGAGAGCCCTGCCTATAAAAGAGAATGCCCAACAGCTGAGCAGTTAAATGCTAACTTATTGTCAGGCTAAGATAAACCAGAATTTTGGAAACTTTTAGGAAAAAGAGATTGTAACAAGCAGAGAACCCTAGTAGTCTTTACTAAACCAATTCAATATAAGTTCTTGGTATTTAATTATAAGAATAATGTCTTTAACAATACACAGAGTAGCTGATACTTTGGGGAAGGTGTGGAGCAATTTGGAAACAGACAAAAAGTCTCATTAATGATGATAACTGGGAGGATAACAGGAAGCCATTTACAGCTGTTGTAAAAGTTCTTATAAGATAAGATACATCTAGGAGAGTGCTTCTCAAAAGGGGCAATTTTGCTCATATGGGACACTTGGTAATGTCCAGAGAGATTTTTGGCTGTCTCAATGTACAGCTACAACTGGCATCTTCTGAGTAGAGACTTTGGATACTTCTAGACTTCATATAACACACAGGACAACGCTTCACAAGAAAAACACTATGCGGCCCAAAATGACAATAATGCCACGGTTGAGAAACCCTGGCCCAAGAGTACAAATCTGAAGGTTTTTCTTTTGCAAGGTACAGGGTTAAAACCATGTTAAGCTATCCTTTCCTCAGTTAACCTAGAATGCTTACTACCTGGCATGGTTTGGCTCTGTGTCCCCACCCAAATTTCATGTGGAATTTTAAAGCCCACATGTCAAGAGAGGGACCTGGTAGGAGCTGACTGGATCATGGGGGCAGTTTCCTTTATGCTGTTCTCATGACAGTGAGGGAATCCTCGCGAGATCTGATGGTTTTCAAAGTGGCAGTTTCCCTTGTGCAGAAGGTGCCTGCTTCCCCTTCTCCTTCTGCAAGGAGTGTAAGTTTGATGAAACTTCCCTAGCCGTATGGAACTGTGAGTCAATTAAACATTTTTTGTTTATAAATTTCCCAGTCTCAGGTAGTATCATTATAGCAGTGTGAAATGGACTAATACAGAGAACTGGTAACAGAAGTGGGGTACTGCTATAAAGATAACCTAAAGATGTGGATGTGAGTTTGGAACTGGGTAACAGACCGTGGTTGAAATACTTTTGAGGGCTCAAAAGAAGACAGGAAGATGTGGGAAAGTTTGCAACTTCCTAGAGACTTGATTTTGACCAAAATGCTGATAGTGATATGGACAATGAATTCCAGGCTGAGGTGGTCTCAGATGGCGGTAAGGAACTTATTGAGAGCTGGGGTAAAGGCCACTCATGCTATGCTTTAGCAAAAAGACTGGTGGCATTTTACCCCTGCCCTAGGTCTCTGTGGAACCTTGAATTTGAGAGAGATGATTTAGAGTATCTGGTGGGAGAACTTTCTAGGCAGCAAAGCATTCAAGAGGTAACCTGGCTTATTCTGAAAGCATTCAGTTATATGCATTCATAAAGACATGGTTTGAAATTGGAATTTATGTTTAAAAGGGAAGTAGAGCATAAAGGTTTGGAAAATTTGCAGGCTGGTTATGTGGTGGAAAAGAAAAACCCATTTTCTGAGGAGGAATTCAAGCTGGCTACAGAAATTTGTATAAGTAATGAGGAGCTGACTATTAAAAGCCAAGGCAATGGGGAAATATCTGTGGAGCATTTCAAACACCTTCGTGGCAGCCCCTCCCATCACAGGTATGGCAGGCATATGAGAGAAAACCGCCTTCATGGGTCAGGTCCCTGCTTCTCTGTGCAGCCTTGGGACTTGGTGCCCTGTGTCCCAGCCACTCCAGCTCCAGCCATGACTAAAATGAGCCAAGATGCAGCTTGGGCTGTGGCTTCAGAGGATGCAAGCCCCAAACCTTGGTAACTTCCATGTGGTGTTGGGCCTGTGGGTGCACAGAAGATAATAGTTGAGCTTTTGAAGCCTCCGCCTAGATTTCAGAGGATATATGGAAACACCTGGATGTCCAGGCAGATGTCTGCTGTAGGGGCAGAACCCTCATGGAGAACCTCTACTAGGACAATGCAGAAAGGAAATGTGGGGTTGGAGCTCCCACACAGAGTCACCACTGGGGTGCTGCCTAGTGGATCCCTGAGAAGAAGGCCGCCATCCTTCAGACCCCAGAATGGTAGATCCACCAACAGCTTGTACTATGCACATGGAAAAGTCATAGGCACTCAACACCAGCTCTTGAAAGAAACTGTGCAGGAGCTATACCTTGCAGAGCTACAAGAGCAGAGCTGCCCAAGGCTTTATGAGTCCGCCCCTTGCATCAGTGTGCCCTGGATGTGAGGCATGAAGTCAAAGGAGATTGTTTTGGAGCTTTAAGGTTTCATGAATGCCCTGCCAAGTTTCAGGCTCGCATAGGGCTTGTAACACCTCTGTTATGGCCAATTTATCTCATTCAGAATGGGAACATTTACCCAACGCCTGTACCCCCATTTTATCTTGGAAGTAACTAACTTGTTTTTGATTTTACAGACTCATAGGCAGAAGGGACTTGCCTCGTCTCAAATGAAACTCTGGACTTGAACTTTTGGGTTAATTCTGGAATGAGATAAGACTTTGGAGGACTGTTGGGAAGGCATGATTGTGTTTTGAAACGTGAAAACGACATGAGTCTTGGGAGGGGCCAGGAGCTGAATGATATGGTTTGACTCTGTGTCCCCACCCAAATCGCGTGTGGAATTTCAATTCCTACATGTCACGGGAGGGACCTTGTAGGAGATGATTGGATCACAGGGTCAGTTGCCCCCATGCTGTTCTCATCATAGTGAGGGGGTTCTCATGAGATATGATTTTAAAAACGGCAGTTTCCCTTGCACACTCTTTCTGCTGCCACCTTGTGAAAAAGGTGCCTGCTTCCCCTTTGCCTTTCACCATGATTGTAACTTTGCTGAGACCTCCCCAGTCATGCAGTACTATGAGTCAACTAAACCTCTTTTGTTTATAAATTACTCAGTCTAGGGTGGTATCTTTATAGCAGTGTGAAAATGGACTAATATACTACCAAGACAAATAAGTGGTGCTCACTTATTTTTGCATGCTGCGTCTTAGGTAATTAGATAAAAAATCAGCTACAGCTCTCCATGATAGGGAGTTGAACGCGGCATCAGAGTGCCCACCAGCACCCTTGTTGCGATTAAGAATGATCAGTGTCCAGGCCACATGCACAGAGGAAGCAGGGTTGCCGCTGCCTGCCTACCCACCTGCTTGTGTGCTGGGGTTGTGGTGGGCCAAGATGGTGGGCTTCTTGGAGGAGCAGCTTGGTTAGAAGCTGGTGATGAGCAACAGCAAGGACGACCAGTGGCAGTGGTAGGACTTCATGCGGGGCATGCCTTGGCTGACACTACTCTACAAGGAGAAGCACAGAAACTTTGGAACAAATACCAAATTTCCAATATTCCATTGCTAATATTCATAGATGCCACCACTGGAAAGCCTGTGTGAAAGAATGGGCTGCTGGTGATCCGAGATTACCCCGAAGGTGTGGAATTCCCTTGGGGACCTAAATTCTTCAGGGAAGTCATTGCAGGTCCCTTCCTTAGAAATGACTCACAGTTCCTGGAGAGCAGCAGCCCCGAAAGGTCTTACATAGGACCCTATTTCTCTGCACATGGGTGTTCATCCTGCCAAAGCCTCACCCAGGTCCTTGTGGAATCTTATTGGAAGATCAACGAGGCAGGCCAGAACTTTAAGATTATCTTAGTCAGTGAAGACAGATCAGAAGAGTCCTTCAAACAGTACTTCAGTGAAAGGTTCTGACTCACTATCCCCTACACTGAAGAGGCCTGGAGGTCAGACCCCAACTGGCTGTATAGAATCCAAGGCATTCCTCATGCTCATTGTGCTGGACCCACAGGACGAGGTGAGCATGTGGCGGGGTGAGTGGAGGTGCTTAACGACGAGGACGGCTGGGAGTTCCCATGGCACCCAAGCCCATGCTGAAGCTCTCTGACTCCAACACTGTGCAGCTCAGCTGGCCCCTACCTCCTCCTTTTTGTAGATTCTGAGGATGACAGAGAGTCCCAGGAAGCCAAGCAACTGATTCAGCCAATAGCTGAGAAAATCATTGCCAAGTGCAAAGCCAAAGAGAAGGAGCATCACTTCTATTTTTTGTACCTGGGGAGGATGACATGATTGACTTTCTGCAAGGTTACACCAACCCTCCTGAGGCTGCCCCTTTGCTCACTACCCTGGACATGTCAACACTAACCGAGTATGTGATGGACGTGGGAGGAGATCACCCCTGCCATTGTGGAGGCCTTAGTGAATACCTTCCTGGCAGAAAAGCTCAATCCAGAGCCCATCTAATGGGACTCTGGCCTTCTGAGATGTTATTTAGAATTCAGTCTTCTCCTCCCCGTTCTTCCTTCCACCCTTGGACTTATTCAGTGTGTCTTGAATCACACAACCTAAGTGTCCAACCTCTCTGTGGTGTCTTGCTTCTGCATTCACTCCCCAGCTAGCACCCTGCGGTGTGTGTCTTCTCAGCAACAGCAGAATCCAACATGTTTGGAGACTCTGCCTGGGCTCACGAGATGGTATAGCCTAGCCAGAACAAGGACTGCATCACTTTCGCAAAGTCACTAGCTTTTGGTGAAGGATCTGCCAGGGCGTTCTTCCACAGAGTGAGCGTGAAGGGCCAGTGGATCAGGGCTCTTGCTCTGACTCTGGTATCAGCACACACATACAGAGCCCTGACAGCCAGAGGAACTGCCTGGTGACAGCTACATGGAGCTGAAGCAGAGAAAGAGTCTTGATAGGCCTCAGCTTAGAGCTGTTGGTGAGAAAGTCCTTTTTTAAGTGACATAGTTTCTTTTAGTGAGGGGGAAAAACAGTAGCTTATCAATGTGTTCTTGGACAAGAGTTTCTCAAATGTAAAGCTTGTGGGGTTTTCTTAGGATGAGAAAAACCATTTAGCGAAGGTAATAGTTCATATGATAATGACTTGCTGTTACTGAGCTCCCACCTCATGATGAGAGCTTCTCATTCCTTTCTTATCTCTCTTTCTTCCTTGATCTTGACCTTCTCCGAGTTTCTGCGTGCTTATATGAACAGCTCCCATGATCTTGAAATTTTGTTAACAAATTCTTCCCTTTGATATCTATTCCCAAGAAACTCAGCCCTGAGGTTTTAGAGGAGCACTTCCTAGCCAGCACAGACCTCTCACTCCACCCAGTTCTGTGCCTGAGGCTACTGGACCTCTGCCAAAGTGTCTGCACCCACTTTGGTTACCCTATGGTCATTCCCTTTTCTTTTCAAAGCAGAACTAAAATGACAAGGAATTACCAGAAGCCTCACATTTTCTGTAGAAGGAGCTGGACCTTAGGGTGGGAGTGAGGGCAGGGGGTGTGCCAGCCACGAATAGGCATTGAATTCCCTTTGCTAGTCCCAGGCAGATCAACCTCTTATTTGACCATAGTTCACCAAAAGAGAAGCAACAACTATGCTCTTAGGATTTAGGGTGGGGGGCTTTGGCCTAGGGACCTATGGGGCTTTAGCCTCACTTAATCAGGTGTCAGGGACTTTAAACAATCCTGGACATTACCCTCAGCTCCACTTAACACTCTGCCAACCCAAACTATTTATTTGGAAAACCTAGCCCCTCACAAGCTGTTGACACTGTTATTCCCTGCCAAATCGGCTTATTGATTTGTAGTTCAGAGGCACAAAATTAGTTGGTAATTAGACAGTTATTTGATGTAACCAGCCTGAAATGCAATCACCTAACAGGAAATAAAGCAGGCATCTTTGGACATTATCAACCAAAAGAAAAAAAAAGAGAGAATTAGTGTTGTCCAGGCTAAAGAGTACTTTCATTAACATTTAAGTAAAGGCCGAAGTACTAGGTTGCCTGTCAAAATTCAAAGGACAAGAGGAGGAAAACCCTCAGGGGTTTCCAAATTGGGGGTAAAAAAGAGGCTGTACACAAGACTAGAGGCCTTCAAGGGTCTTTGGGTAAATAAAGGATCATAGAGAGAAAGACATCTGGAAACTAGGAAGCAACTCAGGATCTTCCCTTTTGAGTCTGTGTTTTTGAAGGCTTAAGTGAGTAAGACTTTTTTTCCTTGTATGATGCTAGATAGCAATCTTTTTAAAAATACAACCTCCATTCATCCTCAATGTGCTGGTTTTGAGATCTAGCTGTTATTTCAAAAGGGACTTAATCATGTCCAGGGGTAGGGAAACCAGCAGGATAAGAAGTTTGAGAGGAAAGGTATGTGACCATCTCCCTACATCACTGCAGCCGTCCCTCTCCCAGACCCTTGAGGAGTGAGGATAGAGATGACAGCATGAACAAACCAGTGATAACAGATCGTGGTCTTTCTGGAGAGGCAGCAGGATCCATTTCCCTTTTTTCTGATTGTCTGTTCCAAAAAATACTTTAGAGAAAAAGTGAAGCTGCATCACTTTGCTACCCCCTGGGTAGCAGGGGAACATTACTGTAAACTGATCATTTGAGAAATGCCAAAAATAAGTGAACATCATCACAAAAATCACCAGCTTCCAACACAGCCTTTAGACAATTTTTTATGGCAATTAAACATTTTGGGTTAGGTGCAGTGGTGGCTCATGCCTGCAATCCCAGCACTTTGGGAGACTGAAGTGGGAGAATTGCCTGAGCCCAGGAGTTGAAGACCAGCCTGGTAACATGGGGAAACACCATCTCTACAGAAAATTAATAAATTTTCTCCATATGGTGTCATGTGCCTGTAGTCCCAGCTACTTGGGAGGCTGAGGCAGGAGGATTGCTTGAATCCAGGAGGTTGAGGCTGCAGTGAGTCATGCTTTCACTACTGCACTTGAGCCTAGGCAACAGAGTGAGACCCTATCTCAAAAAAAAGTTAGAAAAAAAAAAAATAAATAAGTAAACATTTTGTATTAACATCATGCTGACCTTTTTCTCATTATTGATTATTTAGTTCCTTTTCCTTGAAAAACTATTTTGGTTAATTCTTTCATTCATATAAAAAATCTGAATGCTTAGTATTAAGTAGTGCATGACTTTATTTTTTCATTTTCCCAGGAGTACATTTGAAATCACAGTATTTCAAGCTAGAAGTGAGGTTGGAGGTTGTATAGTGATAGCAAAACCTTTTATATGAGGTAGCAGAGGCCCTGAAAGTCAAGCACATTATCCAAGGAAATGCTGAGCCACACTTTCTTTTCAGACCATGACTTTCTGATCTGTGTGTTCATTCCCCATTTAAGAATAAGTCTCTCAAAAAAGGAGTAATATAATCAACTTGGATTTCAAATCAATGAAACTACTAATATTCTTATGTATTATTCCAACTAGAAACATTTAATGTAATCATACTTGCTGTTGTGAAAACAAACTGTATTTCATCGTTTGTGTAACTTAAATTTCCTACACTGATCCATCAAAAATGAATTAATTGGATTTGACACATGAAACTTAGGAAGGATTTTAGAAAATCTTTCTTATTAGTCCCTGCTCATTTTCCACCTAAGAGTTTTTTTCTTGAACAGATGTACACATTTCACGTGCAAACCACACGTAAATACATTTAATAGAATTCAGAGCAAGTTTAAAAACATTTCAAAGTATTTCAAAGCAGACTCACTCCTAGTCTATATCAAATGTCACCAATAATTAAATAATCCAGGAAAAGAAATGCCACCAAAAATCTGCAAATTGGAAGGAAAAAAGATGCCGACAAAAGTCATTGTTTTGGAAACTCACAGTACCAGAAGAAAGCTGAGCAATGTGTTTCGCCCATGCTCTTGTCTTTAGGCAAAAGTGCCCTAACTAGTCTGCACAAAAAGGTGAATATTTTCCCAGGTAACCTACTTTAATGAACAGTATTTGACACCAATGCCAGAGAAGAGACTTTTTTAAATGCTCACTATAGCGCATGTACTTGACACACTTACATTTCTGAATGAGTTTCTAAATGATACCTGCCAACTACATGTAACAGAAACAGGAAGACAAGATCATCAGCAAACATATTAAAATGCAGCCATTGTCAAGTTGAAAATACTGTGTGCCATTCAGCTTAGGGTATGCTCAGAACATCAGCTCAGCTGTGGAAATAGTCACAGTTGCAAATGACTTGATGGACACAGAAATCATTTAGGACCATTAATAATATTTGAGACGTCTAGGTCAACATTTCTCAAAAGTCATTAAAGCAAAGTTCTCAAAAACTAATACTTCCATCAATCATGGTTATTATTTAACTTATTATTCTGATTACTTATGTATTAATTCTAACAAACTTGTTTTCAAATATGTTGAAAGCATGACTAAAGTATAGTTAGTGTTGAACTGCTTTAGTACTCTTAATATATTATCTCCAAACCATTATATTATTTGCAAATAGATGTACCGTATTTGAATGAGAATTGTTATATAGATGTGTATGCTGGTGAACAGGGAAGGTATTAAAAACACTACAGAAGAATGTGGTAGGTTGGTTTTAAAAACACTTTTAGTAATTTTTTCAGAAAAAAGTATATAATTATTGAGCTGATTCGATTTCCTCTGTATTTTCTTAAATTCACTTGTTTTCATATTAATTTTTAAAAACAAATTTTATGTATTTTGTGATTTTATGTATTTTGATTCTGTGAGATCAAAGTATATTTGTAAAAGGTTGATTCTTGTGCCTGATCCTTCGTGATAAATATAATCACTAGGAAGATAAGAGAGAGGAAAAAATGAGAACAGTAAATGCAGGGATTTTAAATTTATTAATGTAAATTCCAAATCCATGCTAAGGCTGAACATGTGTAATGAGAAATGACAATAGTTGCAAGTATCAATTAAGTTGCAATTCTGAATTTCAAATACAGAATTTGAATCATGCTTATCAACAGAATTAATGAAGGGTGTGAGTGTGTGAACCAATTTGGCTTCAAGAAAAAGATTCTATTTGGTTGGTGTTCTGAATTAAACTATTTCCTTTATATTTAACAACTACTAACAAGTTTATATTTTATCTGACAGAGTAACAGACTTACACATGGAATATTTATTCTCTTCAAGCAAGAGAAATTAGTGTGATACAAACATTTGATGCATTGAGAATGTATCAAAAACATAAATGCTTCGTTGTAACATTCACTTCCCTCAATTCTACATTGGTGTGTCCTAATGGTAATGACAGATATAAAATTATGTCTCTTCACCACACAAAACTAAGTTTTTATCGCTTCTTTGCAAAGCTTTTAATAGAGCCAAACACA
The DNA here is from genome assembly GCF_037993035.2 of Macaca fascicularis. Taxonomy (NCBI): domain Eukaryota; kingdom Metazoa; phylum Chordata; class Mammalia; order Primates; family Cercopithecidae; genus Macaca; species Macaca fascicularis. The sequence continues at coordinate 76,715,837 of NC_088375.1, read as the reverse complement.
CTAATCCATTGTGGGTGGCTCAGCTTAAGAGTGATCTCACATTGTATTTGTGTTAAACCCAGAGATATATTGCAGTGTTAATCAACTAATAAAGATGGTAACTAATTTACTTTATAGTACTCTAAGGTGTAACCCCAATTATACTTTGTTTTCCTAATTTTTGGAGCTAGCATTATCAGGCAGCATATGAATTTGTCTCCTAGATTCCTGAACTAAGCTTTCCAGTGAGCTTTCTCAGCATCTGCCTCCATGCCCTCCCTGTTCATCCTTCATTATGCTCTCAGCAATCCCTAGTCCATTTAGGGACATGATAGCTAAGGAGAGAAAGCTAAGGACACCATATGAGCTCAATACAAATTAAAGGTATAAACTATTATCTAAAGTGGAATTTTCTAGAGGCTGCAAAAAAAAAAAAAAAAAAAATCCACTGTCTTTACTACATTAGATATGTGAGGTCCTTAAATTAATTTGGGACTGTTTGTATCAGATAAATTAGCTAACCTCCAACTTGCTCATTTATGTGGTGTTTCTTAAGTCTGTGTGGCTTAAATGGAATGCAAGTTGTGCATGTCTTTTCTTTCTCACATAGCATTAGGGAGAAAACTGTTGCAATATTTCCCTCCTTTTGCCTTGCTGAGAAAGCATTGTCCATATGAAAATAGCTGTTTCTACATAGAGGCAAGAATAGTACTTTTAAACATTTACAACTATTAAGGTTTAGAGATACGATTGCTTTTCAAAGGAGGAAAGAACACAAATCCGTATTTTGGACTTGGCGTGATCTAATGAGAGATGATCTGCACATACTGTCTCAGCTGACTCTTGTAGCAATTGTCTGAGGCTCCTATTTGTTATTATTACCGCTTACAAATGAGTAAACTGAAGATAGTAGAGTAGCCAATTGTCACAGAAAATTCTGGCCTGTGGTCCAAGCCCGATATTTTCCACCAATGTTAATGCTTCAGGTTTCTACATGAAGGTTTCTTTTCTTTCAATTCAGTCAGTAATTTCATTGCTTTTTGGAATTATTTCATTTTACAGCGATTTTTTTCTATACTTCAGACCAAGTTTACAAAAATGTTTTACATATTCATTTATTGATTCAAAACATATTTATTACATCATATCTATTTATTATATCAGATATGCCAGGCACTGTGTTAAATGTTAAGGAATTCAAGGAAACAGCCTCATTTCTACCTGAAAGTTGCCTGTATTCTGGTAATGAAGCCTAGCGTGCCTGCGGGTCACTGCCGCGAGACTGATCACTCCGCTGTGAGGGCGGCGGAGCGCCTGCGTCGGAAGCTAGCTCTGGCGGGAACAGCGTTTCGCGTATGTGTCCCTGTTGGATTACTGACTCTGGGAAATTCTAACCCAGCTCCTGCGCATACTCGTAAACCTCAGACTTCTGCTCTTTCCCTCATAACCCATTTTCTGCTCTGCAAACTCTTAGCTTCCTTTGCCTAGGAAAGGACAGTGGTCTAGACATCAAGGAGCCAACATTGTGGCTAGAAATCAATCTCCGTTTCCCCGGCTTTGAATTACTGTATGACTTCAGGCTGCCCACTTAACCTTTGCTGGCCGTGGTTATTTATTTGCACAATACAGGTAATAGCTACCTTATGAGTTGCTGTAGGGCTTCATTAGTTAATGTTTATAACATCTTTGAAAATATAGCATGAAAGCTACTAAGTGCAAATTATTATTATTATTAACATTATAATCATCATCAATCTATTTCATATATAGCCAAAGGCTGTCTGCAAGAAGTGAATCATGATGGTTCTCTACAAGCCTGGCTCCATCTTCCAAGCTTGATTGCTAGATCCAAGTGTTTGAACCCAATGACAGGCATAACAATTGAAATAAGTTATTTCTCTACATGTAGACAAATCATCTTTCATTCCCACTTCTTGACTCTGTTGCTAGTTGCTCCACTTTTCTCCTGATCTTCATATAATCATCTCTGTGTATATAAACATGTAGAAACTCTCCTAGCCAACTGACAATTACCTGGATCCCCTAGAGAGCCCTGACATCTTACTCCTCTATTATGTAAAGCAGGAAACTGAGACCACAGAAAGTGAGTCATAGATTTGAGCTCAGAGTGTGAAAGAGCCCACTCTTTGTTTAGCAGTTGAGGCTGTGCCTATATGCACAAGTATATTTGGAAAGAGAAAATTTACATTAAGCCACATAAATATCATTTCGATTATAGTTATTTCATAGCTGATTACTAAATAATTATTCAGCCTATTTAAATCTACTGTTTCTAAGAGTGCTAATAATGACAAAAAGGCAGTTATTTTAAATAGGGAAAAATTCATTTTTAATAATGGATTTCTCTCTGCCTAAGAAAAGTCTCTTTTGTCCTTGTTTCCTGGACAACTCTGATGTATTTTTCATAACCCACATAAAACTTTTACTCATTTTGGAAACTTCTGTAACTCCCTTTAGACTGTGGTGAATTTCCCTCCCTTGAATGTGTGATGCCTGTCTATATGATTTATTTGGTAATTATTTCTCTTTGACATATCCCATTGTTTTCTTTTGCAACTTTTCAAATATCTACACAGTATCTTTTTTTACAGTTAAATTCCACAGCCTTTTGTGGGTAACACAGAAGGACTGTTCATGTTTATAATCCCCGAGATGCTTCGGTTACATTATTGGAAGTGGGATTCAATAAACATTTGTTTCTTCTTTTTTGTTCAAATTTATTTGGGAGACCATTTTATATCCCCATTGAATATGATGGAAAGCTACTACAACCTTTCCCTCTGATCCTGGGCACATAGGTAGACTACATTTCCCAGCAGTTGAAGTGGGCCATGTGATTGAGTTTGGTCAATGTGGAACGGTAGACATCATGAATGACACTGCCTGAACTGGCCTATTAAAATCTTCAGCACAATCTTCCCTCTCTGCACATGCTCTTTACTCACTAACAAGCTGAATGGAGAGAAAACCAAAACCTGAAACAAAACCCAAGGACTTAGAGAAATGCAAAGCCACAGATAGATCCCAAGTCCTTACACCACCACTTGGAGAAGAGTTTTCCAAGAGCATGAAGTCACCAGGAAAACCCATGGAGTTCTGTTGGGTGAATAAGAAATAAGAAATAAAATAAATCACTGAAATTTGGGGACTGTTTATTACAGAAGCATAAATTGACTCATAAAAACATCTCACAATCATCTTATCCTTAATATATTCAAAATAGAATTCTTATTTCCTTTCTTCTATATTCCTCAAATCCAGTGCTTCAGCAATTCTTATCCAAACTCCCTTCAAAATGTATCTCAGTACCCATCAGATATTCCATTTTTCTCCCCTTTTCTGCATCATCAGCATGAGTTTGCTTCTAGACTCTATGGTAGCCTTTAAACTGCTACGGCTGCTTCCATTCTTGCTCTTTTCTCTTCAATTCACCCTCTACACAACAACCAAAACCATTTTGAAAAAACACTACTTAAACCACACCATTCCCTTATTTTAAATCCTTTAATAGCTTATCATTGCATCAAGAACAAAATCCATACTCCTAACCTTGGCCTGCAAGATCCTGCACATTCTGACCCAAGCCTAGCTCACCACCTATCTCAGGCTCCTTTTCCAAAAGCCTGCAAAGTCTAGTCACCTGGAATTCTTTCAGCTTCTCTCACAATCTAAGGTTTTATCTCCTCCAGGACCTTCACCTTGAAGGTTGTTCTCCTTTCTCTTCACATGGACAGCTCCTGGCTACCCTTCATATCACTGATTAGACATCCCTTCTTCAGAGAAGTTCTCTCTGATCACCATATCTGAGAAAACTATCTAACCTCTTATCCTTTATTGCAATATCTTGATCCTTTCTATATTAGTAATTATCAGAATTTTAAATCATACTTTTATGCAGCAGATATGAACTTCAGGTCACATGTTCAGAAGTGCAAAATTGTAGTCCTATTTCACATAAAAGGATGAAACTTCCTATTCTGTACTATTTCAAGACCTCATTCCATTTGTTTATTGGTTAGGACTTAGGTTCCAGATGCTGTAACAACAAATAAAATAAAACAGTAGCTAAAATATGTTTGTTAAATGTCCTGCATCTTCTATATTAAAAGTGTATTCCTTTCTCCCTTAACTGTCAGAAGGTAAGCAGTCCATGGCTGATAAAGGCAATTTTGAACTGTCAAGGAAGGAGGCTCTTTATACACGGTCAGTCTGTCATTCTCAACGTGAAGCTTCTGTACCTCAATATAAAATGCAAGATTCACTGTAATTCAGTGTAGTGGTTAAGAGCAGTGCATGGTTGAGGTAAAAGCTGGGTGTGACAACTGAATGCCCTTATATAAACAAGGTCATTAACTATTTCTAAAGGAGGTAAGATTGTGAGAAGGCGTGCATCCTCTTTTGATAAAACGCACGGAAAAGGATGAAAAAATGAAGAGGCTGACTAAGTATACAGCATTGTTTGAAAACCCAATCTTTGTTTATCCTTCTTGGTTTGGATATATAGTAAAACATATTTTAAATGTTTGTAAAAAGTAAATGGTTACAAAAGAAATTCAGTTAGATGTGATTTACTTTAAAGAAAATCTTAGGAAGTAACGTAGAAGAGGGTATACTTTCAAACTCATTTTAAAAGTCTAGCATTACCCTGATACCAAAGCCAGACAAGGACACTACTAGAAAAGAAAATTACAGGACAGTATCTTTCATGAACATACATGTAGAAATCTTCAAGAAAATACTAGCAAACTGAATTGAATAGCACATTAAAAGGATCAGGCATCATGATCCAGTGGGATTCATCCCAGGGAAGCAAGGATGGATCAACATACACGAATTAGTAAATGTGATAGACCACATTAACAGAACGAAAGACAAACACTTGATGATCATCCCAACAGACACAGAAAATGCATTTGACAAAATTCAACATCGTTTAATGATAAAATCTCTCAACAAATTAGGTATAAAAGGAATGTACCTCAGTGCAATAATGGCCATATATAACAAACCCACAGTTAACCTCATACTCAGTGGGGAAAAGTTGAAAGTTTTTTCAACATCAGGAACAAGTTAAGGATGTCCACTCTCACCACTTCTATTTAACATACTATTGGAAGTCCTAGCCAGAGCAATTAGGCAAGAGAAAGAAATAGAAGACATCTGAATTGAAAAGAAAAAAAGCTAAATTGGCTGTGTTTACAGATAGCATGATTTTATGTATACAAAATCCTAAAGATGCCATCAGAAAACCATTAAAACTAATAAAGTTTTAGACTACCAAATTGACATACAAAAATTAGTTGTATTTCCATACATAACAATGAACTATCCAAAAAAACTCAAGAAAACATTCCATTAACAAAAGTTTCAAAAAAATAATGAAACCTTACAATAAATTTCACCAGGGAGATAAAGGATTTGTACACTGAAAATTATAAAACAAAATAAATGAAGAATAAAAATAGAAGAAAATGTAAATAAACAGCAAAATATCCCACATTCATGAACTGGAAGAATTCATATTGTTAAAATGCCCATACTATCCAAAACAATGTACAGAATTAATACAGATCTCATCAAAATTTGAATGATATTTTTCACAGAAATAGAAAAAAAAAACAACTAAAATTCTAATGGAACCACAAAAAATACCTGAATAGCCAAAGTAATATTGAGCAGAAAGAACAAAACTGGAGGCATCACACAGCCTCACTTCAAAATATACTGCAAGGGTATTGTAATCAACACAGCATTGAACTGGCATAAAAACAGGCACATAGACAAATGAAAGAAAAAAGAGACCCGAGAAGTAAATTTAATAATTTGTAGTCAGTTAATTTTTGACAAAAGTGCCAAGAATACACAGTGGGGAAAGGACAGTCTCCTCGATAAATGATATTGGAGAAACTGGAGATCCACATGTAAAAGAATGAAATTGGATCCTTATCTCACACCATATACAAAAATTAACTGAAAATTGATTGAAGACTTAAGTATAAGACCTGAGCCTGTAGAACTAGTAAATGAAAACACAGGAGAAAAGGTCAATGACATTAATCTGGGCAATGTTTTGGATATGACCCCAAAAGTACAGGAAACAAAAGTGGAAAGAGACAAACGGGATTACCTCAAACTGAAAAGCTTCTGTACAATAAAAAATCAACAGAGTGAAGAGATAATCTACAGAATGGGAGAAAATATTTGCAATACCTACATGTGATGAGGGGTTAATATCCAAAATATATAAGAAACTATTACAACTCAATAGTAAGAAAATACATCACCTAATTTACAAATAAGGAGAGGATCTAAATAGACATTATTCCAATGAAGACACATAAATAGCGAAGAAGTTCATGAAAAAATGATCAATATTACTAATCATCAGAGAAATGCAAAATAAAACGATAAACCACAATAAGATATCACCTCACATTTGTTAGAATGGCTACTATGCAATGCAAGATAATAAATGTTGGTGAGGATGTGGAGAAAAGGAAACCTTTGCACACTGTTGGACAAAATGCAAATTAATACAGCTATTGTGGAAAACAGTATGGAAGTTCTTCAAAAAATTAAAAATAAAACTACCATATGATGTAGCAATCCCACTACTGGGTATATAGTCAAAGAAAATTAAATCAAGACATCTAAAAGATAACTACTTTCTCATGTTGATTGCAGCATTATTCACAATAGACAAGATATGGAATGAACCTAAGTGTTCATCAGTGGATAAATGGATAAAGAAAACGTAGTATATATACAAACAATGGAATACTATTTAGCCTTAACAAAGAAAGTAAATCCTGTCATTTGTGAAAACAAAGTTAAACCTGGAAGGTATTATGTTAAGTGAAATAAACCAGGCACAAAAGACAGAAGACAGATACCACATGATCTCAGTTATATGCAGAATCTAAAAAAGTCAACCCCATAGAAGCAGAGAGTAGAGTTTGGTTACCAGAAGCTAAAGTGAGAGTGGAGGAATGCTGGTGAAAAGAGGTGGGGAACTAGAAATATGATGGTCAAAGGAGGCAAAATTTCAGTTAGCTTCAAGAGATCGATTGTACAACGTGGTGACTATAGTTAATAAGAATGTATTGTATTCTTGAAAATCAATGAGGAAGTAGATTTTAATCATTCTCACTGCAAAAAAAAAAAAAAAATGGTAAACATGTGAAGTAATGCATATGTTAATGAGGTTGGTTTAGCCATTCCACAATTTATAGATATTTCAAAACATCATGTTGTACCTGATAAATATATATGTTTTAAATATGCCAATTCAAAAGAAATTGATTAAAGAAACAGGAAGTGACAATAAAATTCAGAATAGATGTGGGATATGGAAAAAATCATTTGACAGAAGGAATAATTCTGAGCAATGAACAATAACTTATGAATTACCTGGAAACAAAGAATAACCTGGAAATAGAGGTAGGCCTATGGAATCAACCATTCATATGTGAAAGGGAAGACAACAATTGTGACTGAAAGTCAGGTTGTTTTTGTTTGTTGGTTGGTTTGTTTTGAGACAGTCTCACTTTGTTGCCCAGGCTGGAGTGCAGTGGTACAATCTCGGCTACTGCAACTTCTGCCTCCCAGGTTTAAGCGATTCTTTTGCCTCAGTCTCCTCAGTAGAGTAGCTGGGATTATAGATGCCGCCACCATGCCTGGCTAATTTTTGTATTTTTAGTAGAGACGGGGTTTCACCATGCTGGCCAGACTGGTCTCGAGCTCCTGACCTCAGGTAATCCACCCGCCTCGCCCTCCCCAAGTGCTGGGATTACAGGCATGAGCCACCACGCCCGACTGAAAGTTCAGGTTTTATGTGTCTGGTAAGGAGACTAGCATCAAAGTCAGAAATATAATGTTAATTGAAGAAAAGGTTTGAGTTTGAGTGTTGTAAGAAATCAGCTCGTGGGGACTGGTGTCTGGACAAGGAGCATGCACACTGGTCAGTTGTCTAACATCTGATGCTTCTGAGTTGTTACACTTTTCAGATGCCTCTTGAGACCACAAGCCACAGCTGTGCAAGATACAGAATGAACTTGAGAAGTTTTATAAAACCTTTGGGGAAATCTAAGAGGAAATCATCTGCCTCAGTAATTTCCAAAGGAGATGAAAGGTCTACTTTAGAAAAAGTTAACCAGTAGGCAATATGTGAGCAAGGAAAAAAGTATAGCAGGTTAAAAAGCTTTAATGTGCTGATATTCCAATTGAGGAGAGTAAAACAATCGTAATCCCTTCAGACATATGGACAAGAGGAGCCTCTCTTGTTGGATAAAAAGGCTTCTTTGATCTGGTATGACCGGAACATTGGGCACTTGTTGGCGAACACAGGGGTGGTGGCTAAGAATTAGTAATGGAGCCAGATTAAGAGGAACCACAACATTTTTTACTAAATTTCAGTGTGGCAGTTTGTGTGAATGGAATAGCCACTAAGTATCTCTTGCAATGTCTTGGTTTCTTTTTTAAGTTTCTTCCATTATTCCCATGTTTTATCTTTTTTGTTTTGATTTGTTTTTTAGAAATAAAACTTTTTTTTTTCCAGAGGAAGAGTGCCATTTTCTTGTCAATAAAAAGAAAACTCCTCTTGAAACCCCCTAATACATAATCATTTAAGGTGAAACATAGAATAAGTTGTTAGCTATCTACTCTTTTTTAATTTATAAAGATCAAATTGCCAATTCAAAGTTCCTAAGCCTTCAAACTTTAAATGTAAGCATCATTAGTTTATTAATAAAATTAATAGAATAGAGTTAACCTTCTAGTAGTTATCTGATCTCAGAGTTATTCATTACCTTCTACTGCAAAAGGCTAAATACAGAATTTCCCTACTTTTTTAGAAAAAAAAAAGATAAATGTTTCAGACCTCCCATGAAGAATAGTTTTTGCTCTGTTTTTTAGGTATATTCCCACATTTAATGATAAAAACAGAAAGTGATTTAAGAACATTTTTCACAGGTGTCCAAAATGGAAGACACAACATCCTCTTTATAAAAGAGCCAGCAGTTATTGATGTCTGAAATGACCAGCTAATTCCTGTAGATGTGTGCAGGGGCTTTCATGTGTACATGCACACAAACACATACTCAGTGAGCAGTCCAAAAGTTCAATATTGTTTTTATATGTGCAGTTTTATCAATGCAATGTATTCTCATAGTAAGAGCTGCTTTTCCCATGGATTCTGCATCCAAATTGGATCAATTCATCCTCTTGATTCTTCCCAAAGGAGACAAAATGACCAAACAATACAGGTGCATGTAATCGTGTGTATCCTCTAGCATTGTGTGGAAGACAGGAGAAAACTCTGAAGTATTTGTTACATCAGCATTTTCCCAATACTGCAAATGCAATTCACAAAGTGGGAAATATCTAGGAGGGATTGGATATGTTTAAAGAAAATCCAGAGAGAGTTATTTCTTATTGGTGATTATCAGTTATCTTTCTCTGCTGAAAACTCAGATTATTTTTAACAACCACTAAATTTACACATTTTGACTATGAATTTAGTTGCGACTTTCAGAGCAATTACTTTTGTAGGGGAGACAAAAGTGTCAACTTTCTGACCCCCTTTTCCACCCCACCCCACTCCACTGTCATCACCACTAGTAAATGCGGCTAGAAAGTGCAGATGTTCTAAAAGTGCCCCATCTTTTGACAAAGGAAAGTAAAATATCACATGTTTATGTATTACAAAAGAGATTTTGGTTGCAGTTACACAGCTCAAAGATAAGATGGTTTGTTCTGTTTTTGCTCCAAGTCTCTTATTTGTATTGACATCCAATGTACAGCTAAGAGAGTGAAAAGAACAAGCACCTTTCCAGGAGGATTTTTCTGAGAATTTTAAATCAGAGATACAAGGGATAAAAGCAGATGCTGGATCCAAAAGAAATAAATAAGGGAGAGATAGCAGAATGTTCTGCAAACACAGTTGAGGACTGTGGCTATCTGAAGGCTACAACAAACTTGGTATAAAGGCGAAAAGTAGCCTGCATTGTGCAAGGGAGAAAATGAATGCTTTGCAAGCAGGGGACATTCATTCAGTTATTCAGGAAGCTCTATGTCTGATTGGAGATGGTTTAGGTATTAGGCCACTTTTCCTTGAAATGATTCTAGCAGCTTTCAAGATGTGAGAGATGATATATTATTTCTGTGTAGAGGCAACCTTTGATTTATTAGAAAGATTATAGGTTGGGAAATTGACCACCCATGTTTTCTTCCTTATCTTCTTTTCCAGATGTATTTTATGTTTATACTCTGTTGCTCCAGTGAATCACTATAATTTTGTGAATATTTACCCACATAATTACATACAATGTTTATAAAATTTTTTTCCTCTCGAAAACTTAAAGCACCTTAGAGACCTTAAATGATAAATTTGCATCAAAATCTAATTAGGAAAGAAAGGTCTTTGTTAATCAATAACAACTTATTGAATTTTTTCTAGAAAAGCATTTTATTTTTTACTGAGTCTTACCTGCATTTTAGTATAGAACATTTTAATTTTCTTTCTATAAGGCAGAAAGTTAAAGAGTCACAGATGTATTAAATGAGTTCAAGTAAGGCCAAGAGAGATCTGAAGTTTGGTCAGTTCGATTTTTGGCTACTCTTCAATGTAGTTGAAACCACAGTTATCACTGATACGTTTGGTTGCATAATTCATTCTACTGAAGAATGTTTGTTTCTCCCATGCCACACAAGTAGAGCTGGCTGGACTTTCCCAGACATGAGGGTGCTAAAGAGGTAATGTGGGCAGGGTCAAGGTCTAGGATAACATATTTCTACCAGGAAATGTGTCACAAGAACAAAGCTGGAAGCTTTATGAACTGCTCCTCAGAATTACTCTTCTTAAATTACAATTGGTACACTATTTTATTAAATACGTACCTGAAAGATATACACTGCTGATCTATATCTTCGATTCATCATTCATACATAATGCATATATTCTACACTCATCTACATGAAAAAAATTGGGTTTCTTATTTACGTAAAAATGGATAATATCCCTAATATTACAGAAAGAACTATTCTGAATTCTGGTGCCTAGAAATTGGAAAATACCTAAGCTCTAAATTTCTCATACATCTAGAACATTCTGGTAGAAGAGAAGTGGTCTGTATCATTTTAAACTCTTTTTCAACTTAGCTGACATCATTGGGTACCACTTGATTTGCATATTCAGCATATATTGGGAAGTTATTCGGCTAAATGAGGCAAGGAGGAAAGTTTGGGGTAAAATATCATGCCTTCCCTTGAGCAATACATGAACAAGTGTATTCTTGTTCAACAAGTGTATTCTTTGTTAACATAGGATACATTCTTTAGTATATTTGTAACTCACCTAAGGATCCTAACATTCAAGATGTCATAAAGTTATAAATATTTTCATGGCACATAAATAAACACATTTACAGTGTGTTATTTTATGTTTTCAGTAGATTTTTAATAAATGGCTGTGTGGGGATAGCTGTGGTTTAAAATAATAAATTAGGATTAAACAGAGAGTAACTCTCTGTCCCTCCCATCCCAATAAACTTGACTATATCTTGCTACACAGGTTGGTCTGCAAGTTTTATCTGAATGAGAATTTATCTGTATCTTAGTGAGACTCACTGCCTTAGATTCTAATCTTCAAGAGTGTCTGAAACATGTTAAAGTTCTCTGTTACATCCCTAATACTTGCCTACATGCCTGTCACATGGAAAGCTCCCAATAAATATTTATGGAAAGAAGAGAAGAGGGGAGGAAGTATGAAGAAGGAAGGAAGAAAGGGAAGGGGGAAGGTAGCAGGGAGGGAAGAAAGGAAGGAAGGAAGGAAGGAAGGAAGGAAGGAAGGAAGGAAGGAAGGAAGGAAGGAAGGAAGGAAGGAAAGGAGGGATGGAGGGAGGAAGGGAGGGAGGGAGGGAGGGAGGGAAGGGAAGGAAAAAAGGAGGGAGGGAGGGATTCTGTGTCATATGCACCAAACTGGGCACTGTTTGTGGCTCAAATAGTCATAGATCTCTTCCTGTGTTGTTGGTTTCTTGATTCTGTTATTAAGGTGACTAGAATGAACAACCTCTTACTAGGAACTCAGTCATCATTTTAAAGACTGGATTCCAACAAATATCTATCTGTCTGGTTTAGTGTTGCATGCTTCATAAAAATTTGGTGTTCAGAGCAATTGATTATTTTTGTTTTACTATAGACCATTTTATTTTAATACTTTTTCTTAAAAAGGAATATATTCTTTTTGACTAGTAAACACTACGTAACACTGAGTACCTTACATGTTCAGAGTAGTTTTATGTTTAAATCCAGGAATCAGTGAGAACAGTGCTTGTGTCATGTTGCCATGACACACATGTGCATAAAGGCAGTCCTGCTGACTGGACGGATTTATTGGAAAGAATCTCATTGTGAAAAAAATTACAATAGTAGGAGGAAAGGGAGTGTAAGATGTGCTGCTCTTCTTCTCTACTCTCTTCCTGCTACCACTGTAGGGTTCCCTTTTCTTAGTGCCACCCCAGGAAGCTACTTACAGTTCTGGCAGCATACAGGGTTAGATGAAAACTTGTGTCACTGTGAGTTGTGCATTACTTGAGCACAGATACAGTAAGCACCTGCTGGACTCTTACTCACTGTGGGAGTTTGAATTGGTGCAGGCCATGTTCATCGTGTGCCAGGGAAGATCAGGTGACTGACTGCTGAGTGGCTTCTTCAGGTGGCATTACTATTCGTGAATTCTTTGTCAAGCAACTGGTCCTAAAATTTTCAATTTCAGAAGAGTGATCTCAAGAGATTTTCAGTTTAGTGGACTTAGGGACATTGATGCATGCTAGCGAAACTTACAAGAGGATACTATATAAAACATTATCAATTATTAAACACAATGAACAATGTGACTCCCACATGACCAAAGGACCCTAATATGTAATATTACACTATGACATAATAGCACATTTGGTCTTTGCAGCCAAACCACATATAAAGCCAAATTGCAATCAGAACTGTGATAGATTAACATGAAATAAAAAACGGGGAAGTAGAGATATAATTTCAGGGGTTAAGACCTCTCAACTAATTGTACCAGGCATACCTATTTCCAAAACATGAATGAATGAACAGATAGGAACATTACATAGATACATGTAAATACACACAAATGTATTATACATACATATATAAAATACATATATATTATATACACACCTGTATAAACACATGTATGTATATGTAGACATAAATAGAAATAGAGATGATAGAGATAGGCAGATATAGAAATAGGCAGATATAGATAGATATAGATATAGACAAGGATATAAATACAGATTTCTCCATACTATCAGAAGGAATCTATGGGCCAAGTAACCTCCGTCCACTGAGTGGATATTTGAAAAATACTGGCAATCAGTAGCATACTTACACCTGGTTAAAGGGATTGGTTTTTGCCCTGGGTCTCACTCTTGAATATCTTATTCATACTTATGAAACCAGGAGCCTGGGCCGGGCGCGGTGGCTCACGCCTGTAATCCCAGCACTTTGGGAGGCCGAGGCGGGCGGATCACAAGATCAGGAGATCGAGACCACGGTGAAACCCCGTCTCTACTAAAAATACAAAAAAAAAAAAAATTAGCCGGGCGCGGTTGTGGGCACCTGTAGTCCCAGCTACTCGGGAGGCTGAGGCAGGAGAATGGCGTGAACCCGGGAGGCGGAGCTTGCAGTGAGCCGAGATCGCGCCACTGCACTCCAGCCTGGGCGACAGAGCGAGACTCCGTCTCAAAAAAAAAAAAAAGAAACCAGGAGCCTGTGAGACCACCTGGAGCTTGGCTCCCTCACATTCCAGACAATGCTCTATGTATTAAAAACTCTAAAATTTCCTGCCTAATTGGTCCTGAGCCTACTTGGATATGCAAGGGCCTCTTGCTCAGGTCTATCCTCCTTGAGATGGTTTTTGTCAACTTTACACCTACTACTAGATCACAAGTTGGTCAGGAGGGGAACAGAGCCTGGAAATGCGGACTCAGGAATACACATGGATATATGTGAGGCCCCTCTTGATGCAGTTGGAGCAAATGTGGGAAGAAAAGGGGTTGTGGGTTAAACCATGGGTTCAGAACTAGGAAGGCAGGAGCTGGGTATTTTATGCTGCCAAAATCCAGCACAGAGCTCCCAGGAGTCCTAGAAGTCTCAACATTTTAAATTCAAATCTGCCTTTTGGGGTCCTTATGAAGGTATATTTTGTGAAGTAGAAGGTAGAAGATATTTTACTTACAAGCATGTTAACTTATTTATCTGGCGCAAGGTCCTGCAGATGTCATCTTAAGCCCTTCTGAACCCTACCCCCTTCTTTCCTTAGTAAGCACATGAAAACTTTTATTCTTTGACCATATCTATTAAACTATTTCTGTCTGTTTTATTTCCTGCTTTATCTTCAGTTCCTAGAGTAGTATCTGACACCTACTAGAGGCTCAGTAAATATCTATCAATTACATTAACTAATTAATGCTAATACAATAATTCCAATTTAAAGCTAAAAAATAATTACGAGGGCACTTCAAAAATCTGTGGAAAAAATGAAACTAAAATATAGAAACAAAAATATAAACTTTGTTTCTCAACACAAGCTCCACAAAGTTCAAGACACTTTTGTAAGTGAAGCTACCAGCCATGTATCATCGCCAAAGACTGAGGGTCTTGGGAATTTAAGCACGTCAATACAGTCTCTTTTACATTATTAACTGAAGAAAAATGGGTGCCCTTTAAATATTTTTTTTAGGATTAAGAAACACAAAGAAGTCAGAGGGAACCAAATTGGGACTGTAGTGTTTTACCATTGAAACTCTTGCACAATTGCCCTTGTTTGATGAGAGGAATGAGCAAAAGCATTGTCTTGATGGAGAAGCACTCTCGGGAGAAGCTTTCCTGAGCATTCTTCTGCTAAAGTTTTGACTAAACTTTTTCAAAACACTCTCATAATAAGCATATGTGATTGTTCTTTGGCTCTCCCGAAAGTTTAGAAGCAAAATGCCTTGAACATCCCCAAAAACCTGTTGCCATGAACTTTGCTCTTCACTGATTCACTAATTCTTTGACTGGACCACTTCCACCTCTTAATAGCCATTGCTTTGGTGATGCTTTCTCTTCTAGATTTTACTGGGAAAGCCATGTTTTAGCTCCTGTTACAATTCTTTGGAGAAATGCTTCAGGATCTTGATCTTGCTTGCTTAAAATTTCCATCGAAAGCCCTGCTCTTGTCTGCAGCTGATGTGGATGCAATGGTTTGGGCACCCATTAGGTGGAAAATTTGCTTAACTTTCATTTTTCAGTTGGAATTGTGTAAACTGAACCAATCGAGATATCTATGGTGTCAGTTATTGTTTGCGCTGTTAATCCTCATTTCTATTTAATTAAGGCAAGAACAAGATTAATTTTTTTCCGTGCAAATTGGATGGTCTTCTGCTCACGGCTTCATCTTCAACATCATCTCATCCCTTCTTAAACTGCTGATTATTTGCAAACTGCTGATTATTTGGAGCATTTCCCCCATAAATTTGTTGTAAAACATCAGTCATTTCATCGTTCTTTCATTCCAGCTTCACCATATATTTGATTAATCCGTGTTGCTCTTACAGGGGATCTTTTTAAACTAATGTCTTATCCTGCCTCATGCCTCCAACTAGACCCTGTTCAGACATGTTATAACAAGTCAATATGAGTCTATTTGGGTCCAAAAAAAGTTTTGACATCTATGCATAGTTTTTTCTTTTTTGTTTGTTTTGTTTTGCTTGTGTTGATTTATTTTCCATTTGGGCTCATCTTTACAGAGCACACGCACAGTTTTTCATAATATGTATTTTTCTATGAACTTCTTAAAGACCCTATCATTTCAGGGAGACTTGATTATTATAACTGAGTTATCCGATTTAACTTATATAGTGGCAAACTACTCATGATCCTTGCATTTTGCAAGTAGATGTTAGATCAAGATGTCGTCTTGATCTGTTCCCCGGTTAGTTTGCAATTGTTTTCCTGAGCTGTTTCTTGTTTGTTTTATTGAGGGAGGGGAGAGATGTTTTCCCTCAAGTTTGATGAATTTGAAAGAGAGCCCGTGAAAAATACCAGACTCTAGATAGAGACTGAGGAAAGGAGTCTACACTCATCTCACCCAAATAAAGCATATGAAACTTTGTAAGATCAGAGTCAGGGAATTTCCAGATGGTTCTTGCAATGACTTCCTATATAAGTTGATGGACAGGCAAGCACTAAAATGCTGTGCTGAAAGAACTATGCCACATCTGACAGTATGAATGAATAGTAGTGTATAACCAGATCATGGATGCAGACATAGAGATATAATTCATCAGGAATTGAGAAACTGAATATTTACATCACCTATCTAAGGCTAGTTATGTACCAGGGAGATTATCTGGACAAATTATCCTCTTTTAATTACAGAATAACATTTATTTCTCTTTCTATTGTAAGTCATTTTCTGTCTCCTTTAGATGTTATTTAGAGTTGGAGGAGGAAAGGGGCTTGTGGGTGAAAAGGAGCCACAGAGTGATCGCCTTCCTCCGTTTAATTTCTTGCCACGTCCCTTAAATATATCTTACGTGAAATACTGAGTTTCAACTTGTTTGAGCTTTGTAAATGGATGTATTCTAAAAGTTCTTTTGTCTTTTAAAATGTCACCCTGATATTAAACATGTTCCAGATGAATCTGACAAATTCTAAATAGTACATGATACTTTATTCATAGTGTGGAAGCAAAAATTTGTTCTTTAATTAAACTTGGTTAAAGAGCTAGTCAGACATTCACTCAAATATGGACAATCTTTCAAGAATCACAGTTGTCAGAATAATGAATAACTGTGAGATTCATCCTCACTGTGTACGAAACAATAGTTCATTCATTCTCATTCAACTATGTGAATATAACATGATTTATGTATCCATTCTACTGTTGATGGACATTTGGATATTTTCAATGTAGGGCCATTATGAATAGTGGCATTATGAACATTCTTAAGCTTACCTTTTAGTGGACTTCAGTACATATTTAGGTTTGGTATATACCTAGGAAGGGGTGAGATGTCTGGGTCTTAGGGTTAATTTATGTTCATCTTTAGTACATAATAACAAATAATTTTCCAAAACTTTTGTAGTAATATTACTCCCACAGAGAGTATGTGACAATAAGAGAATCTAGGCATAAATGAGTACATGATATTGTATGATTTCATTTTATATAAAGTTTGAATCCAGGGAAAACTAATTGATGGTGAAAGAATTCAGAAGAGTGGCTACTTTCAGGGAGGTACTCACTGAGAGGGGTCCTGGGAGGAATTTCTAGATGCTGTTAACTATCTGTTTCTTGGTAGTTATAAGAAGGAGTTCATAATTTTGATCTTTTGTCAAGCTGTACACTTATGATTTGTGAAAAATTCTGTATGCATATTATACATCAAAAAAACTTATTTAGCGAGACTCCGTCTCAAAAAAAAAAAAAAAAAAAAAAAAAAAAGAACTGGTTTGCTGGGGAGAGGAAAGTCACCCTCATTGGAGTTATTTTAAGCATAGGATAGACAAGCAGTTGGTAGGAAACTTAAACATTTTGCAGAAAATTGGATGAAATAACTTTTGGTCCTCTTTTACCCTTAGATTCTATAATTTTCTGATGCTAGGCTCAAGTTTCAAATTATTTTCAATTAATCATTCTTCAAACCCATCCACAATTCTGACCAATTTCATCTAAAGGCAAACAGTATACCAGGAGCTGAACTTTCAGCTTTTGTTGTTGTTGTTGTTCCAATTGATACACAGTGTCATTAGCTTTTATGGAATTTCACTTGAGTGTTTTTGGTACATCTGCTGTGGGTCTTCTGTCAGAGTGTTTTCAGCAGCAGAACAACTACAGCGCTGTTCGCACTCCATGTGCATGCTCCTTCCCCTCATTTTCCAAGTGGTGCCAACTTTTCAATGTGTTGGGGCTGCTGTTGACATGTTGTTTGCTATTTCAGTCCTTTTGCGTTTTGTGCATATGAAGGGCATACTAATAGAAATGAGAAACAAATGAAAAGCAAAATAGGAAAGTAGATGGAATACAAATGCAGTTCAAAAAAAAATATCTTTCCTAGGTAATGAAGCTAGAAGTAATTGGATGGAGAAAGCCAAACAGATAATTCAAAGCACTGTGCAACAGAAGGACTCTAAAGTGAGAACAAATTGTCACAGATGATAGTTCTCAAGAGGTCTTGGAAAACTACAAATATGGAGCACCACTAATTTTAAAGTCTTCATTGGAAGATACTAAGAAAAACTGAAATGTAAATAGTCTTTAGCAAAAACAAAGCAACACAAAGAGTCTGGGAGAATTCCTGAAGATTGAATCAGATGAAAAGCAGTGTACACTTTTACGTGCAATTTGAGGTGGGTGATATCACTTTAAAAGATAGCATGCATTTCATCAGCTGTCAGTGAATACCTGGAACACAGCTTCTGTTTACAAATACTGTTGGTTATTTCTGTCTTTGTCTTCTATGAGGCCTTTCTATACCCATACAGTTGTCTATCCTTTTTTCTTACATGGATTTCTGTCATTTGCAACAAAAAAGTGCTAGTACGCAAATTGGCAATTGTTGTAAAACAAAACAAGGCAAAACAAAACACCTCAGAAAAAATTATAGAACTGACTCATGAGTGCTGTAAGTAGAGAGTATTTGGCCATTCCAGAATGAAGGGTGTAAGTTATGGAAAACAATTACTTAGTTTCTTGCTTTGCATTAGAAATTGTGCTATTTGGGTCTGAAAGTTTAAGAATTTGGTAGCATGTTGTTAGATTATCAGAAATCGCTGAATATTTCTGGTGACCTCCACTGACATGTTTCAAAGGGCAAGAAGTTTCTGTCTGAGATTTATTTGTTTAAAAGTGAATCAAAATAACAGGATAAGTACAAGACTTTGCTGAAGGAAAATCTAAAACCAATGATCAAATAATCATTGGCCCTTTGAGCTGCCAATTTTTTTTTTTTTTTTTTTTTTTTTTTTTTTTTTTTGAGACAGAATCTCTCTCTGTCACCCAGGCTGGAGTGCAATGGCAGGATCTTGGCTCACTGCAACCTCCACCTCCCAGGTTCAAGCGATTCTCCTGCCTCAGCCTCCCAAGTAGCTGGGATTACAGCTGCCCACCACCATGCACAGCTAATTTTTTTGTATGTTTAGTAGAGACAGGGTTTCATCATGTTGGCCAGGATGGTTTTGAACTCCTGACCTCAAGTGATCCACCCACCTGGGCCTCCCAAAGTGCTGGGATTACAGGTGTGAGTCACCGCACCTGACTGAGCTGCAAAATTAACACACCGTTTTCTAATAGACCCTGCTTCTGATACTGAAGATAACAACAAATTGTCATTTGAAATGGAGATACACAAAGAGGTGAATCAGAGAACTACAATTTCACATTGTACTTTTCCTCTTATCCCACAAAGCACTTCT
Organism: Macaca fascicularis; assembly: GCF_037993035.2. Classification (NCBI taxonomy): domain Eukaryota; kingdom Metazoa; phylum Chordata; class Mammalia; order Primates; family Cercopithecidae; genus Macaca; species Macaca fascicularis. The sequence continues at coordinate 76,696,352 of NC_088375.1, read as the reverse complement.
TGCTAATAACTATCATATATAGTTGTGGTTAGAAATTAACCCTGGCATAAGATTATTCTAGTTCTGTGTTGTCCAACATGGTCATCATTAGCCACATGTGACTATGTAAATTAAAATTAATTAAGATTAAAATTCAGTTGCAGCCACATTTCAAGAGCTCAGTAGCTACATGTGCTATATGTGTCTAGTCCCTATCATACTGTATAGCACAGGATCAGATCATTTCTACCTTTGCAGGAAATTTTACTGAACAGCTGTGATTTAGTACAATATCATATATGAGGAAAAAATTCTAACAGCCTCAATCTAGCTTATTGTGTTTTGTCTATTCATCAAGGCTGATGACTTCAAGCAGATATTAGGGGAATGAGCAATCTTTGGGGTTTGTAATTCAGTCCTCTTTTGACCACTGGGTTTTCTATATTGCTAATTAGCAAAAAGCATCTACAACAATGACATTAAGCAACAGCTACTTATGTTTTTATGGTAGTTGTATGAAAAGGATTTTTAGAACTAGAGAAGTTGACCATATTTCTCAGCCTCTCAGGCAATTCAGTCACCAAAATCAACACCAAAGGAATGGAAAAACTAACGCAGGACAACCCAAGAGGATTCTACAATGCCACTTTCACAGCTAGTCCTAAAACAGACAGGAGAAAGTTTCCCAGGAGACAGATCTCAGGAGTCCATATCCACGAATTGTGAAGCTTAATCAATTGTCAAGAAGTTGATCACCCAACCAATGCCCATCTTGCTATTACCACCCAGACGTGTCCAAAGTCTGGTGTATTCACATTTCTAATTTTCAAAGTGAGTATTTTTACTGATGCTATTTTTGTTTTTTCATCAACCATTATACACTGGGCCTCATTAGGGGAAGAAAGAGTGCCAAGTGTATTGGTTAGTATTTTAGTCAATTTTCTGCTGCTATAACAGAATACTACAGAATAACAGGGTAACTTATAAACAATACAAGCTCATTTGGTTCACGTTTCTGGAGATGAAAAGTCAAGAGCATGGCACTGGCATATGGCCAAGGTCATCCTATGACAGAAGGGTGGAAAGCAGAAATGAGACAGAGAGAGGGGCTCTAGCCAAACTTACCATTTTCATCAGAAACACACTCCTATAATAACTAACCCACTCTGCTATAACAGCATTAATTCATTCCTAAGGGGGAAACGCTCATGGTCTAAACAACCTCTTAAAGTACCCACCTCTTAATACTGTTACAATGGCAAGTCAATTTCGACATGGGTTTTGGTGGGGACATTCAAACCACAGCATTCCACCCCTGGACCGCTGAAGCATATGTCCTTCTCATATACAAAATACATTCATTCCATTAAAATAATTCCAAAAGTCTTAACTCATTCTAGCATCAACTCAAAGTCCAAAGTCCTGAGTTTTACCTTAATCAGATACGAGTGAGACTCAAAGCACAATCCTTCCCAAGGCAAATTCTTCAGTTGTGAGCCTGTAAAATTAAAACAACTTATTTATTTTTAAAATACAATAGTTATGCCATGGGAGAAGGATGGACAGTGGAAATGAGCACACAAGACACAGAGGGGAATCTGGCTGAACTCAGCCCTCTTGTTAGAAGCCCATGCCCATTATAACAACATAAGATAGACACTCCCATTTCAAAAGGGAGAAATAAGCAAGAAGAAAGCAGAAACTGGTCCCAACTATGTCCAAAATTCAACAGGACAGACCACATTAAATTTTAAGACCCTGGAATAATTGTTTATTCCATGTGTCACGTCTTGTACATACTGGGGGTTTACAGCCCTAAAGCGTTGGGTAGTGCCACACCTATGTCTCTGCTGGGCTCGGTCCATGCTTCAACTCTCTTGGGTTGAAGTTGCATACAAGTGATCCTACAGTTCGCAGATCTTAGGATCTGCCCCACTCCCATGGCTTCACTGGGCATTGACCTAATAGGGTTTATCTGCAGTGGTTACATCCATGTGGCAGATTTCTTCCTGAGTTTCCAGGAAGTCCACAGCATCCTTTGAAATCTAGGTGAAGGCAGTCGTGCCCCCAAAGCTCTTGCATTCTTCATGCCTGCAAAACTTGAGTCATGTGGATGTCACCAAGGCTTACTGCTTGTGCCCTCCAGATAATTGGGTTAAGCCACATCTGGGTCCACTTCAGCTGTGGCTAGGGTGCCCAAAAAGTACAGCACCAGAATGTAGGGAGCAGAGACCCAAGGTGCCTCTGAGCAACAAGTCGATGGAGAGAACCCCAGGCCTATTCCCTGACACCATTCTGCCCTCCTAGAGCTCTGGGGCTGTGATGTGAGGGGCAGCCTTGAAGATCTTTGAAATGCCTTTAGGGTCTTTCTCCCATTTTCTTGATGAATAGTACCTGGTTTCCTTCTATCCATGGTAATCTCTTTAGCAATCAGTTGTTTGGCCACACCATTAGTATTCTCTTTTTCATACTACATGGTCAGCCTGTGAATTTTCCAAATCTTTCAGCTCTGCTTCCTCTTTAATTACAAATTTCATTTTTAAGTCATCTCTTTGCTCTTGCATCTCACTGTATGCGGTTAAAAGTAGCCACGTAGGCCAGGCGTGGTGGTTCACACCTGTAATCCCAGAACTTTGGGAGGCCGAGGCGAGCTGATCACTTGAGGTCAGGAGTTTGAGACCAGCCTGGCCAACATGGTGAAACCCTGTCTCTAATACAAAAATTAGCTGGACATGGTGGCAGATGCCTGTTATCCCTGCTACTTAGGAGGCTGAGGCAGGAGAATTGCTTGACCCTGTAAAGCAGAGGTTGCAGTGAGCTGAGATCATGCCGCTGCACTTCAGCCTGAGTGACAGAGCAATACTGCATCTCAAAAACAAAACAAAACAAAACAAACAAAACAAAATGAACACATTTAAAAAGTAGTCATGTAGACACATGAATGCTTTGCTGCTTAAACAGTTCTTCCATGAGATATCCTAGTTCATCATTCTTAAGTTCCACATTTTATAAAACCCTCAGACATAGACACAATTCAGCCAAGGTCTTTGCTATTGTATAAAAAGAATTACCTTTACTCCAGGTTCCAATACCTTCTTCCTCATGTCCATCTGAGACCTCATCAGAACAGGCTTTACTGTCCATATTTCTACCAAAATTCTGCTCATGACCACCTACCTATTCTCCAAGAGGATTCAGACTTTTACCACAGCTCTCCTCTGCATTGGACTGTCACCAGAATTGTCCTTAATTCTTTGCACATGACAATTCAGGCTTTTTCTAATATTTTCTTCCAAACTTCTCTAACCTCTACCTTTTACCCAATTCCAACGCCACTTCCACATTTTCAGATATTTGTTATAGCAATAGCCCTACTTCTGGCTACCAATTTTCTGTATTAGTTTTTTATTTCTGTCGTTATAACAGAATATCACAGATTGAGCAATTAATAACAGCAGAAGTTTATTTAGCTCACAGTTCTGGAGATGGGCAGTCCAAGAGTATGGTGCTGGCGTATGGTGAGGGTCATGCCATGGGAGAAGGATGGACAGTGGAAGTGAGCATACAAGATGGAGAGGGGAATCCGGATGAACTCATCCTTCTTTTTAGAAACCCATGCCCATTATAGCAGCATTAATCCATTAATAAGGGCAAAGCCCTCATGACAGAATCATCTCTTAAAGTACCCAACTTTTAATATTGTTATAATGACAATTAAATCTCAACATGAGTTTTTGTGGGGATATTAAAATTATAGCCGTTAATCCATATATTTTATGCTCTTCAAGAGTCATACCTGGATCTGACTGAGCCATGTAGAAAAGGAATCCTGGGTCGCTGAACTTAGAATGATCATACTGGTTCTGCGACATTAGCAAGATGCAATATTGAGTTGTTACCTTTTAAGTTAGTAGTTTGAGGGTTATGAGATGGAGCGAATGAATCACATTAAGCAAGGGCTCATTAGGAATTCTATACGAAAAAGAGGAAATGCATGTGTTAGGAGCAGCCATAAGATGGAATATATAGTTGTTAACTTTTTGGCTGTGGCTAATTCCAGATTTTTTAAAAACATCTCTTTTCAGCCTGACATATATTTCCAGTTTTATACATGATCCCAAACACCTGGCCCAAGTGGATTGAACCAGAGGCAAGTACTTATTCCAAGGCTTTTGCCAGACTCTATTCTATAGCCAGAGCTGTCAGTCTATGGATAAACACCTGATCTGGGCATAATGAAGTGAAGTACGAAAGTCAAGAATGTGATCAGTTCTCCAGAGAAAAGAACATTGAATTAGGAGCAAGTCACAAATCTCCGACTTCTATTCAAAATTTATAAGTGTATTCAGCCTGGGATAAGCCACTTTATCTCTCTGAACCTAATTCTCTTCATATGTAAAAATGGGGGTTTCATATTGAAATATGAATTTCCAGGGTGTTTTCTATGGAATGTGAATGATCATCATGTAAGAGAAAAAAGTAAAAGCTTTGTTAGATATGTGCTTACTAAAGTTTCTTTGTAATAATACTTCTCAAAACATTTAATATAATATTGTGCTTCATGAACCTTCTAGAAAGACTTCAATATGCAATATTTCTTTCTTTTATCCCAGACCATTGTTCCCACTAAGCCTCTCACAGTCCATGTTTCCATGGAACACATTTTGAGAAATGTTGGTCAAGATCTTTTCTGAGATCCTCTGCCGCTCCAAAATACCATGGATTTCATGATACCAACATCCACTGACTTATCGAACAGCCAATGAGGAAGAAAGCATTTAATATTGGACCGACACCATTTGAAAACAGCCCCTTATTTCAGTTGGAAATCTTGTAAGGCACCTGGATCTATTGCTTGTACAGTGCCAAGCAGGCAGCTTGACTGAATTTTTGTTCAGATCAGGCAAGCCTGTTGGCATTGAGTAGACACGGAGAGTGTGCATTCCTGGGCTCCTTTTCCATTAGCCACACAGCAGCTGCAGTCCATGGCTGAACTGTTCTTCATCTTCAGTGGGCATGTGTCCAGCAGCATTGAAGGATATAGAAAGGAAAGAGAGGAGAGATGTACTCCCTATTAGAAAATGAAGGACAGCAAACTATTGCCTTATCCTTAACTGAAGGAATCCTGGAGTGTGTACCCAGAATTTCAATATCTGAAGACATTTGAACGGTCATCTCATCCAGCTACTAACTGGATATTTCACATCTTATTGCCACTGTGTTAGATATTTGTCTTGATAAGAAACACATTAACTACAAAGCAAACTAATATACCCATAGATATCTAATAGGCAGAAAAGTCTCCTTTTGTTTTGGGTTAAAATGTGACTCCCTACAGATTTCATTTGTTGCTTTAGTTCTTCCCTACAGGGTCATTTGGAATAAGCCTAATCCCCTAATCACATGATAGCCCTAAAAGTCAGAAGTAGAGTCACCCTGTAGTTGTAAAGATCAGATAAAATTATGCCAGTCAAACTGCTTTGCAAGTGTTCACTGGCATAACAGACAAATAGAGAATATGATGGTCAGCATACATTACAACCTTTTTTTCTTCAGATCTCAAAGTTTGGGTACACAATTCTTGCCTAGGTCACTGGAACACTTAATATTAAAAGGATATCTCTATAGTGAAAGTATGCAAGATACGTAACATAATGCTTTGTTAACATATGCGTACATGTTATAACTGACATTGAGCACTTAGAAATCCTCAAATATATATACAACAGCTGAAGTAAAACCATACACTGACAGGGAGTTACTGTCTGAAGGTGAACCATATAATGAATTCTGCAATGGTCAGTTGGTGAGGCACTCAGAGGAGGGGCCCAACCAGGGATTTGATCTAGGGCATCGTTTGATCTGTGGCCAACTTGGTCACAGATATCGATTACAGCAAATTCTATGAGATATGCATATCATTAACTTAGTAACATAATATTTTGTCTCTATGGTGTTTTGTTTTTTTAAGTGTATAAATGTAGCTAACATGTGTTTCTGCCAGTGAGAAAGATTTTTTTAGGTGAATCACCATAAAACTTGGGGGGAGTAAAAAGCTTTCAAATGTTCTCACTACAGAAACTAAATATGCATTAATCAATTCTTTTGAAGTTTTCCATGAACCATTTTATACCCTAAACCCAAGGGACTTTAAAAAAAACCTTTAAATTCCTATAATTACATTGAAGAGTTGCTCATTTAACTCAATCTCTTCTCAAGACCTAAAATGCCAGCAAAATAGCAAATGTTTTTAAAATCTTAGGTTTAACAGGTTTTATTATTCCTTCTGTTCAGATATACTCTGTTCAGAGAATTCAGTATATTTTGAGACTGTTCTGAGAAAAACTTAGATCAAATACTTCTTTTTTCTATTTTGATCATTTTAAGAGATCATTTTTATTAAATCTCTTGTTTTATGTCAGAAAATGGGTTTATTATTTAATGAATTGACCTCAAACTATCTTGCCTTTCCTAGGACAAATTTTCGCTAATGCCTTATCAGAAAGATATTATTAATTATTCTTTGTGCTAAGAAAGTCACATACTTTCCAGCAAATACTCTGAAAACAAAAGTCTGGCAACCTCTTTAGCCTTCTTCATTTTTTTCTCAGAAATTGAATTTTGTTTGATTTATTTGTTGAAATAGGACTGAAAACACCACCTAAAATACTATGAGTGATCTGGAAATATATATATGTAGAACAACATGTATCTAAGTAAATTCAATAGGCCTCCATCATTATCTAGTAAAATTTTCTACCCAATGTAGGAATATAGAGGATTCCTAAAAGGTAAATATTCAATTTTGGTTTCTTCCATTCATCTGTTGATGATAGATAGATAGATAGATAGATAGATAGATAGATAGATAGATAGATTGATAGATAGATAGATAGATAGATAGATAGATAGATAGATAGATAGATAGATAGATAATCGGTAGATTCTGACAGGAAACACAGGTCTCTTAATCAGAGGACAGACTGTTACTCACAGAGCATCTTAGCATAGGTTTTCCAGTACCACACAGGCAACAAATTGAGAGAAAATGTTCACTTGAGCATTTATCAGGGTTGGACTACAGGAGAGGAGCTCAGAAATTATGAGTTTCAAAGTTTATACAGAGTGCCTGGCATATGGGCCTAACCTCCCTTCCGGAAAAAGGAAGTCCTTCACTCTGGACTGTAAACAAATATTCCTGGGTGGGGTGGAGGGAGGAAGTTTCTTACAACCTCGGAATGTAAGCAAGTGGCTCCAGGGTAGATGTTTTTAAAACTTGTACAATACACATCATCTCTTCCTTCCAAGACATGTTTTCTATTCAGTCATCCTTGAACCAAGTTCACCAGTGTTCTTTGCTCACAAACCCTGGACCGTACAGAAACATGGAAATATTCACGGAGTTCCAAACACTGTCTATCCATTCATTTATCCAAAGTCTCTTGAGCTCTTTATAGAGCTTCTTCTACACATACACATATTACACATATTTAAAGTATAAAAAAGCTATAAAACCTGACCATTTTCCTTGGCTATCCACAATATACAGTTTGCATACCATACCTGCAGTGGCAGGGGCTTTACTGCTTCACAATGCAATTCATTCTATTTTTGAAACATTCACATTGTTAACAAATTCTGTCTTACGGTATACTTAAGTCTGATTCTATGTAATTTTAATTTTTTATTGATTTATTTTAAACCCTCTAGAATAACTTGAAAGAATCAAACACTAGTATAATTGATAGATTTTAAATAAATTTTATTTAACTTTCTTATTAAAAATAATTTCTGAACATCTCACCATCCTGATTATTTACGCAATATATGCTCTGGTTTGCCAATGATCCACTTAAAGTATGTTTCTTAAAAAATATTCTAGGCCGGGCTCAGTGGCTCATGCCCGTAATCCCAGCACTTTGGGAGACCAAGGCGGGCAGATTACGAGGTTCAGGAGTTCGAGACCAGCCTGGCCAACATGGTGAAACCCCATCTCACTAAAAATACAAAAATTAGCCAGGTGCGGTGGCAGGCGCCTGTAGCCCCAGCTACTCGGGAGGCTAGGTAAAAGAATTGCTTGAACCCAGGAGGCGGAGGTTGCAGTGAGCAGAGATAGCACCACTGCACTCAAGCCTGGGCAACAAGAGCAAAACTCTTGTCTCAAAAAAATATATATATATATATACACACACACACACACACACACACACGATATTTTTTTTACCAGTCCAGGATGCAGAATAAAATGACTACCTCCTTTTATCTGTATGTGACACACCTATCTTGGCAGCCTATCAGACTATTTAATTGTCTTTAAAAGCTGTCTTTTCTATATCTAAATAAGTTACTTATGAGGAATCTTGGCTTAGTACATAAATATTGCTTGAAAATAACCATCATGAAATAGTAAAAATTATTATCAGAGATTTTATTCTGCTAAAGTTACTCTTAATTATATGCACCATAATTCAAATAATGCTTTGCACTTTCTCATTAGTTCATCTGTTGAATAGTAGGTTGCTTATAAATGTTAATTGAACCAACTTAATTTTATGCCTGCGATAACTGGATAAATTTCATAAGATAACTCTATTTAATATATTCATAGTTAACAATAATATGTGTTTTTTAAAAATAATTTATTTTCATTTATCCTGTCTATATTTAGTCTGACTTTATGAATAGACATCATAATAATTTTAACTTGAATCTAATTTCTATTCATAGTAGAAAGGCAAGATCTACTTAAGGTGAATTGAATACAAAAATTACTCTGAAGTTATAAAAAAATACTTTAAACTCATTCGGACAAAAATTTAGAAATCATTCATAAACAAGTATTTATAAAGTACTTGTATGTTCAACATACTGTTTTGGGCAACGAGGATTAGACAAAATTATCTGGAATTGTGGACAAAATCCTTATGGAGCTGGCCTTCCTGGAGAAGAGACAGAGTATAAACAAGACAAAGTAAACAAAGTTTATTGTATATTAGATAATGATAAGTGCTAAGGGATAAAGCTAATGCAGAGAAGAGAGACAGAAGGGTGAAAAGGTTGAGGGAGTTGGAAATTTAGATAGTTTTAAAGGTGTTCAGGAATCTGTCATCCTAATGTTGACCTTAATTTCAAATTCCACATCACTTTAAAATTAAAGAAAGCTTTTAGAAAATTTTCTTTAACAATTTAGTTTGTTATTGATGTTGTCGCTTTTTAATTCAGAAATTCTGTTTACTGTTTTCTAGCCATGTCTCCCTCCTTGCCGACTTTCCCATTATAAGATGTGGACAATGTGGGAAAATTGAAGGTCCCCATTTGATGGGAATTCCTAACAATTTTGCAAGGGGACACAAATCACGTTAGAAAAAAATCTCTCAGTCCAAGCAACAAAAAGCAAGAATGTGTGAAAATATGACAACTTGGAATTAAAATGTGGAAATCACAGATGTTCTAAGGCTGTTTGTGTTTAGCCACGACGACATGAAATTGATTCAGACACATTTTTCATTTTTTTTTTATCCTAGCCTGGCTTTCCCCCACTCTCTAGTGCTAAGCCCATATATCTCTGTGCTCTCTTATGTGTGCTCAGAGAATGCAAACTTATTTGAACACTGGCCTGAACAAACCAAAGCAAGGAGGACAAATAGACTTGAAGTAAAATCACACATGATCTTCCAATTCCAAAGTGAATTGTTCTTGAGTTATTCCTTCCCCTGGCACAAGTAATTTGTGAGTTGATTAAATGCAGATTTGTTTTCAAATGACAACATTACCTTTTTGAAGCTCTTTTGAGAACTAGGAGATAATGGAAGCCTGATTCTTGCTATTTCAGTGGATTCGCCTTTGGAAATTCTGCACAAAACTTCATCTCTCAGTTCACATCCCTTCTCCATGTAGCCTTTGCTAATCAAGCCAGTCTACCTTGAAATCTCTATCTGCGCTTCCTCTGGCATTTGTCCTACATGTCTGGATTTGTTAAATGTTCATGTTTTGCTTTATTCCTCTCATACGAAAGTTTCTTAAAGACAAGAACCTTTGTTTAAGCATTTTCCATATCCTTCGTCGCACTTAAAACTTAAGGGCTGCTCGATAATTACTTCCTAGTTGATGGACTGATTATTCTTTCTACTTTGCTTGGAGGCACCCTTTGTATTCAACATGGTCATAGTGCAACATCACTGTGAATTTTTGGGAAATGACAGCAGCAGCTAGACCAACTGGAGTCCTGGCCATAAAGGTAATGGCCATAAAGGGGAAAGAGAAGGCTTTTAATCAAGCCCTCAGGCAGCTGTATTTCCTAAGAAGAAAATCACAGACAAAGCAGACAGAAATAGCTTTAACTTCAATCAGAACAATTTTGCTGGGTTTTTAAAATTTTATCTTTATTTTTCTAACCATGAGCAATTTAGGAAGAACTTCTGGCAGAATTCTAATCTTCCAGCCATACTAAAACCCACAGGAAACAGCCAATCTAGTGCAAAGGCAAGCCATGACAAAGGCCGACCCAGGGAATGATCCAAAAGTAAATATATATTGGAGCTTTGGAACATAAGATTTCGTTTTCTTTGTTAGCAGATCTATCTCCTCCTCCATGACGTTTATCTTGGATTCCTATTTATAAGGTGGAGTCTCAGTGAATACTGTCCCCAAGTCTTGTGCTGAAGAGAAGGAGCTGTGTAAAATTATTACTTGAAATGACTACAAATATGTCTTCTACTTAATTCTAGAAGGTTTTTAAACTATTTTTTGTTATTTTTGTTATACTTTAAGTTCTGGGATACATGTGCTGAAGGTGCAGGTTTGTTACATAAGTATATACGTGACATAGTGGTTTGCTGCACCCATCAACCCGTCATCTACGTTAGATGTTTCTCCTAATGTAATTTCTCCCCTAATCTCCACCACCCTACAAGCCCCAGTGTGTGATTTTCCCCTCCTTGTGTCCATATGTTCTCATTGTTCAACTCCCACTTATAAGCGAGAACATGCAGTGTTTGGTTTTCTGTTCCTGTGTTAGTTTGCTGAGAATGATGGTTTCCAGCTTCATCCATGTCCCTGCAAAGGACATAAACTCATCCTTTTTATGGCTGCATAGTATTCCGTGGTGTATATGTGCCACATTTTCTTTATCCAGTCTATCATTGATGGGCATTTGAGTTGGTTCCAAGTCTTTGCTATTGTGAATAGTGCTGCAAGAAATATACATGTGCATGTGTCTTTATAGTAGAATGATTTATAATCCTTTGGGTATATATCCAGTAATGGGATGGCTGGGTCAAACGGTATTTCTGGCTCTGGATTCTTGAGGAATAACCACACTGTCTTCCACAATGGTTGAACTAATTTACACTCTCACCAACAGTTTAAAAGTGTTCCTACTTCTCCACATCCTCTCCAGCACCTGTTGTTTCCTGACTTTTTAATGATCATCATTCTAGCTGGCATGAGATGTTATCTCATTGTGGTTTTGATTTGCATTTCTCTAATGCCCAGTGATGATGAGGTTTTTTTCAAATGTTTTTTGGCTGTATAATTTCTATTACAGAGAAGAATTACAAGATTCCATTGTAAAACTGAAATTCTTTTATTTATTTATTTATTATTATACTTTAAGTTCTAGGGTACATGTGCATAACATGCAGGTTTGTTACATATGTATACTTGTGCCATGTTGGTGTGCTGCACCCATCAACTCGTCAGCACCCATCAACTCGTCATTTACATCAGGTATAACTCCCAATGCAATCCCTCCCCCCTCCCCCCTCCCCATAATAGGCCCCGGTGTGTGATGTTCCCCTTCCCGAGTCCAAGTGATCTCATTGTTCAGTTCCCACCTATGAGTGAGAACATGCGGTGTTTGGTTTTCTGTTCTTGTGATAGTTTGCTAAGAATGATGGTCTCCAGCTGCATCCATGTCCCTACAAAGGACACAAACTCATCCTTTTTTATGGCTGCATAGTATTCCATGGTGTATATGTGCCACATTTTCTTAATCCAGTCTGTCACTGGTGGACATTTGGGTTGATTCCAAGTCTTTGCTATTGTGAATAGTGCCGCAATAAACATACGTGTGCATGTGTCTTTATAGCAGCATGATTTATAATCCTTTGGGTATATACCCAGTAATGGGATGGCTGGGTCAAATGGTACTTCTAGTTCTAGATCCTTGAGGAATCACCATATTGTTTTCCATAATGGTTGAACTAGTTTACAATCCCACCAACAGTGTAAAAGTGTTCCTATTTCACCACATCCTCTCCAGCACCTGTTGTTTCCTGACTTTTTAATGATTGCCATTCTAACTGGTATGAGATGGTATCTCATTGTGGTTTTGATTTGCATTTCTCTGATGGTCAGTGATGATGAGCATTTTTTCATGTGTCTGTTGGCTGTATGAATGTCTTCTTTTGAGAAATGTCTGTTCATATCCTTTGCCCACTTTTTGATGGGATTGTTTGTTTTTTCCTTGTAAATTTGTTTGAGTTCTTTGTAGATTCTGGATATTAGCCCTTTGTCTGATGAGTAGATTGCAAAACTTTTCTCCCATTCTGTAGGTTGCCTGTTCACTCTGATGGTAGTTTCTTTCCCTGTGCAGAAGCTCTTTAGTTTAATTAGATCCCATTTGTCAATTTTGGCTTTTGCTGCCATTGCTTTTGGTGTTTTAGACATGAAGTCCTTGCCCATGCCTATATCCTGAATGGTATTACCTAGCTTTTCTTTTAGGATTTTTATGGTATTAGGTCTAACATTTAAGTCTCTAATCCATCTTGAATTAATTTTCATATAAGGAGTAAGGAAAGGATCCAGTTTCAGCTTTCTACTTATGGCTAGCCAATTTTCCCAGCACCATTTATTAAATAGGGAATCCTTTCCCCATTTCTTGTTTTTCTCAGGTTTATCAAAGATCAGATGGCTGTAGATGTGTGGTATTATTTCTGAGGACTCTATTCTGTTCCATTGGTCTATATCTCTGTTTTGGTACCAGTACCATGCTGTTTTGGTTACTGTAGCCTTGTAGTATAGTTTGAAGTCAGGTAGCATGATGCTTCCAGCTTTGTTCTTTTGACTTAGGATTGCTTTGGCAATGCGGGGTCTTTTTTGGTTCCATATGAACTTTGAAGCAGTTTTTCCAATTCTGTGAAGAAAGTCATTGGTAGCTTGATGGGGATGGCATTGAATCTATAAATAACCTTGGGCAGTATGGCCATTTTCACGATATTGATTCTTCCTATCCATGAGCATGGTATGTTCTTCCATTTGTTTGTGTCCTCTTTTATTTCACTGAGCAGTGGTTTGTAGTTCTCCTTGACGAGGTCCTTTACATCCCTTGTAAGTTGGATTCCTGGGTATTTTACTCTCTTTGAAGCAAGTGTGAATGGAAATTCATTCATGATTTGGCTCTCTGTCTGTTACCGGTGTATAAGAATGCTTGTGATTTTCGCACATTAATTTTGTATCCTGAGACTTTGCTGAAGTTTCTTATCAACTTAAGGAGATTTTGGGCTGAGACAATGGGGTTTTCTAAATATACAATCATATCATCTGCAAACAGGGACAATTTGACTTCTTCTTTTCCTAACTGAATACCCTTGATTTCTTTCTCTTGCCTAATTGCCCTAGCCAGAACTTCCAACACTATGTTGAATAGGAGTGGTGAGAGAGGGCATCCCTGTCTTGTGCCAGTTTTCAAAGGGAATTTTTCCAGTTTTTGCCCATTCAGTATGATATTGGCTGTGGATTTGTCATAAATAGCTCTTATTATTTTGAGATACATTCCATCAATACCGAATTTATTGAGCGTTTTTAGCATGAAGGGCTATTGAATTTTGTCAAAGGCCTTTTCTGCATCTATTGAGATAATCATGTGGTGTTTGTCTTTTGTTCTGTTTATATGCTGGACTACATTCATTGATTTGCGTATGTTGAGAGTTAACAAGGATATCCAGGAATTGAACTCATCTCTGCAGCAAGCCGACCTAATAGACATCTACAGAACTCTCCAACCCAAATGAACAGAATATACATTCTTCTCAGCACTGCATCACACTTATTCCAAAATTGACCACATAATTGGAAGTAAAGCACTCCTCAGCAAATGTACAAGAACAGAATTTATAACAAACTGTCTCTCAGACCACAGTGCAATCAAACTAGAATTCAGGACTAAGAAACTCAATCAAAACCACTCAACTACATGGAAACTGAATAACCTGCTGCTGAATGACTACTGAGTACATAATGAAATGAAGGCAGAAATAAAGATGTTCTTTGAAACCAATGAGAACTAAGATACAACATACCAGAATCTCTGGGACACATTTAAAGCAGTGTGTAGAGGGAAATTTATAGCACTAAATGCCCACAAGAGAAAGCTGGAAAGATCTAAAATTGACACTCTAACATCGCAATTAAAAGAACTAGAGAAGCAAGATCAAACACATTCAAAAGCTAGCAGAAGGCAAGAAATAACTAAGATCAGAGCAGAACTGAAGGAGATAGAGACACAAAAAACCCTCCAAAAAATCAAGAATCCAGGAGTTGGTTTTTTGAAAAGATCAACAAAATTGATAGACTGCTAGCAAGACTAATAAAGAAAAAAAGAGAGAAGAATCAAATATATGCAGTAAAAAGTGATAAAGGGATATCACCACCAACCCCACAGAAATACAAACTACCATCAAAGAATACTATAAACACCTCTAGGCAAATAAACTAGAAAATATAGAAGAAATGGATAATTTCCTTGACACTTACACTCTCCCAAGACTAAACCAGGAAGAAGCTGAATACCTGAATAGACCAATAGCAGGCTCTGAAATTGAGGCAATAATTAATAGCCTACCAACCAAAAAAAGTCCAGGACCAGATGGATTCACAGCTGAATTCTACCAGAGGTACAAGGAGGAGCTGGTACCATTCCTTCTGAAACTATTCCAATCAATAGAAAAAGAGAGAATCCTCCCCAACTCATTTTATGAAGCCAACATCATTCTGATACCAAAATCTGGCAGAGACACAACAAAGAAAGAGAATTTTAGACCAATATCCCTGATGAACATCGATGCAAAAATCCTCAATATAATACTGGCAAACTGGATCCAGCAGCACATCAAAAAGCTTATCCACCATGATCAAGTGGGCTTCATCCCTGGGATGCAAGGCTGGTTTAAAACTGAAATTCTTTATTCTTGCTCAAACTTGTTGCGAGAGTTAGTTGATTTGGGATACAATATTGACACAATTCTCTCACTTGCTTTTTCCCTGCTTGCATTTTCTTCTACCTTTCCCACACCTAAAGTCCACTAGTTTTTCCAGTATCCTGGTTGGATCATTTTATTTCAAGGTTGCTTCCTTCTCTAGCATCCCAGGTCCTCCACACACTAGCCATCCTCTCAACAGAACCAGTCACTTCTATCTGCTTTTGCACCAACTTCTACTCAATTTTACCTGAAGATTCTCAATCTTGATTCATTCTAATCATCTTCTGCCTCATTCCCTGTCCCTAGATTGTTGAAGGTAACTGCTTAACTCTTGAAATATGCCTCTAAATGCACAGTTCCCTAGTACTGTGGACCCTCTGCACTGCTCCACAGTCCTTGCATCACTCTCTAGTCATTCTCCTTTGCCATTTCCTCATTGTTAAGTTTCAAATCCTTCATGCTCCCGTTTAAGTTTTTACATCTTTTCTCTCAGTAAATGCTACTATGTTCTATCAAAGTCCTGGGCTTAAACATCTAAATTCATTGCTCCTATGCCTATTAAATCATCATTTCCTCTTGTTCCTGTGATGGCCCCACTTTCTGATTTCTCCCCTGCAGTTTTCAAAGGGAAAAGACCCCTCTCCTTGTTCAAGACTTATCTTTCCATCTGTAAACCTACCCCCTTCCCTATTCCCTGTAAAGCTGAGACATGCTTGTTGGTTATCTTCTCTCTATTGTTTTCCCTCCATTCCCTCTGCTGATGCTTTCTGCACCATTTATAAATATGCCGGTCTCATCTATAAGACAAAAATTCATAAAATTTGTGCTGCACTAGCTACTGCCTTAAACTTTACTTCAATTCAAATCTCAGCTTATATAAAGAACTATCTACACTAATCGTTTCCTTCTTAGTTTCCTTTTGCTCTCTGTAATTTAATTTTTTAAGAAAAAGATTTTATATAAGAACCTATGTGGAAAGTGCACAAATCTTAAATGTACAGCTTGATGAGTTTCCATGAAGAAATTTCCACCTGCATCTGTGAAGTCCCTTTTACAACTACTTTACAGTCACTAGCACTCAACATTCACCCTCTTTTAAAAACACATGTTTTTAATATTTTTTAAATTATGAAATATATGAATACAGAAAACTGAATAAAATATAAATTTACAATTTAATGTAATAATATAAAGTGAAAGATGTTTAACCTATCATTCAGGTACAGAAATGAGATGGTGTCAGCTTCCCAGAAGCAATTCAACCCTTCTCCTCACTCTACCATCCTCTTCCTAATCACAAGCTGTGTGTGTGTGTGTGTGTGTGTGTGTGTATGTGTATGTGTGTGTGCGTGTTGGTGGGTGAGGGGACAATTATCTTGGCTTTTATAGTAATCATTTTCTACTTGTCTTAACAGTATAACTGCCTAAGTATTTAACCCTGAATAATATAATTTCATTCATTCTTTATATAAATGGAACCACATGCTACATGTATTGGAGGATCTGGCTTCTGTTGCTCAATAAAAATTATGCTTAAAGATTTCTCTTTTTTTGGGTGAAGGATTGATGTATCCTTTTTTTTTTTTTTTTTTTTTTTTTTCTGTGTGGTATCCTGTACCTATTATTACACATTTCTATAGAATATAAATCTAAAAGCAATAAGGCTTGCAGTATATAAATCTTCTACTAAGGCTTGCAATATACAAATCTCCAACCTTACTAGGAAATGACAAACTATTTTCCAATGAGTTTGACTACTTTAGGTTACCCCTAGCAATTAAGGAGTTTACCAATTAATCTACACTCTTACCATTTGGTATTCTCAGATTTTTTTTTTTTTTTTTTTTTGAGACGGAGTCTTGCTCTGTCACCCAGACTGGAGTGCAGTGGTGCGATCTTGGCTCACTGCAAGCTCCTCCTCTCAGGTTCACGCCATTCTCCTGCTTCAGCCTCCCAAGTAGCTGGGATGACAGGTGCCCGCCACCACGCCCAGCTAAATTTTTGTATTTTTAGTAGAGATGGGGTTTCTCCATGTTAGCCAGGATGGTCTTGATCTCCTGACCTTGTGATCCATCAGATTTTCTTTTATAATTTTGGCAGTCTAACTTGGAATTGCTTTCTTATGAAGACTGTTCGAGTTCTTCCTCTATGATTTATGTATTTGCTTTTTTTCTTTAAGTTTTTACTTACAGGTTTATCATACCTCTTTTATATTCCAAATATGATGCTTTTGTCAAATATATGTATTATAAGTATTTTTATTCTGTGGCTTGGCATTTTACTTTATGCTATATTTTGATAAACCACTTTTTCATATTGTAATGTCATAAATGTATTCATTTTTTGCTTTATGATCTATAGATTTTGTGTCTTATTGCAATATTTTCTGCCTCCAGATCATGAAGATATATCCCTGTATTATTTTCTAAAATTTGTCTTTTTTTTGAGACTGAGTCTCTCTCCGTTGCCCAGGCTGGGGTGCAGTGGCATGATCTTGGCTCACTGCAACCTCCACGTCCTGGGTTCAAGCAATTTTTCTGCCTCAACATTCTGAGCAGCTGGGATTACAGGCACGCACCACCACACCCGGCTATTTTTTGTATTTTTAGTAGAGACAGGGTTTCTCTATGTTGACCAGGCTGGTCTCAAACTCCTGACCTCGTGATTCACCCACCTTGGCCTCCCAAAGTGTTGGGATTACAGGTGTGAGACACTACACCCGGCCTAAAACTTTTTTATGTTCAGATATGTAGTGTGCTTACAACTTCCTATTATGTACATGTAACAGATTGCAACTTTTACCATTCATATGAGTATCTGATTTTACCAACATTACTTCTTTAAAAGACTGTCATCTTCCCAGCTCCCCTCCAGGGCCATCTTTGTCATATACTAAGATCTGTACATGTTTGGGTCCACTTCTTTGCTTTCTATTTCATTTCATCCAACTATTTCTATATTCCTCTATCTTAATTACTATAGCTCTATAAATCTCTATATCTACAAAGCAAGACTGTCTCTCTCCTATACTTTCTCCTTTAAATATGCCTTGTTTATTCTTGGCTGTTTGCAATATTGTTTAGAATAATTCTTAGCTAAGCTACTTGATACTTTTGATATTAAAGTAAGTTTTTCTTCTTAAAATTATCTATTTTTTGCTAGCATATAAAAATGATTGCTTTGATATACTGTTGATATATCTAGCAAGCTTGATTAAAACTCTCATTAACGAACTAGAAACTTTTGGATTTTTATGTACATATTATATCATATGTGTGTAATGATATCTTTGTTTCTTTCTTTCCAATCTTTATATTTTTTACTTTATTATTTATGCTTTACTAAAGTGTTTAGGACCTACAGTTCAATATGAGTCATGATATAGGGTAGTGTATTAGTCCATTTTCATGCTGCTATAAAGAACTACCTGAGATTAGGTAATTTAGGAAGAAAAGGGGTTTAGTTGACTCACAGTTACACAGGTTGTACAGGAAGTATGGCTGGGGAGGCCTCAGGAAACTTACAGTCATGGTGGAAGGTGAAGGCGAAGCAAGCACATCTTCACATGGCTGACAGGAGAGAGAGAGAGAATGAAGGGGAGGTGCTGCACACGTTCAAACCACCAGATTTCATGAGAACTTTATCACAAGACAGCAGTAGGGGGATGGTGCTAAACCATTAGAAACAACCCCCATGAGCCAATCACCTCTTATCAGGTCCTACCTGCATCATTGGGGATTACAATTCAATATGAGATTTAGGTGGGGACATAGAACCAAACCATATCAGGTAGTATTGTTTTAAATCTTAAAATTTGGAGTGATTTATTACACAGTAACACATCATGAAAGTTGTTTTTTTTTTTTTTTTTCTATTTTTTTAGTTTTTACTTTGGAAATTCTAATGTGCATCTTTAACTTAATCAATAACTTTAACATCTAACCAGGAAAAAAAGAACCATAGAGAACTTTAAGTTCATTTACCCACCTTTTCAAAGTATGCTGTTATTACAGTGTATTTTAATTATTTTAAAATTCGAGCAGTCAGTATTATTACTGATTTTATTTATTTATTTAATTATTATTTTTTTTTTGAGACGGAGTTTCACTCTTGCTGCCCATGCTTGAGTGCAATGGCACAATCTCGGCGCACTGCAACGTCTGCCTCCTGGGTTCAAGTGATTCTCCTGTCTCAACCTCCCGAGCAGCTGGGATTACAGGCACCTGCCACAAAGCCCGGCTAATATTTTGTATTTTTATAGAAACGGGGTTTCAACATGTTAGCCAGGCTGGTCTCAAACTCCTGACCTCAGATTTAACCACCTGCCTCAGCCTCCCAAAGTGCTGAGATTACAGGCATGAGCCACCGTACCTGGCCTATTACTGTTTTTATATAGTCAATATTAATTTAAAGTTCTCTGCACATTTACAAGTCTCTCTTTTCTTACTCCTTCTGGCAATTTGGACATCCCCTTTGAGATCATTTTATTTTACTTGAAATATGTGCTTTAGAATTTTCCTTTGTGTAGATATGTAAATGTCAAACTTACTGTTTTTGTTTATCTAAACGTTTATTTTAGTTTGATTTTTGATGGGTTTATTTTTTTTTCTGGGCAGAGAAATCTAAATTGGTAGCTTTTTTGTTTTTGTTTTTTTTGAAATGGAGTCTTGCTCTTGTCACCCAGCACCCAGCCTGGAGTCCAATGGTGTGATCTCGGCTCACTGCAACCTCTGCCTCCTGGATTCAAGCAATTCTCCTGCCTCAGCCTCCTGAGTAGATGAGATTACAGACGCCTGCCACCATGCCTGGTTAATTTTTGTATTTTTAGTAGATATGGGGTTTAACCATGTTGGCCAGGCTGGTCTCGAACTCCTGACCTCAGGTTACCCACCCATCTCAGCTTCCCAAAGTGCTGGGATTACAGGTGTGAGCTACCGTGCCCAGCCACTCTTTTCTTTCAGAACATATATCATTGTAATGATTTCTGACTTATGTTTGCTAAGTCACTTCTTTGTCTAGTTGTTGCTCCTTTGAAGGTAAATAGGGCATTTTTTTCTCTTACTGATTTACGGATTTTTGTTTTCTCTTTGTCTTTAATATCTTGGAGTTTCAGTAGCAAGAGAATAGATATGGAAATTTTTTATTGTGTTTGAGATTTATTTATCTGTAGATCTGCATTTTTCTTTAGTTGTGAAAAGTTCTCAGCCATTGTCTTAACAAATATTTTCTCTGCCCTTTGGTTCTCTCCTCTCTTTTTGGGTTCTGATAAAGCTAAAGTTATCATTTCTCACTTTATTCTACTCACAGTTCCACAGGTTGTAGGAGGCTGTATAGAAGAGAGTGTCTTGCTGTTTTCTCAAATATCACTGCTATTTTCTAAGACATTTTGTCTGACCTACCTTTCAGTTCACTGATTCTATCTTTTGCTGTGTCTATTCTCCTGTTAAACTTGTCCATTTAGTTTTAAATTTTAGTTATTTTTTTAAATTCTGGATATCATATTTGTTTAAGTTTAATATGTTGTTTTATAGTTGAGTTCTCTGCAGATATATTCAATCTTTTAAAAACACAATTTTTTGTTTGCATCTGGTAATTTCAATATCTAAATACACCACAACTGGCTATTATTATTATTATTTTGTGGAGATGAAGTCCTACTGTGTTGCCAGGACTGATCTCTAATTCCTGGCCTCAAGCAATCCTTCTACCCTCCCACCTCAGACCCCACAAGTGCTAGCATTATAGGCATGGGCCATTGTACCTGGCCCTCAAAAGGATTTTAAATGATTCATGGGAATATTCAGTTAACCCTTACCTTACCATAGCGTTATAGTCCTTGGGTTCTTCTGTGTGTGGGGGCAGGTGGAAGGTGTCTTCTGTTTTTATTTCTGTCCTTATCACTTGGTAAGGCTATCAAGATTAAAAATAAAATTACCAGGTTCTGCAAACACTCTCAAAATAAACTACCATAAGTATTCATTTCTCTAGTTATTTTTTTTTCACTTTGGATTAACATTTCCTTACTTAGCCTCTTGAATTATTTTCAAACATGTTTTGATGCTTTTGAACACATATTTTTGTTATTGTTTCTTTCCAGTGGGAAGAATGAACCAAATGGCTTACTATTCACTCTTCATGATAGGTGATATACTCATTTCTAAAGTCTAAATTTGATGTTGACAAATTGCCCTGCACAGGGAGTGTATGAATTTGCACTGTCACTAGTAATGTATGAGAGTGCCTCTTTGTCCTCATCCTCATCTATATGGTATATTACCACACTTTTGAATCTTTTATAATCTGATAATTTTGTGTAGTTTTAAATTTTAATTTATTTTATTATGAGTAAGAGTGGGTATTTTTATTTATTTAAGGGGAATTTCAATTTCTTTTTTAACATTTTAATATTCTCTCAGTTTGTGTCCTGTGCTCATTCTTCTTTTCGGTTGATGATCTTTTGGATTTGTGAGAGTTATTTTTTAAAAAGTAAGTTGCATATTTTTTATAAGTTGTTATGGTTTGTATGTGGTTTGACCCTCCCAAAGCTCATGTTGAAATTTAGTTGCCAACGTATGGTGTTGGGAGGTGGGGCATTTAGGTGGTTAGGTCATTAAGATGGGTTAATGTCTTTCTCACAATCCTGGGTTAGTTCTTGCAAGATTGGATTAGTTCCCTTGAGAGTAGGTTGTTACAAAGTTAGGTTGCCCCTTGTGTTCTATCTCTTTTGCACAGGCTCCCAGCAACGTGATGCCATCCGCCATGATACGATGCACCATGAGGCCCTCGCCAGATGCAGTCACCCAGTATGGAAACTTCTCAGCCTTCAGAACTGTGAGAGAAACCTCTTTATTAAAATAGATTATCCAGTCCCAAGTACTCTTTTATAGCAACAGAAAATGACCTAAGACAGTTGTTATGTTTTCCTGTTGTATCATCTGTCTTCTGATTTTCTTTATGATAGTTTGGTAAGGATAAACTGACTTAATTTTTTGTAGCTGAATTTATCAATGTGATTTTTGTAGTCTTTGTGTCACACACATAAAGGTCTTTCATATTCTGGAATTATAAACTGATGTCTCTCTCCATTACTTTTGTGATTTTATATTTTTTACTGTTGAGTCTTCAATTTTCTTGAGTTTAGTTTCAGTGATAAAATGTGAATCCATTTTTGTCCAGATGGCTTCCCCACTGTCTAAGCACCATTTATTGAATTATCCATCTTTTCCCTCACAGATATTTGACATATATTATATGATGCCACCGTTATTATATACTAATCCCTAAGTATTTCTATCTATTTCTGGACTTCCTAGTTTGCTCCATTTATATGTCTGTCTGCTCATGTGCCAGCACTGCCTCATTTTACTGTTAAACATTTTAGTCATTTAAAAATATCTGTTTTGCTATTCTTTTATCAAAAATACTCTTCTGAATTTTCCTTTTAAAGTTTTCCATATTAACTTTAAAACTAATTCCACAGAAAAATTTCTTGCTATTTTTATTGGAATCAAGTGTTATTTATAGATTAATTTTGAGAGAATTTATCGTTTTATGATGTTAGATTTTCCTATTCAAAAATATGATATGCTTTTCTATTTATCTAAGACTTCCTTTCTCCACTGGTAGCATTTTAACATTTTCTTCATACAGATTTTATGTGTTTCTTGTTAACTATATTCTTTACTACTTCTCTCTTAAAGATACTTTTTTTCTTAAAGAGACTACATACTACAGCAGTTAAAGTCATAGCCTATGGATTAAGACTCCCTACATTTAAATTATGGTTCTAAAACTTACTAGCTGTAGAAACATGAACAAGTTAATTAAATGCTTTGCCTCCATTTCTTCATTTGTACTACAAGCCTGTGAAAGCTCTCAGAAGAATGCCTAGTGCATAATAAGCATTCATTATTAACTCATTGTTGCTATTGTAGATGATTGTCTTTTTTCCATAAATCTTCCAACTTTTTATTGTTTACATAAATAGAAACTATTGGTATCTGGATATACTTATTTTATATCTAGTCAGCTTATTAAAACTCTCATTGTTTGGCAATCATTCTCCCAGCTGATTTTCTAAGTACTGTGTATAATCATATGTGTTTCAAATAATGATATTTTATTTCCTTCTTTCCAATTTTTATATTCCAATTGTTTTCTCATTATTTGCATTGACTAGCATTTCCAGAAAGATATTTAAAACTTCAGAAGATAGAAATAATAACTATAATCTTTCTTCTCTTTGATTCTAAGACTGTAGTTTCTCCTAGTTAACTGCTTACAGTTTTGAGCAGACATTTTTCACATCCTTTGCTGGATTTTCTTCCTATAGATGTCCTTATATCTAGAAACTCCTGTTTCTAGATATTCTCTTTGTCCCTCACTTCTCACTGTACACATCATCCCAGGATAATTCTTCAATTAATACTCAAATTATAATGATTCACAAAATTGCATACCCATTCTCTATATATTTCCTACAACTGTAATGTCATATATTCACTTCCCATTGGGTTCTTCCATCAGAATGTCTCAGAAATACTTAATAGCAACAGGTTCAAAATGGCAACATGTTCAAAATGGAGCTCATTTTTACTAACCCTCCTATACACACACACACACACACACACACACACACACACACACTTTGCTTTATGGCAACCACATAAATATAGTAACTAAAGTTAAACACACAGGCTTTATCTCAATTCATTCCTTCTTGCTATACCTTAACCCCATTAAACACTAAGTCTTGTGGACTATCTCTCAAGATCATTTCTTATTCTCTAGCTGAAGTTTCTTATTTCTTTTCACAGCAACTATCATCACAGTCTTATAACTGACTTCCCAGTAGGGTGGCCAACTGACCTGGTTTCCCTAGGATTGGCAGTTTTCCGAGGATGCATGGCTTTTTTTTTACTAAAACCAGAAAAGTTTTAGGCAAAACAAGATGAGTTTATCACCCAGCATCCTGGCCTCCAGTATCACCCCCTTTTTGTAATTGAAAGTCAGAGGTATGTTATGGAACTTCCCTCAAAAAGTGCACAGGCACGCACGTTTTGCATTTAATTTCTGAAATTTAACTGATAATCTGAATCTATAGGTCAGTTGGCCACAGGTTTAAAATATTTAAATTTGAGGTTTTAGGGCCGGACGCGGTGGCTCACACCTGTAATCCCAGCACTTTGGGAGGCCAAGGCGGGCACCTCATGAGATCAGGAGATCGAGACCATCCTGGCTAACATGGTGAAACCCTGTCTCTACTAAAAATACAAAAAATTGACCAGGTGTGGTGACATGTGCCCACAGTCCCAGCTACTCAGGAGGCTGAGGCAGGAGAATGGCGTGAACCCGGGAGGTGGTTCTTGCAGTGAGCCAAGATCGCACCACTGCACTCCAGCCTGGGTGACAGAGCGAGACTCCGTCTCAAAAGAAAAAAAAATAAAATAAAAAATTGAGTTTTTAAACAATCTTCCGTATGACTTTCAGAATGATCTATTTAAAACTACAAATTTGACAATGTTATTATTATTCTAAACATTCTCCCATGGCTCCCCATTGCCTATAGCATAAACGTTAAATTCTATAGAATACGTAAAATATTCTTTGTGATCCAAGACTTGCTTTCATTTATCATTGTATCTCCGAGTATTTTCTCATGCCTTCACTCTTGTCACAGTGAATGACTGACAGTTTCCTGAAGGTGCCATGGTGCTCCTTTATATGGTATGCAATGCCTCTCTCACCATCGCCATATCTGCCTTAGAATACTCACTTTGTCTTAGAAAACTCATTCAAGGATCTTCTTTTCTCTGAAACATTGTCCTCCCGAATCATTCCAATTTGTCCTGCCTTTTTCTGTCCGATTGACTGGAGTTGGTGCACACTTTTAACACTTGCCACATACTGAAATTACCTTTTACAACCCTTTCTCTGCAAATACACCAAGACTGAGGAACAGAAGCAGTATAGTATTTTACCCTACTTTTTATCCTTAACATTTAGCACAATGCCTGACACATTCTAGATTATCAATAAATGATTGGTAAATGAATTAATGAATGAATGTGGCAGGAATACAAGAATCATCTTACTAGTCTTGGATAGGTAATTAACAGTGATAATCTACACCTCACTGCTTAAAATTGTGTGTACTTTTAATAAAGATTGTGTGAATTAACAACATGTCACAATTACCAATTTTCTCATTAAAATATGGGTATGTGACACCTTATGTCTCTGTTATTAGCATTCTACGTAGCAGGAATAAAAAATACAGTACTGAACAAAAATTTCTGCCTTTTACATTGCAGCAGAGCCTTCCCTAGAGGTCTCATTTGACACTGACTCAGAAAGCTAATCTAAAGCAGTTTGCAAGAGAGACTAGGAAATATTACAGCAAGTAACAAGAATGTAATTTCCAGTACTAAAGAATTACATTATGCAGGCATATAAAAGTCATCTTTGTAATAATCGGCTGAGTTTCCTTTTTGTTCAAAATTCAAGCCCTTAAAAAATTAATCACAGAGTGTTTTTAACACTTTGAAGTCTGCTTTCTGTGCCATCTTAAAAGCAAAGTAAACATGTATAAGTGAAGTTACTTAATTGTGTATGCGCTTTTAATAAAAATTACACTACCTTAATTAGGCCTATGATTTCCAGTGCATTTTAACACACAATTCATCAAATGCAAATAAAACTGAATTTGCAACCAGAGAATTTGGCTGAGCTCAGAATGTACTTTGTAGTTTCCTTCCGGTGAGTACTGGTACGCTACGTGATTGCGCTCTCTACGCTGTGTTGCTCTTCGTTGTTTGTCCACATCTCCAAAATTCTAACAGAATAAGTTAGAAAGTAAATTAGCTAATGAACAGTCCAGTTTTATTCCATGGTGAGATATGTAGCTTCAGGTGAGGTTGGCAGTGCAGAGGATGAGGACTTGGATGTGCATAGGAGTCCCTGGAAAATAGTCACTGCCTATCAGAATGGGAAGCAAATGAGAAACTGGTGTTCTCAGGGAAGAGTTGAGAAGAAATAAGCTATTAGATGTCAAATAGAAGTAGGCAAGATACAGATTAAGAAACTCAATTAAGGTCACAGATTAAGATGCAAAAAGACGTTTGGGATCAAGGGCGCAAAAGGTCTGACAGGTAAAAGGATAATTATGCCATAAGACTAAAATTATTATCTGGAATGTCAATGGACTAAAATTCAGTCTTTACTTTCTGCTGTACTCCACAAGTTCAAGAGTCGTAGGGAAAGTGTACAAACTCCATTGTCTATTTAACATTAAAGTCCTCTCTCCAACTGGGGCAGGTTTCAAGCTGGCAGCCTGCAGTGGGAAAGAGGACATGGGTGGCTTTACCTCCTCCTCTTCCTGCTCACCTCCTTCTGTATTTGCTAGTTCTTTTCCTCTTTTCAATATTGTTGTAAGAGAAGGGAAATGAGGACCAGGAATAAGCTGATTTTTATCAAGCTGGATGGCTTCATGCTTTCTCTCTCTCTCTCTCTCTCTCTCTCTCTTCCCCCCCCACCCCCCGCCCACAACGGGTTAAAATGTAGACCTGGGAGACAGCTTTGGTTAACTCCTTCTTATGGGTGGTTTTGTGGGCTATTTGGGGTTTTGTTCTTCTGCTGACCCAGGAAGATGTATCTCTACTCTAGGTTATCACCTGCAACCCTAAGTCTTATCTGATGATACATCTCTAACCTCTCTCTGTTGAATATGGCTCACCTCACCTGTCAACCATTTGGTTCAGGAACTGTGCAGGCCCTCTCTCCCATGACACTGCCGTTTTCTACAGGAAAACACTTATAGCTTCCTGATAAATTCTGAGAAACAGACTGAATCTCATGCTACCATACCATTGTCCACCAACAGAACATTTGGCTGGTAGAAAACAGACTCCAATCTATGCTTAATTAAACTCTCTCTTGCATAGATCAGACGACAGTCTTCCGTCTCTCAGTGGCAAGAAACATTTACCATGACTCTCTGAATATACCCATTGAAGTCTTTCTTTATATGTTTGGAGTGAAAGGTAGCATCCACCATGTTCCCTTCAATTGGGGAGTATGAGAACTGCAGCATGGTATCTGCTCGTTCCAAAGAGGTCTCCACTGATATTCTCCTTAAATCTTTTGTCTCTCCCAAGTTTACCTTCTTGAATCTGTTGAGTGTTTCAGGAAAATGAAACAGGCTCTTGGGGTCATTTTCTTTGTAAATTTGTATGCAATGACAGAGGTGATCTGTCTCACACTGGCTCTGGTGTCCTGATAGTTATCAAAAAGAGTTATATTCTAAATTGCTACTTCTTATCATTCTGTGGCCAGTAGTTCTAAACCCCAACTACAAGTTAGAATCACCAGCAAAGCTTTTTAAAAGTGTGAATGCCTGCTACTCCTTTTCTCAGGCTGAAATCCTGATTTAATTGGTCTAGTTGAATATTTGTATTATTTTAAAAGCTCAAATGATGATTTTAATGTGCAACAAGGGCTGAGAAGAACTAATACAAACACATGGTGACTTACTGCTTCAACCAACATCTTTGGATGGAATAGTCTGTACTAACATTTTTCTCTGTGTTTATAGACACAGCCCTAATCACTCTAAAAACTATTCCTAATAATAAATTCATTTAAAAAAACATATCCCGAGTTCTCTTAAGAACTCATTGTGACTATTTATAGAAGGATTCATTTCTGTGCCAAATTTAAACTCATTTGGTTGATATATTTTAAACCATCTTCATTCAAACAAAGTGGAAATCGTGCTCATCAATTGTATTTATATATACCCATAAGTGTTCCCAAGTATGAATATTTCTTCTCCGTTGAATAGCTAATGCATGTAAATTTTGTTTTGATTCCTATCCTCTTACAGCTTTACAGAAAATAAACCAGGAAGAGAGGAAAAGCTGAAGAAAATAAACAGTTAATCATTTCTCTTTGGGGAAAATAAGATAAGCCCATCTAAAGAAAAGAATAACACATGAAATAATTGAAAAAAAAAAAGCACATTTCTATCAATTCTGTCACGTTTAAGATGAATTTTCCAAAGAGAGTAAGATGGTCTCCTGACATTCTTATTCCAGGAAGTCTTTCAGATTTTCCACAAAATCTTTCCTACACTTAAAATTAAATGGTTCCCATGTACAGAGCCGAGACTGATTGTCTAGTATTATCCCACCTTAAGTGCCAAGTGCCTTTAGTGTCCAATTTTAACTTTAAAGGGAAATAAAATCCATTGATTATTTTTCCCAGCAGGACTGATAACTCTCAAACATCATTAAAATTGAAAAAATAAGTTTAATAAGCCTGTTTCTCTGCTCCCTGGGGCTAAAAACTTCAAAATTTTATCCCCAAAGTTCTATATTTAGGGATTAATTCTACAGATGTTATCAGGCATATAAACAAGCTTATGTGTGTTGTATGTGTGTGTGCATATACATTAATTTATTAAAACATTTTCAGAATAACAAAGAATGTGAAACAGACTAAATATCAATGAGAAAATAGTTAAATGAGTGATAGTAAAGCTATTAAACACAATGACATTAATCTATGTAGACTGATAAGGAAAAATTTGTAAGACACATTGTTAAGTTTAGAAGGAACAAAGCATATTCAATATATTTATGTCTCAGTGTTTAGGTCAAAAATATATAAGGAGTATACAAATATGTTTCTATGCAGATGTAAAATTTCAGAAAGAATATGCAAATATCATGAACAATGGCTCCCTTAAGGAAAGCATCTGTTCTATGATCTGGGAAGGATACTTACTTTTCACTATATAGCTTTTTGAACTGTTTGAATTTTTTATCATGTGCATGATACAACTCTCAATTCTTTTAAAAAAGCTACTCTATTACAAGTACTAGTAGCAAATGGTTTTAAGGCACCCTTAATACCTTATTTTCCTCCAGAAATAATTTACCTTGCATAGCTCAAACTTTGTATCCTTTTACCAACACCTCACCATTTCGCCCTCCCCCTAACTCCTGACAACCACCATTATACTCTGTGCTTCCATGTGTTTGACTATTTTAGATTCCACATCTAAAATGAAATGACGCAGCATTTGATTTTCTATGTCTGGCTTATCTTGCTTAAGATCATGTCTTCCAGATTCATTAATGTTGTCAGAAATAGCAAGATTTCCTTGTTACGGTTGAATGGTATTCCATTGTATATATACCCCATTTTCTTTATCCGTTCATCCATCAATGAATACTTAGGTTGTTTCTTTATCTTGGCTATTGTGAATAATGCTACAATTAACATGGAGGACAGATATCTCTTTGGCATACCAATTTCAAATCCTTTACATACAGAAGTGGGATTGATGAATCAAATAGTAATTCTATCTTTAATTTTTAAAGAAATCATCATGCTGGTTTCCATAGTGGCTGCACCAATTTAAGTTTTTGCCAACAATGTACAGGGTTCCCTTGTCTCCACTCACTCATCAATACTTGTGTCCTTTGTTTCTTTGATAATAGTCATCTTAACAGGTGAAAAACAATATCTCATTGTGGTTTTGATTTGCATTTCCCTACTGATTAGTGATGTTGAGCACCTTTTCATATACCTGTTGCTTATTTGTATGTCTTCTTTGGATAAATGTCTATTCAGCCCCCTTGGCCATTTTAAATCAGGTTATTTGATTTTTTGCTATTGAGTTATAGGAGTTATATATTTTGGATATTAATCCTTTATCAGATATATGGTCTGCAGATATTTTCTCCCTTTGCATATATTGACTTTATATTTTGTTGTGTTAAAAATATTTAATTTGAAGTAATTTCACTTGTATATTTTTTGCTTTTGTTGTCTGTGCTTCTGGGCTGGTGGCCAAGAAAACATTGACTAGGTCAAAGTCTGGAAGCTTTCCCCCTATATTTTCTTCTAAGAGTATATTTACTTCAGGTTTTAAATGTAAGTTTTAAATTCATTTTGCATTGACTTTTGTATATGGCATGAGATAATTTTTAATTTATTATTTTGTATGTACATCACTTATTGAGGATACCATCTTTTCACCATTATATAGTTTTGGCACCCTTATTGAGGATCAGCCAACCATATATTCATGGATTTATCTTGGAGATATTTTGTTCCATTGACCTCTGTGTATATTTTTATTCCAGTGCCATACTCTTGTGCTTGTTATAGCTTTGTAATGTGTTTTGAAATCAGGGAAAATGATGCTTCCAGGTTTATTCTTTTTTTTTTCCAAATTGCTTTCCCTGTCCGGGTTCATTTTGTGGCTCCAAATGAATTTTAGGACTGTTTTACTTCTGTAAAAAGTGCCATTTGGACTTTGATAGGAATTACATTGACTGCAGATTGCTTTGAGAAGTAAGGACATTTTAATAATCTTAATTTTGTCTAATCTATGAACATGAAATGTCTTTCTAATTTTTTGTGTTTTTTTACATTTCTTTTACCAATATTTTGTAATTTTCAGCATACAAGTCTTTCATATCTTTGGTCAAATATATTTCTAAGTATTTTTTTCTTTGTGATGCTATCATAAATAAAATTGCCTTCTTAATTTCCCTTTTGTCATTAGTGTAAACATTGAGTGACTTTAAGGCAGGTTTATCTCCATGTTCATACATTGTGTCTACACATGTATTCAAAAATGTTCAGTAAATATTTCCTGAGTGCTATTCAGTTATTGTTAACCGAATAAGCACTAATTTCTATTGCTTTCACAGCAACCTCTGGAAAAAAAAGTGTCCCCCAAAAATCCAACCATTTTAACTCATTTACTCATTCTTCATTCATTCACTCACCCAATAAGTTCAATTTAATAGATACCTATCTTGTACCACATAAACCTGTATAAGAAGGTTGGCACGTACTTTCTCTATAACATAACACAATAGTTCACAATACAGAAAAATGCTAAGATGTCAATCAAGCCAACCTGACACAATGTCAGAAAGGATAGGCCAGGAGACAATGTTCCTATGGGCAGCACATCATTGCAACTGTGTTCTTTCTTGGAAAAGTAAAAGAATGAGTTCATTCATGTATTAACTTATTTATTAAAGATTTATTATTTTAACTCTCTCCAAGCACCATTCTATGGGCTTTCTCAGAATTTAAAGTTATGCAAGACACAGTCCCTATCACTGGGAATTTAGAGCCCAGATCTGTTTATCTGACATTTTTTAGCATTTTAGAATTTATAAAATGTTTTCATTAATTCCCTCATTTGGTTCTCAGAAGAAATCTGTGAAGTGGATATAACAGATATTGTTTTTCTTAAGTTACAAACAAGAAGTCAAGATTTTTGAGAGAGTAAGTGCCTTGCTCAAAGTGACTGAGCGAAGAGCAGAAACCAGTGTTCCTTTTGCTATACACACCATATTCTTTCTCAGCCATCCCTGCATTTTAGTGTAAAAGTAATAGTGAGGTAGAAGGTGGGATCAACTCCAAGATGGGACTTGGACACTGAACCAGTCTAAGGACTAGCTAAAACAGTTTACTATTGCCGTGGCAACAACCAGAAGTTACTGCCCTTTTCCATGGCAACAACCGGGAAACCTGGAAGATACTACCCTTTTCCTGTAAATTTCTGCATAAACCATCCCGTAATTTGCATATAATTAAAAGTAGATATAAATATAACTGTAAAACTGCCTCTGAGCTGCTACTCTGGGCACACTGCCTATGGGCTATCCTTGCTCTACAAGGAGCTGTATCTCTCCTGCTGCTGTACACTGTGACTTCAACCAAAGTTGCTATTTAACTTCACAAGCTTGTTCTTGAATTCTTTCCTAGGTGAAGCCAAAAGCCCTCCCAGGCTAAGCCCCGATTTTAGGTCTCACCTAGCCTGAATCAATTGGACCTGCAGTTGGCTGGTTAATTGAAAGAGCCTGATAAGGAGAGAATCAAGAAAGTAATGCATACATAATACCCTCTGCTGCTTATTTGAATTTAATAAATGTACATTTATTTGCCAACCTGTTTAAAAATAGACCCATGGCTTGTGTATGTGTGGGTGTGTGTGCCTGATTAAAGCTCACATAGTCTTTCTCATATACTCACACCCATAATGCATTATTCCATGATTTATCAAGTTTGTTTTCTTTAAAGTGAGGCCAAAATTACAAAGACACGCAAAGCAATCTGAGCCCAGGATCCCTAAAGATGTTTACAATCTTTTCCAATCTTTTACAGTCAACTTGCCTGCACCTAATTTAACAGAAATATTAGAAACTATAACTCTTTCTGGGGGCTCACATTTTATTGCCTTGTATGTTGCGTAATTATAGGAACAAGGACGGTAGATACAAATACGGTTGGGAACAAGCACAACTGACATTGGGTAAGCCTATAACACAAGGGTGCAAACAGAAGTGTTGGGGGGAACATAAAGCTGTTAACTGTGGGTGTTGGTTCACATGATTCACAAAGTAAATGAAGAGAATTCACTAATCTGATGAGATAGTTAAACGAAACTCAGTTCAAAGAACTAGCATAGTAGGCAAAGAACAAGTTGCCTTCAGAGTGTGTTTGAGTGCATCTTGCACTGGCTGAGGCAACACTGTAGACTCGATAAATGGTTATTAACTTACATCCACAACATTTGCCAGCACTAAGGTAGAGCAGTCCATTTTAAATGGGCAATCTCCTTACACGTTTCACTTATGCAGTATGCTACAGAGGCAGCATTCTTTAAGTAGATTTCCGAGTGCTTGCCAAATTATAAATGTAAAATTGATCTATGTTTCTACACTCAATTATAAATATTTCAGATTCCTAAACTATGGTTTATCTATTGAAATAAAAGTAATAATGACAATACTTCCCAACTTTGTTTCAAAGAGGACTGTCTCCCTACATCCCAGCAAAGGGTTTATTTTGCGTTCAATATATATTTGCTGAAACTAGGAATTAAAAGTCATTTTGGAATATAAAAAATCCTATTGGGTGGAGCTTTTAAAGTTAGATCATTCTTTTTATATGTAAAGACCCCTGTTCAATCAGTTGTATTAAATGTAGCATTGTAGAAAGAATAACTTGAGGTGTATTAGGGAAGGTAGATGCTTATTTAGATCATTAAGAAAGATTTCCAATCATTAGAGAAATGCAAATAAAAACCACAATGAGATACCATCTCACACCACTCAGAATTTCTATTTTTAAAAAGTCAAAAAATAAAAGATGCTGGCAGAGTTGCAGAGAAAAGAGGATGTTTATGCACTGCTGGTGCGAGTGTAAACTAGTTCAGCCACTGTGGAAAGCAGTGTGATGATTCCTCAAAGAACTAAAAACGGAATTACCATTCCACTCAGCAATCTGATTACTGGGTATATAATATACCAAAAGGAATATAAATTGTTCTACCATAAAGACACATGCATGCATTATGTTCATTACAGCACTATTTACAAGAGCAAAGACATGGTATCAACATGAATGCTTATCAATGGTAGACTGGATAAAGAAAACGTGGCACATATACACCATGGAACATTATGAAGCTGCAGGAAAGAATGAAATCATCTCCTTTGTAGCAACATGGATGGAGCTGGAGACCATTATCCTTAGTAAATTAATGGAAGAACAGAAAACTAAAGACCGCATGTTCTTACTTGCAAATGGGAGCTAAATAACAAGAATACACGGACACAAAGAGAACAACAGCAGACACGGGGCCCTACTTGAGGGTTCAGGGTGGGAAGAGAAGAGGATCAGAAAAAAATACGTGTTAGGTACTATGCTTATTACCCGAATGATGAAATAATCTGTACACCAAACCCCCATGACACAAATTTACCTTTACAACCAACCTGCACATGTACCCCTGAGCCTAAAATTTTTGAAAGAAAATATGAACTTTGCTCATCAGGAATAAAGGATTGACAAAAATATCCTCAAAGTCATTCGTGTATGTATATGTGTGTGTGTGTGTGTGTGTGTGTGTGTGTAAGGAACAGCAGCATAATTGTTAATTCAAGACTGTCTTTATTTGTTAAGCTTTTGGGTCACAGCTTTCCACGGAAAGTTGAATGCGCCTGTCTTATCATCATGGTTTCTGTGTCCCTGTAGTTCAGAGGCAGTAGGAGGGTGTGTTTTTTTGTTTTTTGTTTTTTTCCAAAAAATCCTTCTCCAGACTCAAGTTACTCGCATTTTCACAACCAAGAGCTTTTTAATAATAGTTCTTCTTTGGAACCATTTTAGTTACATTCACTTGAGTCACAATTTTGTGATTTCTCTACGGAGTGAAAAATCCAAGCCACTCTTATGGGACATTTAAGGAAAACATTTTATGCCTTTATGCTAAATGAGATTTAAGTGAATAATCCAAATAGAAATAAAAGACCAAGGAGAGAAAAATGATAAATTCACTCCATGAAATGCTTTGACTCCTTCTCTCTTCCTTGTCTTTTTCTTCTCTTCTTTTTCCTCATTTTTTCCTTGCTTTCTCATTTCTTCTTCCTTGAATTTTTTGATCTTTTTTTTCTGTCAAAGCCTTGTCTGGAGTGACGGCCAAGCTGCCACAGCAGAAATGGTTCTCAATGACTGAGAAAGATTCAAAATTGGAACAAAAACAGGAAGAGAAGATGAAGACAAGAGTTCAGGACCTGGGCATGTTCTCAAAAAGAGCAAGAGGGGAGGAACACAGCATGAAGGCAGCAAGATCAGCCTGCTTATGGTCAGCAGAGTTGGGATGGCTGGACCACCCTTGTTGTGTGCACAGGCCCGGTAATTATTGGGTAGGTGAATCTTAGGATAGTGCATACAAAATCAGGATGATTTCACCCTTTCTTTTCCTCTTTGTCATTGTTTTGTTCCCATATTTATTCCTTCATTTCTGTCTTTTCTTCACTTATCCTAATTTCTTCATGAAGATATCCATAAGCATAATGAAGATTAAAAATATTTAGGTGCAGAAAGTATCTGTCACTTCTATACCTTCTGATATTATTTTTTCATCTCAAGTGGTTATTGCTTTGACATTGCTAAGTGCACCAGAGAAAGTTGAAGAAAATACTGTGGAGGTGCTTTTAGGCTAGAAGTGAGAGAGGCAAACAACTCATGAGAGCTTGATGTGATAAATGGCATAAAAGCTACCATCAAAATGGGATGGCAAGACCAGAAGGCAGATATCTGTTCACAGAAAACTTCAAGTAACAGGGAGAGGAATGGAGTTCCAACTGACAACAACAGGAACTCTGCGGACTTCCAAATTGCTAGAGGGCAGGCCCACGTCTGGTTGGAGGGTTCTCAATCACTAGTTTTGAAGGTCCTGTAAAGGAGCTGAGATCTGATTTTCTAAATCAGTGCTGGCATGGACTCATCATGTACAAGTGGGAGAGAAAAGTGTATAATGGTTGGAGCAATCAAGTCAATATTATCTATGAAACAGCCTCTGATAGCATTAGTTATTACTTGGACTATGTCACATATATGAACGTTATCCGCAATTTCTGTCCCAATATAACAATTATTTCAGGTAGACTGCTATATATGATATCACACAATTGATAGATTATGAGTTAGAGATGTAATCTAATTTGAATTTTGATATATTAGCTGGACCACAATATTTATGGATATGACGTGGCAGGACTAGAAGGGGAAAAAAAAACCAATGCGAAGGCTATTAAAATGGTGCAGAACCCGTACCCCAGCCACCAAAAAATAAAAGCTGAGGACTTGAACTATGAGGAGGGCAGTAAAGATGGAGAGAAAAACATATGTAGCAAGCAGATGCTGGTGGACTGTCTTTGTCCATTATGGCAGCTATAACAAAATACTTTAGACTGGCTCATTTACAAACAGCATACATTTATTCTTTGTATTTGTAGAGGCTTGGAAGTCCAAGGTCAAGGCAGTGTCAAACCAGTGTCTGGTGAGGACCTATTATCCATACATAGTGCCTTCTAGCCGTGTACTCACATGTACAGGAGGGGAAAACAAGCTTCCTCAGGCCCCCTTGTATAAGGGCACTAATATCATTGCAGTGGAACTCTCATGACCTAATCACCTCCCAAAGGCCCTACTGTTTGATATTATTACCTTGGGGTTAGGTTTCAACATATGAATTTGGTTGGGGGGACACAAACATTCACAAAATAATCATGAACCTGGTGATTATTTTGATGTGAAAGTTGAGGGAAAAGAAGAAATAAAAATAATCAATAAATATTATTTTACAGGGATATATATGATGTCATGCCATCTTAATATGCAGTAATCTCCAAGTATGCAAATTCTAAATAAATCTTGTCTTTATAGATTCAACCTAGATAAATATCCTTTTATTTGTAATATACTAGGTTTGGCAATTACTCTGGGAAACACAGATTTTTTTAAAATGTATACTTTGAATACACCAAGTAAACCCATTGTTATTATTTTAAAAAGCAACAACTTTCATGGTGAAAAGTAGAGATTCATATGAATATGCTTATATTGAGACAATGACCCCTGCCTTGGGTATGTAAAGCATGGTCTTCACCTCATGGTCAACATCCGCAATTCTTCACAATTGACCATGTCACACATTCCAAATAACCGAGCTCCAGAATTCTAAGGAATTTGGATGGAGGGCATGTGTGATGTGCTGAACATCTTGTCCACCCAAGATGCATATGTTGAAATTCTAACTCTCAATATGTCAGAACGTGACTATATTTGAAAACAGGGTCTATAAAGAAATAATTTAGATAAAATGAGATCATGAAGACTAGCCCTTGTCCAATATGATTGATGTCCTTATAAGAAGAAATCTGGGCACAAGTAGTTACAGAGAAACGACCATGTGAAGACACAGGGAGAAGATCTAAGCCAAGGAGAGAGGCCCTCAGAAGAAAGCCATCCTGCCAACACCTTGGTTTTGTACTTTTAGCTTCCAGGACTGTGAGAAAATAAATGTCTATTGTTTAGGCCACTCAGTTTGTGGTGCATTGTTACAGCAGCCCTAGCAAACAAATATAGGGCACAGCTCACAGATGGTCTAGACCCGTCTGGCACTTGTGCTAGTCTGACTCCAAAACCTGTGTTCTTCTTACCTTAGTCTTCAAAGAACTTTAACTGAGCCTCTCTCTACTCTCTACGCAAGAGAACAGTGACTATTGGCTGAATCATCATGGCTTCCATTCTCTAATTAAGGGATGTGTAAGTGCCAGGAGTTTTCCATTCAGTAGAGGAATTGCTACTCTATAACGATTATGATCTTTTAATTTATGATGACAATGATTAGGGCAGAGAGAAAGTTTTTTAAGTGCTATACTATATTAGGGGAATAAAAAGGGAATTGCATGACAGTGTTTCAAAGCTTTTGAACTCTAGATTCCATTGATGACTGAGGCCTTACTCAAAAGCTAAGAATGGTATTTTTGGATTGCTTTACTGAGAAACAGAGAGACAGAGAATGCTATTTGATACAGAAAAAGCTTTGCAATGAACTACAGGAAGAAAGGAACTCGCTAAGTTAGATATTAACTTAAACCACATCAATTTGGCTAAGCCTGAGGTTCTTCTACTGTGCAATGCATGTCATATTTCTTATATAGACACAGGATTTTTGCATTCTTTTATCATGATGTCATGATTTTGCCTAACTGTGGAAGTTGCTAAGCCAATACTAAAAACAGCACAAATCAACTTGTTCTATTTGTTCTAAGACTTTCCCTTTGTAATATATGAATTTCCCATAACCTAGAATTTATAAAATGAACCAAAAGTCACCTCCATACTTTTCCCATTTTCAGAACCCTATTCTACTAGAATAATTCTTTTATAATAGTTATCTAGGAATTATCAGGTAAATCGTGTTACGTAGATATCTATGAAAAATGTTTTTACTTGGCTTGGGTGAACATCTATTTTCTCACTTATTAAAGAATGCAATGTTAGCCGGGCATGGTGACTCACGCATGTAATCCCAGCATTTTGGGAGGCCGAGGCGGGTGGATCACGAGGTTAGGAGATCGAGACCATCCTGGCTAACATGGTGAAACCCCGTCTCTACAAAAAGTACAAAAAAATTAGCCAGGCGTGGTGGCAGGTGCCTGTAGTCCCAGCTACTCAGGAGGCTGAGGCAGGAGAATGGCATGAACCCGGGAGGCAGAGCTTGTAGTGAGCCGAGATCACACCACTGCACTCCAGCCTAGGCGACACACCAAGACTCCACCTCAAAAAAAAAAAAAAAAAAAAAGCAATGTTAAAGGAAATTATACTGACATCATATCTTATCAATTTCTTAACTTGATAGTGTTCTTATCCTGTGAAGAATTCATATATTTTATCTTCATTTATCAATAATAAATTTAAAATTTTAATTATCTTTTTTTTTAAAAGGGTATCTGAGAATGTTGCTAAATATCTTTCTTTTCCTTCTTTTTCATGCTCAATACCTGGTCCAGGATCTTATCACCCCTTTCTAGATTATTGCTATAGTTCTGCAAGCTGTTGCTTTGCCTTGAATAGCTTCCCCAGTCCAATTCATCCTACACATTGTTGCCAGATTCATGATTCTAAGCCAGATCTTTGTGTTAACTTCCCCATGCAGAAAGCTCCCATAGTTTCCCATTAACGAGCTGCAAGATAAAGTGTACATTACTAAGTTATCCATAATCTGACACCACTGAACCTTTCAAACTTTCTAGCCTTAACTACTAACACCCCCATTCTGAGCTAGCCAAACTGGTTTCATGGACTCCTACAGAACTAACTCTGCATAATATTACTTCTTATAATTAGTGCAAACATAGTTTTTAGCCATCAGTTGTCATCCAAGTGCTTTAGCTAGATGTCCAAGCATCTTAAATGTTCCTTGTTAAGTAATATTGTCAATTTCTTGAAGGTAGAGTCAATGCTGTTTGCTTCATTGTATACCTCACAAAGATTAATGTAAATAATTTTCTAGTGCTTTCAAGAGACATTTTTACATCCCCTGGAGAGGATACAAAGGTGAATAAGACATAAGAACTGCCCTAACAGTTCACTTCTAGAAGGGAGATAAATAAAAAGATAAATGTAATGTAATATGAAAGTGCTATTCTAGAGGTATAAATAAAGGTTACTGAAAGCAAAAGTTTGTGTAGGGAGGCAGTGTTGGGAGTGGGGAGGAAGTTCTCATATGACAGAAAGTTACTGAATCATATTTGAATAGACTTTGAAGGAGAAATATAATTTTTCTAGCCAGAAAGGAAGATTTGAAATCAGAATTATACTGCTCTCACCTTTATACATCTGTGCATCTTAGGAAATAGACACTGGGAAAAGTTTGAGAGGTTTATTATTTGCTCCTACCAGAAATCTTCAGATTCTTCTGTTAAAAAAGAATGTTTCTGTCAATTTCTCAAGTCAGGCCACTTATACCTCAACTTGGTTGGTGGAACTTGAGAAATGTGCATAGCTTAAGGTTAGCATTCTGATTTCTTTGGGCTAATTCTTTTTCAATCCATGGCCAAAAACAGGTGGTCACTTCTCAAACCACCTCCCTGAGCCTTTCTGTGGAGATGTTCCAGAACTTTCCAACCAGAAGCCTTATGCAAGGAGCTCAGTTCTAGTTCCTCACAGAGCATATGTTATGCATGCTCAACCTTGTCCCTACCTGAAGGTGGATATAAAACCCCAGTCCAGTTTTATAAACCACTGAGGGTCATTCAACTTTAATTCCCACTGAACTCCCCTGATTTTGAGTTTCTTTGTTTCTACATGTGTGAAATTTTTCTTTCTAGTTATATACACACACACACGTACACACACATACATACATATACATATAATTTGTGGTTATATTTAATCTACATTTTTGTGTGAGTGAAATAAAAAAAGACTCCTGTGTTAGTTCAGCCTACCATATTGGTTGGAAATCTTAAGATTTCTTTTAGGCTATGTCTTAGGATTATTCTCTAGGACTAAAACATTGGGTCAAACGGAAATAACATTTTAGTAATATAGGATGCTGCTGTAAATTCCAGAAGGAGATATATGACCAGAAATATAATAGGACCATCTTTTCAATAGAATATTTTGTTCTGCAGCCTTATCCACAAACAGGTAAACATCTTGACCATGACTTGGAAGAAGTCATCTACTATATATATTTTTCTCTCCAGGAGCAAGTCCTCATAACTTTCTTGGTTGTCCTAGTAGTATTTTCTCAACGTATGAGGCCTATAGGAACTTCTTTATAAAAAGATGACATACTGTCTGATGTCATGCAGCTTTTACCCTAATTCAAATGTCAGTAAGCTTTTTCTGTAAAGCTCCAGATAGTAAATATTTTTGGCTTTGTAAGCCATATGATCTATAACAACTTCTCAATTCTGTTTCTTAATTATAGCATGAAAACAACCACAGATAATAAATAAATAAATAAATAAATATAGCTATGTTCCAATAAAATATTATGTAGAAATATAGATGGCAAAGTGGATTCGGAAGATGGGCCATAGTTTGCCAACTCTGCTGTAATTGAAGAAACAAGGCATATGTAGCGATCAGTGTTCTCCAGAGCAACAATAGATCTGTATCTATAGCCACAGCCATAGCTGTCTATTGAAAGGGAGGTGGGAAGGAGAGAAAGCGAGAGAGAGAGAGAGAGAGAGAGAGGTTTATTTTTAGAAATTGGCTCACACAATTCTGGGGACTTGTAAGTATGGGCTGGCTGGCAAGCTGGAAATTCAGGTAACAGTTGTTGTTTTCATCTTGAGTCCAAAATCCATACAGCAAACCACTAGGCTGGAAACTCAGGCAGTAGTTGATGCTGCAGTCTTCAAGCAGAAATTTTTCTTCCCTGGGAAATCTCAGTTTTTGCTTTTGAGACCTTCAGTGAATTAGATGAGGCCCACTCCTGCTACAGAGTGTAATCCGCTTTGCTTAAAGTCAACTGATTGTAGATGTTATCCACATCTAAAAAATACCTTCACAGAAACAT
The DNA here is from genome assembly GCF_037993035.2 of Macaca fascicularis. Taxonomy (NCBI): domain Eukaryota; kingdom Metazoa; phylum Chordata; class Mammalia; order Primates; family Cercopithecidae; genus Macaca; species Macaca fascicularis. Next base: position 76,655,255 of record NC_088375.1, on the reverse strand, counting down.
ATAGACTATTGTTTGTCCAAACAACTGGGTACCATATCCTGGGCAACTTTTCAGCGATAACCATTACAATATATACAGTAAAATAAGTATAGACAAAGAAAAAACATAATTAGGTATCACAAACTGTTATCGAATTAAGTGCTAAACCACTGTATAAAGAGTAATGTGACTGAAAAGGGTGATGAAATAAAGTGTTTTAATTAAAAAATAATATACTTTAATCATAAAATAAAACAGCAGATTATAACATTTAATATGTGTCTAAACATCTGTCATGTGTTGTCTCATTCACTCCTCATAAAAACCTGATTGTGTAAGTCCTTCTCTTGTTCTCACCTTGCAAATCGTATTGAGACAGGGTTTACATATCACTGTAACTGACCAAGTAATTGTAGTTTAAGAACACTTTCTGGCTTGTGATAGTCCAGTTTATCAAACAGGTTCATTAAAAAGAATCTGCTTGATAGAACCCTCCCCTAGTCCCCCAAACCCCCGAAAGGCCCCGATGTGTGATGTTTCCCTCCCTATGTCCATGTGTTCTCATTGTTCAGCTCCCACTTATGAGTGAGAACATGCAGTGTTTGGTTTTCTGTTCTTGTGATAGTTTGCTGAGAATGACAGTTAACTGGCATGAGTTGGTATGTCATTGTTTTGATTTGCATTTCTCTGATGACCAGTGATGATGAGCTTTTTTTCCATATATTTGTTGGCCACTTAAATGTCTTCTTTTGAGAAGTGTCTGTTCATATTTTTCACCAAATTTTTGATGGGGTTGTTCTTTCTTATAAATTTCTTTAAGTTCCTTGTAGATCCTAGATATTAGACCTTTGTCACATGGATAGATGGAAAAATTTTCTCCATTCTGTAGGTTGCCTGTTCACACTTATGATAGTTTCTTTTGCTGAGCAAAAGCTCTTTATTTTAATTAGATTCCATTTGTCAATTTTGGCTTTTGTTGCAATTGCTTTTGGTGTTTTAGCCATAAAGTCCTTGCCCATGCCTATGTCTTGAATGGTATTGCCTAGGTTTTCTTCTAGGATTTTTATATTTTTAGGTTTTACATTGAAGTCTTTAATCCATCTTGAGTTAATTTTTGTATAAGGTGTAAGGAAGAGATCCAGTTTCTGTTTTCTGCATATGGCTAGCCAGTTCTCTTAGCACCATTTATTAAATAGGGAATCCTTTCCCCATTGCTTGTTTTGTCAGGTTTGTCAAAGATCAGATGGTTGTAGATGCATGGTGTTATTTCTGAGGTCTCTGTTTTGTTCCATTGGTTTATATATCTGTTTTGGTACCAGTACCATGCTGTTTTGGTTACTGTAACCTTGTAGTATAGTTTGAAGTCAGGTAGCATGATGCCTCCAGGTTTATTCTTTTTGCTGAGGATTGTCTTGGCTATCTGGGCTCTTTTTCAGTTCCATATAAAATGTACAGTAGTATTTTCTAGTTCTGTGAAGAAAGTCAATAGTAGCTTGATGGGGATAGCATTGAATCTGTAAGTTACTTTAGGCAGTATGGCCATTTTCATGATTGTGATTCTTCCTATCCATGAGCATGGAATGTTCTTCCATTTGTTTGTGTCCTCTCTTTTTTTCATTATTATTATACTTTAAGCTCTGTGATACATGCGTACAACTTGCAAGTTTGTTACATAGGTATACATGTGCCATGTTGGTGTGCTGCACCCATCAATTCATCATTTACATTAGGCATTTCTCCTAATTCTATCCCTGCCCCAGCCCGCACCACCCCCAACAGGCCCTGGTGTGTGATGTTCCCCTCCCTGCATCCATGTGTTCTCATTGTTCAACTACCACTTATGAGTGAGAACATGCGGTGTTTGGTTTTCTTTTCTTATGTTACTTTGCTGAGAATGATGGTTTCCAGTTTCATCCATGTCCCTGCAAAGGACATGAACTCGTTGTTTTTTATGGCTGCATAGTATTCCATGGTGTATATGTGCCACATTGTCTTTATCCAGTCTATCATCGATGGGCCTTTGTGTTGGTTCTAAGTCTTTGCTATTGTGAATAGTGCTGCAATAAACGTATGTGTGCATGTGTCTTCATACTAGAATGATTTATAATCCTTTGGGTATATACCCAGTAATAGGATTGCTGGGTCAAATGGTATTTCTAGTTCTAGATCCTTGAGGAATCGCCACACTGTCTTCTACAATGGTAGAACTAATTTACACACCCATCAAGAGTGTAAAAGCATCCCTATTTCTCCACATCCTCTCCAGCATCTGTTGTTTCCTGAATTTTTAATGATCGCCATTCTAATTGGCGTGAGATGGTATCTCATTGTGGTTTTGATTTGCATTTCTCTAATGACCAGTGATGATGAGTATTTTTCATAAGTTTGTTAGTGCCTAAATACCTTCTTTTAAGAAGCATCTGTTCATATCCTTTGCCCACTTTTTGATGGAGTTGTTTGTTTTTTCTTGTAAATTTGTTTAAGTTCCTTGCAGATTCTGGATACTAGCCCTTTGTCAGATGGATAGATTGTAAAATTTTTCTCCCATTCTCTAGGTTGCCTGTTCACTCTGCTGGTAGTTTCTTTTGCTGTGCAGAAAGTCTTTAGTTTATTAGATCCAATTTGTCAATTTTGGCTTTCGCTGCCATTGCTTTTGGTGTTTTAGTGATGACGTCTTTGCCCATGCGTATGTCCTGGAAGGTATTGCCTAGGTTTGCTTCTAGTGTTTTATAGTTTTAGATCTTATATTTAATTCTTTAATCTAATCCATCTTGAGTTAATTTTTGTATAAGGTGTAAGGAAGGGATTCAGTTTCAGCTTTCTGCATATGGCTAGCCAGTTTTCCCAGCACCATTTATTAAATAGGGAATCCTTTCCCCATTTCTTATTTTTGTCAGGTTTGTCAAAGATCAGATGGCTGTAGATGTGTGGCGTTATTTTTGAGGCCTCTGTTCTGTTCTGTTGGTCTACATATCTGTTTTGGTACCAGTACCAAGCTGTTTTGGTTACTGTAGCCTTGTAGTATAGTTTGAAGTCAGGTAGCATGATGCCTCCAGGTTTGTTCTTTTTGCTTAGGATTGTCTTTGCAATGCAGGCTCTTTTTTGGTTCCATATGAACTTTAAAGTAGTTGTTTCCAATTCTGTGAAGAAAGTCAATGGTAGCTTGATGGGGATAGCATTGAATCTATAAATTACTTTGGGCAGTATGGCCATTTTCACAATATTGATTCTTCCTATCCATGAGCATGGTATGTTCTTCCATTTGTTTGTGTCCTCTTTTATTTCGTTGAGCAGCGGTTTGTAGTTCTCCTTGAAGAGGTCTGTCACATCCCTTGTAAGTTGGATTCCTAGGTATTTTATTCTCTTTGAAGCAATTGTGAATGGGAGTTCACTCATGATTTGGTTCTCTGTTTGTCTGTTATTGGTGTATAGGAATGGTTGTGATTTTTGCATATTGATGTTGTATCCTATTTTGCTGAAGTTGCTTATCAGCTGAAGGAGATTTTGGGCTGAGATGCTGGGGTTTTCTAAATATACAATCATGTCATCTGCAAACAGAGACAGTTTGACTTCATCTTTTCCTAATTGAATCCCCTTTCTTTCTTTCTTTTGCCTGATTGCCCTGGCCAGAACTTCCAATACTATGTTGAATAGGAGTGGTGAGAGAGGGCCTCCTTGTCTTGTGCCAGCTTTCAAAGGGAATGCTTCCAGTTTTTGCCCATTCAGTATGATATTGGCTATGGGTTTGTCATAAATAGCTTCTATTATTTTGAGATATGTTCCATCAATACCTATTTTATTGAGTGTTTTTTAGCATGAAGTGGTGTTGAATTTTATCAAAGGCCTTTTTTGCATCTACTGAGATAATCATCTGGCTTTTGTCATTGGTTCTGTTTATGTGCTGGATGACGTTTATTGATTTGTGTATGTTGAACCAACTTTGCATCCCAGGGATGAAGCCGACTTGATTGTGATGGATAAACTTTTATTTTTTTTTTCTTTTGAGACAGATTCTCGCTCTGTTGCTCAGGCTGGAGTGCAGTGATGTGATCTTGATCTCAGCTCACTGCAAGCTCCGCCTCTTGGCTTCACACCATTCTCCTGCCTCAGCCTCCCAAGTAGCTGGGACTACAGGCGCCTGCCACAACTCCCGGCTAATTTTTTGTGTTTTTTGTAGAGACGAGATTTCACTGTGTTAGCCAGGATGGTCTTGATCTCCTGACCTTGATCTCCTGGGATGCCAAGCCAGGATGGTCTCGATCTCCTGATCTCGTGATCCGCCCACCTTGGCCTCCCAAAGTGCTGGGATTACAGGCACGAGCCACCATGCCTGGCCTGTGGTGGATAAACTTTTTGATGTGCTGTTGGATTCTGTTTGCCAGTATTTTATTGAGGATTTTTGCATCAATGTTCATCAGAAATATTGGCCTAAAATTTTATTTTTTTGTTGTGTCTCTGCCAGATTTTGGTATCAGGATATTGCTGGCCTCATAAAATGAGTTAGGGAGGATTCCCTCTCTTTTTATTGATTGGAATAGTTTCAGAAGGAATGGTACCAGCTCCTCTTTGTACCTCTGGTAGAATTCAGCTGTGAATCCATCTGGTCCTGGACTTTTCTTGGTTTGTAGACTATTAATTATTGCCTTAATTTCAGAACCTGTTATTAGTCTATTCAGAGATTCGACTTCTTCCTGGTTTAGCCTTGGAAGAGTGTGTGTGTCCAGGAATTTATCCAATTCTTCTAGATTTTCTAGTTTATTTGCCTAGAGGTGTTTATAGTATTCTCTGATGGTAGTGTGTATTTCTGTGGGATTGGTGGTGATATCCCCTTTATCATTTTTTATTGTGTCTATTTGATTCTTCTCTCTTTTCTTCTTTATTAGTCTGTCTAGGGTTCCATCTATTTTTTTTTTATCATTTCAAAAAACCAGCTCCTGGATTCATTGATTTTCTGAAGGGTTTTTTGTGTCTCTGTCTTGTTTGGTTCTGCTCTGATCTTAGTTATTTCTTGTCTTCTGCTGCCTTTTGAATTTGTTTGCTCTTGCTTCTCTAGTTCTTTTAATTGTGATGTTAAGGTGTTGATTTTAGATCTCTCCTGCTTTCTCTTATGGGCACTTAGTGCTGTAAATTTCCCTCTACACACTGCTTTAAATGTGTCCCAGAGATCCTGGTATGTTGTGTCTTTGTTCTCATTTGTTCCAAAAATCATCTTTTTTCTGCTTTCATTTCGTTATTTACCCAGTAGTCATTCAGGAGCAAGTTGTTCAGTTTCCATGTAGTTGTGCAGTTTTGAGTGAGTTTCTTAATCCTGAGTTCTAATTTGATTTCATTGTGGTCTGAGAGAGAGTTTATTGTGATTTCTGTTATTTTACATTTGTTGAGGATTATTTTACTTCCAATTATGTGGTCAATTTTAGAGTAAGTGCAACGTGGTGCTGAGAAGAATGTATATTCTGTTGATTTGGAGTGGAGAGTCTTGTAGATGTCTATTAGGTCTGCTTGGTCCAGAACTGAGTTCAAGTCCTGGATATCATTGTTAATTTTCTATCTCATCGATCCTTCTAATATTTGTGTCCTCTCTTATTTCCTTGAGCAGTGGTTTGTAGTTCTCCTTGAAGAGGTCCTTCCATTGCTTGTAAGTTGTATTCTTAGGTATTTTATTCTCTTTGTAGCAATTGTGAATGGGAGTTCACTCATGATTTGGCTCTCTGCTTGTCTATTATTGGTGTATAGGAATGCTTGTGATTTTTGCACACTGACTTCATAGCCTGAGACTTTGCTGAAGTTGTTTACCAGCTTAAGGAGTTTTTGGGCTAAGATGATGGGGTTTTCTAAATATACAATCATGCCATCTGCAAACAGAGACAATTTGACTTCCTCTCTTCCTATTTAAATACCTTTGTTACTTTCTCTTGCCTGATTGCCCTGGCCAGAACTTCCAATACTATGTTGAATAGGAGTAGTGAGAGAGGGCATCCTTTTCTTGTGCCAGTTTTCAAAGGTAATGCTTCCAGCTTTTGCCCATTCGGTATGATATTGGCTATGGTTTTGTCAGAAATAGCTCTTATTATTTTGAGATATGTTCCATGAATATATAGTTTATTGAGAGTTTTTAGCATGAAGGGCTGTTGAATTTTATCAAAGGCCTTTTCTGCATCTATTGAGACAATCATGTGGTTTTTGTCATTGGTTCTGTTTATGTGATGAATTACGTTTGTTCTTTTGCATATGTTGAACCAGCCTTGCATATGATGAAGCTGACTTTAATGTGGTGGACAAGCTTTTTGATGTGCTGCTGGATTCATTACAACATTATTTACAATGGCAAAGACTTGGAACCAAGCCAAATGCCCATCAATGATAGATTGGATAAAGAAAATGTGGCACATATACACCACAGGATACTACACAGCCATAAAAACAGAATGAATTCATGTCTTTTGCAGGGACATGGATGAAGCTGGAAACCATCATTCTCCACAAACTAATGCAGGAACAGAAAACCAAACACTGCATTTTCTCACTCATAACTGGGAGTTGAACAATAAGAACACATAGACACAGGGAGGGGAACATCACACACCGGGGCCTGTCAGGGGGTTGGGGGCAAGGGGAGGGAGCATATTAGGATAAATACCTAATGCATGTATGGCCTAAAACCTGGATGACGGGCTAATAGGTGCAGCAAACCACCATGACACATGTTTACCTATGTAACAAATTTGCATGTTCAGCATGTGTAACCCAGAACTTAAAGTAAAATAATTTTTTTAAAAAGTGACATGAAGCAAATGCATAAAAGGATCATTTCAATCATATGAATTTCTAAGCTATCTCTGCTTATAAGAATGACAAGTATAGGAAGGAAAACCACATTTGCTGAGAGCCTACTGTGAGCTGAGCAATTTAACTATGTTATCACATTCCAGCCTCAAATAACCCTGGGACAGGTAAAAGCTCAAGAAACACACATTTCTTGATGAAGGTAGAACTGCTGGCAAAGCTCTCATATGAAGGAATGATATTAAATCCATTTCTGGAAGATCATGTTCAATTTACTCTAACCCACTGCCTTGTATTAAAGTGCAAATAGATCTTCAAGAATTTCATGGTTGCCCTGCAAGACGGCACCAACCAGCAAGTGAATTTACCACCATAGCACAATCACAGCTCACATCTATCGGACCCTTTCTATGTTCCAGGCATGGTGCTAAGCATTCTACATGCTTAATCTTGCTAAATCTTCACATGCCAAGCACACGAGGAACTTAAGATTTACAGCAAGTAAGTAAGTATCTCAAGGACACGTGTGAGCAAGTGATCAAGTGAACCCTGAAAAATCTCTGTGTTTCTATATTCTCTGATATTATGGGAAATCTGTCACCCTTGGGTCACAGTCCTGTTCTTAAATATTTCTCCCAAGTGTTATCTGAAGAAATATATCTTCTTTACCACAAGGGGATATTTTATCTCACGACTCTCTGCTGTACTACATGGAACACACTTTGCAACAATGAGAGATAATTTGAGGGACCCAGGTGTCCTCACAGCACAGAAAATGGGAAGGGCATGTCTGGGAGCCTTAACGACATTCTTCCTTTGATATGGTACTGTTTTGTTTTCTCTTCTGCAAGTTGGTGCCTCAGTTTCAGTAAAAAGGGGTAAGGCAAGTAGAGGGTAAGTAGTAAAAAGAGTTACAAAAGATTTAGTAACAATGATATCAGCAATAACAATGATCCCACCTCACAAGAAGAATTAAAGGATGAAGATTTATGTTGTTCTTTGAAGATGAAAAGAATGAACTTAATGTGGGTTATTTCATGATGCAGCCAAAAGTGTGGTCTCCGCCCCATCTCGGGAGAGCCCAACCACTGAGCTGCTGCTTCTTTGCATGGGAGTTACTCTGTGGACTGAAATGTATCATCCAAAGGAGGATCTTAGAAAGTCCAGAGAGAAAGCCATCCTCAAGGGTGTAGCTTCCACATATAAAGTTATTTTATTCACTTCTTTGATTCTGTGTGCCACAGATGCCCTGCCTCAGTAGTCACATAAGGAGAAAATTCCCAGTGAGAAAAAAAAATATTTTGAGAGTCGGGAACAAATTGGAACCGACACTGATCTCAATAGCAGGCACTGGCAGGGGGTGAAATTATTTTTCAAACGCTTTTGCTTCTCCTGGTAAAGTAGTTAGTGTTGTATTTTTATGCTAGAAGGAAAAAGTGATGAAAAGTTTTTAAACCCAAGGAAACAAAACCCTTGATTTGTGTCCAGTTTTTTTGCAAAACAGGATCCCATATGGCCAGTGCTGGTCTTAGTAGGTCTGAAACAAATTGGATGATCCACCTTTTAGATTTGGCTGCTGTGTTTCTCCTCATTTCTGTTAGGGTTTTGCTGCTCAGTACGCTTATCAGCCTTGCTCTGGGCTTTTAGCTGCAGGGAGAGAGGAGGCAGAAGGCCATTTCATAGCACTTTTAGTATCTTAGGTTCCAAACGCATAGACGTCCGGTGTGGCTCTGTAAGGGTGTATGTGTGTGTGTGTGTGTGTGTGTGTGTGCAATAGTGAGAGTTGGTGTTTACGCGATAGGGCAGGAGTAGAGGAGGGGCAGGGTCAATAGCGCACCCACAGTACGCACCGCCCTGCAGCAGGCTGTCCTGTGCCATACTGTACCATTCACATCACGCTGCCCTTTAAGCAGGTTTTCTTGTGCTACAAAGCAATAGAAGACTGTTTCCAGGTTTCTGCCTGCTTAGGCCAGTAATTCCAACCCCAAGCTTAGCCACAGTCTGACTTGAAGGGGAGAGTTCTAGAGAAGGATAAAAGAAGAATTTTCTCAGCAAGTTTGTTTCGTGTGTCCTCCCAAGTTCAAAGAGAAAATTCTGTCTCATTAAAATGACTTCTGGCTTTGCTTGGGGGAATTTCAGGCTTCAACAGTTAACTTTTCTGGAGTTATAACTTTTATGCATTTCTCTTTTTATTGGGTAGACGTTATGATTGGTTTTACAAGCAAAATAAACAGCTTAGGAACAAATGAAAGACTTTTTATTTCTCTTTTAACTGTAAATTCAAGAGCTTGAAATGAATTTGGCAAATAACTCATAATGCTGAGGAGAGCTGTGGCCGAAAGACAAGATTTCCAAAAATTCTTGAAAATCCAAGTAATACCGGGAATAAATCCCAATTTCAACTTGTTGAGCCTCAAGTCTGTCTTAGAACATTTTTTTTCTACCTTAAAAAAAATTGGAGAAATCAATCACAGAACTCCTATTGCGCTGTCTCTTTGCCACAGAGTGTAGAGCTGTGCTCGAGGTCCAGCTGTTCTTAACACAGCCACAGGGAGCGGGACAAGCATGTGCTACCCAGTGAGTTGAGGAAGTAACTCCTCCATGTAGGAGTTAAGACCTCCTAAAGTGCACTTTAGGATTAGAAGTATTTACATTTTTTTTCCTTACACATCTCATATTTATTTGATTATTTTTCTTTTCTTTTTTCTTAAGATCAACCCTGAATTTTTGACCTGACTGATGAACTTACTTTTGACCTTTTAAACAATTGTGCATTATGCAAAATCAATCACTGAAAAAAAAACACACATTAATATACACCAGACAAATGACATTAAAATGGTCTTTCATTAAAGGCCCAATTTAAGTTTCATTTTTCTGTATATAAATCCTTCTTTAATCCCTCCCCATCAAAATTATCTACTGTGTCCTTTAGCTAATTGTTGTCATTGTCCTTTGAACAACTTTGTGTGCCAGGCATTGTAACAGTGCCTGCCTTTTACATACTTAACTTTTAATTATGCAAAGATAGGTTCATGTTACCTGGGGATAACGAAACGGAGGCCTGGGGGTTAATTAATCGGCTTCTTCAGGGGTCAATGGTGGAGCAGATTTTTGAACCCAGATTTGTCAACTAGTATAATTTGTGCTTTTTGTAACCACATTCACTTCTGTGACTGTACAACACTGCTGTCTACAGGGTTTTATCAATGATTCATCAGCTACTTCAAAATCAGAAACAGGTTTTATTAATATCTATGCACCCTTTATCAAAAGTTCCTGGCAATACTTTCAATAAATGTGTTAAAATAAGTTTATAACCTCAGTTTTATAAACCAGTTGAACAATTCAGCTTTAGCTAGTCATGATATACATGGTAAAGTTTAGGGACTGTATCTCTAATAGAAGGTACGTGGTGTGATAGCTGACATATCAAAATCCATGTAAAAATCAGCCATTCTAGTAGTAGAAGTAGCAGTAGTTGTAGTAGTAATTACCACCACCACGTTTTATTGAGTATGTTCTAGTTGTGAATCTTTTCACTTCATATTCATTTTTACAAATTAACCTCAGGATAATCATAGGAAGTTATAGGGAAACTATTAATCTCCATATTGCAGTTGAGGAAAGTAAAACTCAGAAAAATTAAATAACTTGTCTAAAATCAGAGTCTAAAAAATTCTAGTCATGCTTTTACCATTCACATGGTAGGACATAATTGAGTCCCTGTCTGTCTAGTGCATTTGTTTACCCCTCTAAAATATGGCACCACCAAGATTAGAGCCAAGGCAGCAAGATTTGGAGTCAGTGAAGAGAGGCCTTCAATGCAAGAGAATGCTAAGTAAATACTTAGTGAATGATGGAGTCAGTACAGCTTCTTCAATAATGGCATCAGTTTTGATCCAAGTCCCTGGCTACAGCCCATGCCAAACACTGATTCCTCCACCCAAGGAATAAGCATAGGGAGCTCACATATTGTTTGTTTTCAATACCCAGGAATACTCTTAAAAATCAACCCTTTGGAGTAAAAAAGAATAATAGCAACTATTGTTTGAGAAAACATATATTCTGTTAATTATTGTACTTATCGATTTACTCTCCTAAGGCATTGCCTTTGAATATTTTTAATGATCATACAGTCATACTACCAGATGTTTTATAAAATATAACCAAAAAAGACAATGTCATAACATTCACCTATGAGGGCAACACAATCTACTATAGTATAGTAAGTGTTTCTGACACATAAATTCGTGATAGCTTGTTGGGAAGTAAGGGTATGATGTCAGGATACTATGGAAGTCTTGCTGTTCATACAGAATCTCCCCCAGCATGTTACTACTTTATGCCAAGTAGTCAGAGCAACAGAATGCAAAGTATACCAAGCCAGCTGAATATGGTAACGTGTGAAGGAACATGGCATGGTCCCCCATGCCCAGTCACCCCATGCTCCTTCTACTGGCTCAGTTTGGCAGGAGGTTTTGTGCTTTCTGGCTAGTTTTCCCTGCTTTGTATGCATTGACCCTTGTCTCTATAACTCAGCACCCTTCTGCCCTGTGATGCCTTCCTCTGTATTACTTTCATCAAGCTGTCTTTTACTTTATTTCTAAAATATTGTTCAGTATTTCCCATGGTATTTATTTAGTATAAATTCAAAATATTTTTAAACTTTGCTTATATTGTATCAGTATTATTATTGCCTTTACTAGTAATCTGTTTACAAAGGTGCATAGGTTTTAACTGCCCCACCCCTACTTTCTCAAAAAGGGAACAATTTCAAAAATAAGAGGTCGTTTTTTGGGCTGCATATACCACATTATGGAGAAACATCTGCATGATTCAACAATATCACCCATCTGGGCACACAAGAGAAACACATAAGCGTTTGCTCTGTACACCTTTCTCACAGACTCATAAACAAGCATATACAGGTTACTTAGCCACCTGAGCCTCTGTTTGCTTATGTGAAAATTAGAGCTAATGACTCTTACTTCACAAATGGGTAATTAGGACTATATGGAATAACACAAGCTATGCGTCTGTCACACCAGACGTACTTATCAAAGATTAATTCATTTTCTTTTTTTCAATAATCTGTTGATGCATAAGCAGAGAAAGTAAGTAGGGCTTTTGGAAATAGGAGTGGGACTATAGTCTTTTTAACATTCAATAACAGCAAGACAGAACCCTCACAGTGTGACACAACAGAAAAATTAATTTCTTTTAAAAGACACTAAAATTTTAAAAGTACAAAAATCTAAGACCATCAAAGCATGATAGTCAACTTTCTGCTGATATCATGCTATTATAACATTATTGCAATGGCTCTGAATGCAGAAGGCATTCAATTATGTTCAAAATGTTATCTTTCTGAAGGTGGGGAAATATGCAATCTACTTTAATAAGATTTTTAAGAAAATAGTTTTTATTTTTAAACACCTTACTCTCCAGGTTATATACATATATCTGTGTGTGTGTGTATGTATGTATATATGTTGTATTAATTTATGGGGTAGAAGTGTAATTTTGTTACATGCATAGGTTGTGCAGTGGTAAAGTCAGGACTTTAGAATATCCATCACTCAAATAACACACATCACATCTAGATTATATTTTGAAGAGTTTACAAAACTCTTCATGTCTCATTATCTTCTCTCTTTCAAAACTGATGATATAAGTCAGAATTTCAGAACAAATATTAAGCAATGACTTCAGAGTTAAAATAAATCATGTAGAATAGACAGTAAGTAGCAATTATTCCTGGCTTCCTTGCTTAAAATGATGCAGGGAAAAGAAAATACATTCAAATGACAGCAAGAATGACTTTGGGCAGATTTTCAAACATACACAACTTTTGAATTCCCAGTTTCTTAGAAAAAACTGTGAAGATAGTAAGTTATTATTATTGTAGATAGATAATTATTATTATAGATACTAATTATTTCCTTTTGAAAGGAAATAATTAAGGATAGAAATTACTCTATTTATAGACCATTAATTTAAATGTTTATCTGTTTCTCCCTTTATTAGTTTCTATTGTTGATAACCCAAAGATTGCCCATTTTTATTTTAAAATAAGAAATAAATCAGGACCACTTTGCGTGTCATCCAAGAATTACACACCCACTCCCTCAATGGCAGCAAGGTTATACACCGTAGTGATTAAGAGCTGGGATGTAAGTAAGCCTTAACAGACATGTCAGATTCACGCTTTGCTGCTTACTGGCTCCTTGAACTCAGGCTAGGTACTTAAAATTTTTCTCTGACTCATGTTTTTTCTCTTCGGCAAAATTGGATTAATGTTACCTCTCTTCTGGAGTTGTTTTAAGGCTTACATTGGATGTATGCAATTGACAAAATGCCTGGCACAAAATGATTGTTACATATATTATAATGTGTTACACACACATGTATGTACAGTATATATTAACCTTTACACTCTTTATGAAGGGCTCAAAATGAATGACTCTATTATGCTTTGCTTCTTTCTTTTTTTAATTATGTAGTTACACAAAATCACTAAGGGAAAATGAACAAAGGTAACTAAAACATAGTCTCACGGTACAGTATAATTTGCATGTGAACACTAATAATGATGAATTGCATCACTTGTTTTAAAATAGGCAATTATAGATCATAAAAATTAATTTTGATGCTTATCATCTTGCTGTAAAATGTATTTGATATTACATTTTAAGTAAGATTGTGAATAAGAACGCCTTAAAAGTTATATTTAAAAAAAAAATTTCTCTAAATGTTTAGAAAAAATAAGGTTAAATTGAATTTTTTTTGCTAAAAACTATATTCTGATTTATATTTCTAATCTTTTATGATATTCTAATTTTATCTTATTTTCTTGGAATTGTTTTATAGTAGGAATTGTGCTTCATGTCATATGCATGAGACTTCATTTAGTGTATTTTGATACCTACCTTTGACACTTCAGCCAGCCTTTTCAAATTAAAAAATTCTTTTTAAATTTTTTGTTTCCATCCATATTACTAGATGATTCCTAGGACACTGTCATACCTTTATCTCTAATCTTGGCTTTTAACATGATTCTCAAAGGCAACTTGGCCTTCATTTTTTAATATCTCACAAAACACAATACTTGTTTAATGGTTAACTTAATATCTACAAGTGGAAAAAATGCTCTTGGCTCTTTAAAGATTTTAGTACTTTTGGTAAAAGGATCTCATGAACCAAGTTCTTGCTATCTCTTGCAGCACAATTTTGAAATTTTCCTAAATAAGAAATCTAATGAGTATTATCTGAAGTTATAGGTATGCAGTTTCTACTGCCATCATTGCAAAGGAATACTTCCTATAATTAAAAGGCATACAGTCATTCTTGGGCTAAATGGAAGAAGAAATTAAATCATCCCTTAGTGGAGGTATAATAGAGCTTGCTTGGTTGCTCTGGGGGAGAGAAAAATGTTTTGACTGGGGAGGAACAGTGTGTGGGGAGGAAAGAGGAAAGACTCAGTAAATAATTGGTTTTTCATCACTCAGGTTAATGCCAGCTCTGAATCTCAAATAATAAGTCAATCGCAATTTCATAAAGATACATCAAATGACATTTTATCCTTTTGTAGATCTAGATAAATGGTCTTAAGGATGAGGAATGGCTGACTTTAGCAAACACATTAAAAATAGAACATTACCTAAACACTGAGTAACTCAAATTTAAAAAGCACAAAGACATTCACATGCAAAACCAAAGAGTTTTTGGCTATTGAGAAGAAAGGTTGTGACCTGGCTTCTAGTCTGTCTCCATTCTTGACCTCCTTTATTTTAGTTCAAAGAGATTAAATACATTTTCTTGGGCCAGCCATGGATGAGAACATCATGGATACTTTGGCTTAAAGATAGAGAAGGAAGAGATGGGGAAAAGGGACTATGAGCTAATGGGTCTTTTCCATCCCTGTAGCCTGGGCTTCTGCCATTCCTTCCCACACAACCCAAACTCTAGCCACATTGGCTCCCTTGCCATTCCCCAAGCACACCCAACATTTAACTGAATATGCCTTTGCACATACTGTTCTCTCTGCCTTTACTACCACCACCCCCACTTCTGTTTTGCAAACTCCTACTCATCTGTCAGCAGATTTCATCCACTCTGTAAAACCTAACCCAATTCACAAGCAAAGCTGATCAGTCTTTCATGCAGCTTTCATGTCACTTTGTTTATTCCTCCTCTTACTCCATTTAACTGAAATGTGTCTTTTTAAACATCTCTTTCTTCTACACTCAGCTATGGACTTCTGAAGGAAAGGGGCTGAGCCCTCTTATCATTTTTGTCCAGTCCCTTATAGGTAGCTAGGAAACCATTCATACTGCAAGTAGGATATATCATACTGCAAGTAGGTGATATAGATATAGACACAGAGGCAGAGATAAGGATACATACAGAGAAAGATAGAGACAGTGACAGAGAGCTAGAGATGGCTTCAAGTACCTAAGGGAAAAAGCTCAGAAGCAGGATGGCACAAGACTTTTGGCATGTTTTCGACTCTAAGATTTAACTGGCATAGTGGAAAAAAAAGGAGTAGTAATTAAATTTGCATCAGACTGCATGAACACGGTATGCATCTAATAAGGGTTGAGGGAGGGAATAGCAATGTTCTCATATATGTGTGGTTAATTTACTTGAATTAAATTTGGTTGTCTTTAAAACTGAGTTGTGAGTCCTGAGTAGAAAATGTAGAGTATGATTGAACAAAGTGTAAACAAAAATGTCTTAGAAAAAAAAATCTGTTTTAAAATGAAGTGGCAGAGGCCACTTCTTCATATCTACTTTTGACATTTCTTTGTTATCTTAAGCTGGATGAAAATAGAACCTTCATTGCAATAATGTCAAATATACATTCCAGCAGAGGATGGGCTTCAGAAACAACTGGGAAATAAAGGAAAGTAACATAAAACTCCCTCTCTCTTTCCACATAAATCCACCTACTATAGATACCAACAAATGAAGAAATGAAAATCTGGGAGTCCTTCTTATAAGCAGGTCAAACACATGATATAAAAGAAGATCAAACTTATTAAGTACCTATTATGTTTGAGAATGCCTTTAAGAATGAAAAATTAAGACATATTCAACACTCAACACCAACGCACCAAAGAACATAACCCAGATGAGGTAATCTGCAAGACTGGAGTAAAAATGAGCTAATGCTGTTTAGGGGATTGTATGCAAAATATGGCAAGACATCAATAACAACCGAAAGGAGGAGGAGGAAAAAAGCTGCTCAGCTGCTAGCAATAAAGAAGAGGCAAATTTGCAAATTGCATTAACTGTTTCAGTAACTGGCAGGACAGTGCAGTTAATCCTTGAGGTTAGTACCTTCTTCATCTAGTCAGCAGGAGTGCTAGCTAGACACACTGTACATCTGTGTTTCTGGGCTGTATTTGTTGGGGTTTCCTCTCCCTTACTTTCTTTCCTTGGGGAGTCTGTGCATGGAGAAAGGAGAGTGAGGGATGGAAAGCTTTCTTGTCTTCTTCTAATTCTCCTTACCACTGGCTTACAGATGCTATCTCTATCATGCCATCATGATAAAGAGGCATATATAATGTTATTCAGGCTGGCAGTTGAACTGACAATGCATTTTATATATTACCCAAACGTTGAAGAAGAAAATTTGCAATAACCCAGTATTCATTTGTAAAAGCATTAGGTTGACTTCATTAGTTACTAAATTGAATTTGTGAGCTGTTAAATGTCAGATGTGACCCTTGGGGCTTTTTGAGGTGGGATGATGTGGTGAAGGGCAGGATTCAGGTCTTGTTTTATAAAAGAATTTTAATTGTTCTGGCTAGGAAGTTGAAGTGACTCATTGAGTTGAAGTGGTCTCTATCTCCCAACACAGATTTCAAATGGGGGTGGATAGTGTAGCAATAATATCTTTAAAAGGATTGAAATAGCTCACTTTGCCCTTTTAACTACTTCCATCCAGATTCATTTGTTTGGGACATAAAAGTTGAAAGCAGGCCAATGACAGCAAAAGCAGTGTCTTTGTCACCCCTTTTGAACCCATACAAACCTTTTCACTGTGCTTAAATCAGGCCTTTTTTTTTTTTTTTTTTTTTTTTGCCAAAGAAAATTGCATGCTATTTGGCCTTTTCCAAGCTTTTATTGAAGAGCGTTAAATAGTTTATAGCTATAAAGGATTGTAAAGTCATCATGACACCAAGTTCGTGGTATGGTATTTTCCAGTTGTGTTTTGATTATTCTCTCAGAAACTTTCATCTTGCTCAGATATGAATATTTTCAATTTGACATCTGAAGACCATTCATGACAATTTCTTAGCCAGAAGACTTAGGTACTGGGTTCTTACATCACTTTAAAGGGCTACAATCAGCTTGGATTTTCTAACAGAATGTGCTGGTCACCTGCCATTCTCTTCAACTATTCTTCTTTAGCCACAGATGGTGCTAAGTTAAAATTTAAGGTATCTCAGTATTGTCCAATAAACTTTGGTTCTCTGGGGAAAAATTTATCGACAGAAGAATATTGTCATTAGCTTACAGTAACCATTATCTTTTCAAACCTCACTCCTACCCTCAATAGGGTAATCAGAGTATTGAAAAAGTGAACTGAAATAAGTATTCTCAGGAAAGAAAACAAAACTCTAAGAAACACTGTGTGAAAGAAAACTGACTTAGACAACTAAAGTGCAATTTGAAGAAGAAACAGGAGTTGACTAAGGAAAGAGGAAGAAAGAATTACACACAGAACAGTGGATACAGAGGTACTACAGCAGAAGATTTGCAGGTAAATTAAGAGAAATACAAAAGATTAAATCAGAAAAATGTTCTAAAGCGAAATAATAAAAAGTCTTGAATTACCAGGTCAAGAAGTTTGGATTTGATTCTAGTATAATGGTAAAGTTAAAATAATCGAAACATGGCAGATGTTTTTAGAATAGTCTGGAAGTACAGGAGGCCATTTTCACTGCCCAGATTCAAAGCAGAACAAGAGGAGTGGAAAGAAGTCAAATTCGCTAGAAATTCTGGAGACAGAATTTATAGGATTTGATAATGGATTAAAATGAGAAGTAATGAGGAAGCTGAATGAGTCAAATATCTGTCAATCTTCTGTAATGGTAAAGTACAATAATGGGTTTTCTTTTGATCAAGATGAATTTGAGGGACCTATGATTCTGGTACATGGAACACATCTGAAGCATAAGATTAGAAATTTGAAGAGGTCAAGGCGAGAGGACTACAATCAGAAGTCAACATTGTGAATGTGGTCATTAAAGTCTGGGGAAAGTGTAAGCTCAAATCCGAGGACAAGCGGGATGAGAAAAAGGGAGAATCAACACTTCTAGTCAAGCAGAGCAAATTGAAAACATACAGTTACTTCTGATTGTTCCTAAAATGTAAATAGAATGACAGTGAAAGGATTCAAAGGAAACTTCTAAACAAAAATAACAATTAAGAAGAGAAGAGCAACATTTCAAAAGCTGGAAAACAAAGGAACAAAAGTGGTACTTAACCCAATATTATGAAGAAGGTAACAGCATGTATGGCGAAGCCAAAAATACAGCCAAATTTGCTAGACTATTGAGTCTAGGAAAGGCTCAATAATTGCAGATGGCTGGTGTCTTTGAAGGTCGGGGTAACAGTGGGTATGAATACAGAAGGACTGGTTTAGATTCTGAAAAAATAAACAAATAAAGTATTAAATCACCATATCTTTTCCTATATCGATTTCATACAGCCAACGGGCATATTCCTTTCCCATTGGGGTGGGAGATTAAGTGATTCTCCAGAGTGGTTGAACAAGGACAGGGAGCCACTCCAAAAACAAGAGTTTATGTGAAAACCACTAGCAATGGCTCTAAGTCTAGCTCCTCTCCCCATTTTGCTTCCAGGACAATGCTGTTACTTTTCAGCCTACATACCCAGGTAGAACTTAGATCACTCCTGTGGTATAAGGTATTGCCCAAGAGATTAGATCAACACTTGGATTGCTCCAGTTAATAACACTCCCTACAGCCCCCAAAAAACCCTTTTCTGGTTAATTATCATATAAGGAAGCCAACTTCTTGGCAAAGGCCCTGGATAATCTGCCTTTTGTTGAAGTATTGAAACATGATATAGAAAAAAATACAAATCATGAGTATGCAGATTAATGAAGTACGCAAAGAAAAAAAAAACTATTGCAATCATCACTCAGGTCAAGAAATAGAAAAACATTAACAGCATATAGAAATTTACCTCATGCCCTTTTCAATTCTTATAGTCTCAGTTTATAAGACAGTAAGTATAGTACTTACTATATTCACCCTTGATTCATTTACCATAGGTTCCAATTGTCTTTGTAGTGCCTCACTCTGAAATACAAATGGCCAAAGATCCTTAGATATTTGAGGAAAACATTTAACCCAAAAAGCCATGAGTGCATATGTGTGTGTATGTTTACATGTATTATTTTATATACACACATATAAACATATATATAACCACACAGTTTTCTATGAACCATGAAGCAAGACCAGAATGCAATAAAGAGGAACATTTAGAGAACTAAAAAGATAGTCCTTGGAAATTAGAAATATTTAAGGAGAAATAAAAATTATAATAGAAGAGCAAGAAATTAAAGTAAAAGAACTCTTAAGAAAGTAGGAAAAACAGATGAAAAATAAGAAAGACTGATAAGAAAATGAGGTTACTCTATGAAGCCAAAATATGACTAATAAAAATTTAAGAAATGAAAATACAAAACGGCAGCAACAACAACAGAGCTGGAATAATGAAATAATAACTCCAAAAAATCTGAAGTGGAAGAACATTAAATTCTAGATTAAAAGAGTTGACTGGATGCTCAAAAGATGAAGGAAAAAGATTCATAATAAGACATGCCATTGTAAAATTTGCAACACCATGCACAAAGAGACATTTTTAAACATTTAGAGAGAAAAAATAGTTTATAAAGGATTTGAGAGTTGAAGTGACATTGATCTTCTCAAAAGCAACAACTAAAACTAGAAATAATGGAAAAACACTTTTTGAAACTTGAGGGAAAGTGCTTCCCAACTTGCAATTCTCTAATCTGCTAAATTGTCATGTCAAATACAATGTGAGAATAAAGTTTTCAGCATGATGGTTTAAAATATATATCTCTCATATATCTTTTCTCATGAAACTATTGAGAGTATGCTTTAATAATAGCTATTATTTACACAGTTCTATTTTGCCATGTGCTTCTCTAAATGCTTTACACATGTAATTCATTCATAACAGTCTACTGTGATAGAAAATATTACTATCCCAAATTTACAGATGAGGGAATTTCAGGCTAGAAAAATTAAGTAATACGCCCACAAATATCTAGTAAGTGGTGGCAGGACTCAAGCCCAGGAAACTGTTCTCTGGAGTCTATACTCTTAAACAAATATGGGAATTCAGCACAGTAGATAGATAATGATAATTCCCATTGATGGAGTAAACAGAATATCAGCTGTGTAGCAGTGTGCAATCACAAAGACCTGGATAGCTAATTAGACTCACAGGAAACACAGAATTAGTAATAACTATGAAATAACACAAGAAGGAAGCCACATACAGCCTTTATCTTGTCAATATCTGGGAGTCACCAAATCCACAAGACTCCGCTTCCTATGCCTCTCATCCGTTTTGGTTGTGTTGGGATAATTTCTGTGTGTGATACAAGCTAGCACAGGAAAGCTGCTAAGTGTTTGAGTCACTCAGTTTGTAAATCTTATCACATAGTCATATTTTGACTACATGACTAATTCCCATTACCGGTGTAGCTATAGCCCACTAATCTATGAATTGTAGGCTTATTTACAATAAAAATTCTAGGTACATCCTATTGAATGCATTCCTGGGTACATCCTATTGAATGCATTCCTATATATTGATTCCTATATAGTAATCAATATACAGTGATTTCTGCTGAATCTTCATATATCTTTTAGTTGTGATTATATGGCAGGCATCATTTCACAGTGCTTTGTTCCAAGGTCAAGGTTGCTTTGGGTGTCCCTAGGAGGGATAGGAAGATTATAGATCATCTATTGACTTCCCTTTTCAGGCAGTCTGGAGAGCAACCAGTACAAATTAGAACAGAAGGACTGAGGGTTCCAAGATATGTCTTTAAGAAGAATAATGTGACAGAAAGATAACATGTCTCATTTGACCATATTGAAAGATGGTTTAAATTTTTGGCAGAGATTTTGGGATTACATTAGAACATAATGTTCTATATTTTAGTAAAAGAATAAATAGTCAAATGTGTGATGTAACTATTTTGGTACGATGAAAAATAAAATCAATGTGTAAATTAGATGAAAGATTTAATGCCTCATTTTTCAAAGTAGAGATCGAATAGGTTACATCAAAAACTAAAAAAATAAAGAAATGACTGTATATCCAAACATTCTTATTATTTACAAATATAAGACAAATACCATAAGAAATATCTAAAGGGGGCCAAAGTGGTTTCCTCTGATGAGCAGTAAACATGCAGGATCTGGAAAAACATGGAAAACTATTGTTCTTCATTATACTACTTACATTTATCTTTTTCTAATCCGTGTCTAAATATTACTTCAATAAAACAAAGTTTTGATTTTTAAAGAGTTAATGTAATAAGCACATATTTTATAAAATAAATTCAAAAGCTAAAAAAAAAAAGAAAATTATAGAAAGAATACAACAAATGTGAAAAGAAATAGAAAATTGTGAAGAAATTGAGAATTGGTCTAAGGAACGGTGGAACCCAAATTATAAGAGGCCGAGAGGTAAATGGGAGACGAGAAAGTTTGAAAATGAACTGAGCACGTAGACATTCAATTATTGTTCATTTTTCATATGAAAGATCGGGTTTGGAAAGAGACGGGGAGGAGAGAGTGTCTAAATGGCAAGCTGTAAGATGTAAAAGAGAATATTTTAATGGTACGGAAGACTGTAATACGTTATTCTGGGGGCAAACAAAAAAAAAAAACAAAAAAGTTGAAAGTTCACACACAATAAATGAATTATTTATCTATTAAGGTAACATACTAGTGGTTTCACAGCAGGCAGATAAACCAGACAATTAATTCTTTCAGGCATATGAGATCATTGCCATGTGCCAAGCTAGGGGTTAGGGTGAGTATGAAATACATATGAGTAAAATGACATCTCTGGCCTCAGGCCACTCACAATCTTAATAAATTCTTATAACCTGATGGTAAGAGAGAGAAAAGTCTAAAGTGCCAGATTTTCACTTAGGAGGCAGCTAATGATTTTCTCTTTGATACACTGGGGCACAAGATCACAAAGATCTGGAAATGCTGCATTGGATTAAGCCGCTGCTGGCCTGGCATTTATTTTAATACTGGAAACGAATTATTGGAGAATGTAAAAGTTGCTCTCCATGTAGTCATCATCAAAGGTTAGGAATGTGCCCAGAATAGTCTTAGCTTCCCTTCTTATGCCTCCTTCTTCAATTCTGACCAGTGTTTCTTTTCTCCACCCTAAACTATTCCTGGCAAAAGGAAAAATCAGTGTAGATGAGTAACAACGAAAACCATCATCCTTTTACTTCCAGAAAATGACAAATGATGTAGTCAGCCTTTTCAGAAAAGTACTATAATGTAGAGAGAGGATCTGTTCTAGGTTGTATATAAATAGTCCATTTTGGAGTATAAATTCTTGGGTTTTAATTATATTTTTGTTATGTCTTCAATTGTCACCTGTTTTCTGAAGACTACTTAAAGTTGTCTTTTTAGTCCCCAGTTTTCCCTGGGTTCTTGCAAATTCTAGCTAGATACATAACAATTTGTTTTCTATCTCTGAGGTAGTGGACCTCACACTTTATTTCTCTGTTGCATTATTCACTTTATCAAAATATCCAAATCCCTCCTTGATAGTTATATGAACCCATCTTCAAGGATGACCACTAGAAACAATAAATGAGTCAGGGAGCCCCAGAATCCTGAAACATGAAGGTATCATAAACCCAGTGTTGGAAATTATATAAGTAGCTTGATTAAAAAAAAAAATCTCGATAAACAGCGTAATTTAAGGATGTAGGAATAATCAGATAAGTATCAGAATCAAATGGTCCAAATCAGTGGTCACCAAACTTTTTCTCTAAAGGGCCAGATAATAACTATTGTCATCTTTTCAGGCCACACAGCCAGTACTACAACTACGTAACTCTATCCTGTAGCAGGAAATCAGCCACAGACAATATATAAACAAATAGGTATGAGCGTGTGCCAATGAAACATTGATTTTGAATATTTGATTCTCATGCAATTTTCATATCAAAAAATTTTTTGATTTTTTTTCAATGTAAAACCTAACAACTATTTTTAGCAACGAGACTGTATAAAAACACACTATGATGGCAACAAAGCTCATTGAGATTCAAGAGGAAGCTGAAGCTCAATCCAAGGAATCCAATAAAATGATGCAAGAGCTGAAAAGTAAAATGGCCATTTTAAGAAAGAACTGAACTGATCTTCTAGAGTTGAAAATCTCCCTACAAGAATGTCATAATACAATCAGAAGTATTAACAACAGAATAGACCAAGCTGAGGAAAGAATCTCAGAGCTTGAAGATCAGTTCTTTGAATCAACTCAGATAAAAATTAAAAAAAAATTATTAAAAAATTAACAAAGCCTCCAAAAATATGGGATTATGTAAAAAGATGAAACCTATCACTTACTGGCATACCAGAAAGAGAAGCAGAGAGAGCAAGCAACTTCGAAAACATATTTAAGGATATTGTCCACTAAAATTTCCCAAAGCTCACTAGAAAGATTGACTGCAAATTTAGGAAACTCAGAGAAACCCTGTGAGAAACTATACAAGATGATCATCCCCAAGAAACATAGTCATCAGATTCTCCATTGCCGACAGGAAAGAAAAAATATTATGGGCAGCTAGAGAGAAGGACTAGGTCATGTATAGAGGGAACCCCATCAGGCTAACAACAAACCTTTCAGCAGAAACTGTACAAGCCAGAAGAGATTGTGGGTCTATATTAAGCAACCTTGAGGAAAAGAAATTCTAACCAAGAATTTCACATTGAGCTAAACTAAACTTCCCAAGCAAAAGAGTAATAAAATCTTTTTTGGACAAGCAAATCCTAAGGGAATTCATTGCACCCTGCCTTGCAAGAGGTCCTTAAAGGAGTGCCAAACATGGGAAACAAAAAGCTGTTATCTGTCACCACAAAAACACACTTCAGTACATAGCTCACTGACAATATAGCAACTATACAATCGATTCTACATAACAACCAGCTAACAACACAATGACAGAATCAAATCTGCACAAAGCAATATTAATGTTGAAAGTAAACAGGCTAATGGCCTCACATAAAAGGCACAGAGTGGGAAGTTGGATGAAAAAGTAAGACCCACCTGCATATAGTCTTCAAGAAACGTGTCTCACATGCAATGACACTGAAAGGCTCAAAGACAAGGAATGGAGAAAGATTTATCAAGCAAACAGAAAACAAAAAGACCAGAGATTGCTATTTTTATATCAGACAAAACAGACTTTAAACCAACAGTGATCAAGAAGGACAAAGAAGGGAATTACAAAACGATAAAGTGTTTAATTCGACAAGAAGACAACTATCCTATATATATATATGCACCCGACACTGGAGCACTCAGACTCATAAAACAAGTTATTATAGACCTACAAAGAGACTTAAATTACCACACAATAATAGTGGGAAACTTCAACAGCACACTCTAAGTGTTAGACAGATCATTGAGGCAGAAAACTAACAAAGCTGCAGATATCTTGACCCACCAGATATCTACAGAACACTCCATCCCAAAACAACAGAATATATGTTCTCATCTGCACATGGCACATACTCCAAGACTGACCACCTGTTTGGCCATAAAGCAATTCCTAACAAATTCAAAAAACCAAAATCATACCAACCACACTCACAGACCACAGTGCAATAAAAATTGAAATCAATACAAAGAGGATTTGTGAAAACTATGCAATTACATGGAAATTAAACAACCTGCTCTTGAATGACTTTTGCGTAAAGAATGAAATCAAGGCAGAAATACAGACATTCTTCGAAACTTATAAAAACAAAGATACAACATACCAGATTCTCTGGGATACAGCTAAAGCATTATTAAAAGGAAAGTTTAGAGTGCTAAATGCCCACATCAAAGTGGTAGAACGATCTCTAATTAACAACCTAACATCACACCTAGAGAAACTAGCCAAACATGAGGAAACCAATTCCAAAGCTAGCAGAAGAAAGGAGCCAAAATCAGAGCTGAACTGAATGAAATTGAGACATAAAAACCCATACAAAAGATCGACGAAATCAAAAGTTTGCTCTTTTAAAGAATAAATAGATTAATATACTTCTAACTAGACTAATAAAGAATAAAAGAGAAAAGTTTCAATTAAACACAATCAGAAATGACAGAGGTGACTTTACCACTGACAACAAACAAATATATAAAACCCTCAGAGACTATTACAAACACCTCTATGCACACAAACTAGAAAACCTAGAAGAAATGAATGAATTCCTGGAAACACTCAACTTTCCAAGATTGAACCGGGAAGAAATTGAATATCTGTACAGACCAATAATGAATTCTGAAATCAAATCAGTAATCACAAAACTACCAACCAGAAAAAGCCCTGGAACAGATGGATTCACAACTGAATTATACCAAACATATAAAGAAGGGTGGTATCAACCTATCAAACCTATTTCAAAAAATTTAGGAGGAGGGATGCCTCCCTAGGTCATTCTATGAGGCCAGCATCATTCAGATACCAAAACGTGGCACAGGCTGGGCACGGTGGCTCACACCTGTAATCTCAGCACTTTGGGAGGCCGAGGCAGGTGAATCACCTGAAGTCAGGAGTTCAAGACCAGCCTGGCCAACACGGTGAAACCCCATCTCTACTAAAAATTCAAAAATTAGCCGGGTGTGGTTGCAGGTGCCTGATATCCCAGCTACCGGGGAGGCTTGGGCAAGAGAATCACTTGAACCCAGGAGGCAGACATTGCAGTGAGCCAAGATGGCACCATTGCACTCCAGCCTGGGCAATAAGAGCAAAACCCTGCCCGCTCCCCCCACAACCACCCCCCCACCCCAGAAAAGAAAAAACACCAAAAGACCTGGCACAGACTCAATGAGGGAAGAAAACTTCAGGACAATATCCAACAATATCCCTGATGAACATAGACACATACTAGCCAGTTTAATCCAGCACCACATCGCAAAGCTAATCTATTATGATCAAGTACATTTTATCCCTGGGTTGCAAGTTTACTTCAACATAAACAAATCAATAAATGTGTTCATCACACAAAGAGAACTAGGAACAAAAACCGGATGATCATCTCAATAGATGCAGAAAAGGCTTTCAATAAAATTTAACATCCCTTTATGTTAAAAACCCTCCACAAAGTAGGCATAAAAGGAACACATCTCAAAACAATAAGAGGCATCTATAAGAAACCCACAGCCAACCTCATACTTCCCATCGTACTGAATGGGCAAAGGCAGAAAGCATTCCCCTTTAGAACCAGAATAAGACAGGGATGCCCACCCTCACCACTCCTTTTCAAGATAGTACAGGAAATCCTAGACCGAGCAATCAGACAAAAGAAAGAAATAGAAGACATTTAAATAGGAAGGCCAGATGTCAAACTAGATCTCTTTGCAGGTGACATGATTCTACCTAGAAAACCCCATATTCTCTGCTCAAAGTCTCCTAGAATGAATGGAAAACTTCAGTTGTGTGTTTCAGTTTTTAGCCTGAAACTTCAGTTTACAGGATACAGCTAACCAGGTAAGTGAAAAATATCTACAATGAGAATTATAAAGTATTGCTGAAAGAAATCAAAGACAACAAAGACAAACGGAAAAATATTCCATGCTTATGGATAGGAAGAATATGATTAAAATGACCATACTGTCCAAAGCAATACAGATTCAGTGGTATTCCTGTCAAACTACCAATGTCATTGTTCGTACAACTAGAGAAAAACTATCTTAAAACTCACATGGAATTAAACAACAACAAAAAAAAGCCCTGAATAGCCAAAGCAAACCTAAGCAAAAAGAATACTACCCAACTTCAAACTATACTACAAGGCTACTTTGTATACGAAAATAGCATGGCAGTTACAAAAACAGATGCACAGACCAATGGAACAGAACAGAGAGCCCAGAAATAGAGCCACACACCTATAACTATTTGATCTTCAACAAAGCCAACAGTAACAAGCAATGCGGAAAGGATTCCCTCTTCAATTAATGGTGCTAGAATAACTGGTTAGCTGTATGCAGAAGATTGAAACTGAACCCCTTCCTTTCACCATATCCAAAAATCAACTCAAGATGGATGAAAGACTTAAACATAAAATCTACAATTATAAAAACCCTAGAAGAAAACCTGTGAAATATCATTGTGGACATAGGACTTCACAAAGATATCATGATGAAGATTTCAAAAGCAATTGCAACAAAAATAAAAATTTATAACTGGGCCGTAATTAAACTAAAGCACTTCTGCTCAGCAAAGGAGACTATCAACAGAGTAAACAGACAATCTAAAGAATGAGAGAAAATATTTGTGAACTATGCATCCAACAAAGGTCTAATATCCAGATTCTATAAGGAACTTATAGAAATCAACAAACAAAAAACAACCCCATTAAAAAGTGAACAAAGGACATGAACAGACACTTTTCAAAAGAAGACATACATGCAGCCAATAAGCATATGAAAAAAATGCTCACCATCAGTAATCATTAAACAAATTCTAATCAAAACCACAATAAGATACCACCTTACACCAGTCAGACTGGTTACTATTAAAAAGTCAAAGAATAACAGATACTGGTGAAGTTGCAGAGAACCTGCTGGTGGAGATGTAAATTAATTCAGCTACTGTGAAAAGCAGTTTGGAGATTTGTTAAAGAACTTAAAACAGAACTGCCATTCAACCCAGCAATCCAATTACTGGGTATATACCCAGAATAATATAAATCATTCTACCATAAAAATACATGTATGCATATGTTCATTGCAGCACTTTTCACAATAGTAAAGTCATGAAGACAACCTGGATGCCCATCACTGGTGGGCTGGATAAAGAAAATGCGGGGCCGGGCATGGTGGTTCACACCTGTAATCCCAATACTTTGGAAGGCCAAGGCGTGTGAATCACTTGAGGTCAGGAGTTCAAGACCACCCTGGTCAACATGGTGAAATCTTGTCTCTACCAAAAATACAAAAATGAGCCGGGTGTGATGGTGCATACCTGTAGTCTCAGCTATTCGGGATGCTGAGGCAGGAGAATCACCTTAATCCAGGAGGCGGAGGTTACAGTGAGCCACTGCAAGATCACGCCACTGCACTTCAGCCTGGATGACAGAGCCAGAGTCCATCTCAAAAAAAAAAAAAAAAAAAAAAAAAGAGAGAGAAAGAGGAGAAAATAAAAGAAAATGTGGTACATATAGACCATGGAATATACACAGCCATTAAAAAAAAAAGGATAAAACAATGTCATTTGCAGCAATATAGATGTAGCTGGAGGACATTATCACACGTGCACTAACAAAGGAACAGAAAACCAAATACCACATGTTCCATGTTCTCATTTATAAGTGGGAGCTAAACATTGACTACACATGGACACAAAGAGCGGAACAGTAGATACCAGTGTCTTCTTGAGGGTGGAGGATGAGAAGGAGATAAGGATTGAAAAACTGCCTATCTGGTATTATGCTTACTACCTGGGTGACAAAATCATTTGTATACCAAACCCCAGTGATATGCAATTTACTCATGTAACAAACCTACACATACAACTCCTGAACATAAATAAAAGTTGAAAGAAAAAAATTATAAAGAAACCATATGGAATGAAAATAAAATAACACTTTATGGACTGCGTTTGGCCTGTGGAACATAGTTTGCCAATAGCTATCTAAATTAAGGTAAGACTAGAGAAGTAACATATCACCACAAAGATGCAAGCAGAGAGCAGGAGAGAAAAAGACAAAAGCTGCTGAGATGGCACTAAGCCCATGAAGACGAATACATGTATTACTTTCATATAGGTCTCAACTGAGGCACACTAGAGAAAAGAAAGGACGGATTCAACTGAGCACTTTAATGTTGACATTACAATATATTCTGCTTTAAGTAAATTTTGAGAATATAAAAATTACAACAGCATTGTGATAAACATATTTTATGATGAATGCTTAGTAAAATGCTATGTTTTATTTTGATAACTACTCACAAGGACTTGAAAAGTCAGTTTTCTGTTTTTGGTTATGGACCTGAGGTATCGTTTCAGATATTTTTCAATAAGTTACTTTTCTTGTATGTCCAGGAAAAGAACAGAGTTTACATTTTTAAGTAAAATTTTTAAAATGTTGAAAAAATGTTTAAAACTCTTAGAAAACAATGAGTTAAAAACAAATTGCAGGAATTCCTGACTTTTCTTATGAAGTTTTTTACATGGTAAAAAATAATTAAAATATACAAATGTGGAACACATAGTTAATAAGAGGCTCTAAATATTTTAAGACTTTCCGTTTAACGATTTGCTTATATTCCCATGTCTTAAGAAATCATCAGCAGTGGGGAAAGCGTACTTTAAGGAGAAAAAGCACTAGGAAAAAGGGGTGCTACTTTTTCATTGCAGAGAAATCATGTGTATGAGCCTGAGTATCTGCCATTGCTACCTATTACCTTGGTTACTTCAGTTAACTGTTGTCTTTAAAGTTGAAGCTTCTTCAGAATGATGGGATTAGACCAAATCAGCAATATTTCACCCTTTCTTATCTTACATTACAAACCTCTTAGGGGATGTGAAATTAAAACCACCTGCTATCGTCTGAATATCAGTTTTGCCCCAAAATTCATATGGTGGAACCTAATAATGTTAGAAAGTGGGGTCTTTGGGGAAGTACTTAAGTCATGAGGCCTCCAACATCATGAGTGTGATTAGTACCCTTATAAAAGAGACTGAAGGGAGCTGCCTTGCCCTTCAGCCGTGTGAGAACTCAGCAAGAGGTGCTATTTTGAAAGCAAGTAGCAGCCCCTCACCAGACACTGAATCTGCTGGTGCTCTTGTCTTGGACTTCCCAGCCTCTGGGACTGTGAGAAATAAATGTCTATGATTTACGAATTACCCAGTCTAAGCTAATTTTGTTACAGAAGCCCAAATGGACTAAAATACCACTTTTTATGATGACCTCTTTAAATAAAAGTAAGACAAGGAGATAAAGGAATGAGCCCCTGTGGCATGGGCCCTGGACTCCCACTGCTCAGCATAATCCTGCAAGATGATTTCTTCACACCTTGTTCCTCCAGGGCCCTCTTGTACTTACCTAAATAATATCCATGGCCCCTTCCAGAGCAAAATTTTGTGAGCTTTCACACACAGAACTTTATGCTGTGGAAGAGAGAGGCCAGAGTTTGTGGTAGGGGTTTCAGGGATCTACCCACTCCAGGAAACAGTCTTGAGTATCACTTGTGAATAAAACAGGGTTAAGAGAGAGAATGTCATTCTGCCTCAAGTCAGCTTATAGTCTGCTAAGAATTGCTGTACTCCTTTAAAAAGCCAAACTGTATCTGTTCCAGGGTTAAGAGTGGACTATTTATAGTAGTCCTGTCCTTAAAAATAGACATGAGTAACCAGGTGTGGTGGCTCACACCTGTAATCCCAGTACTTTGAGAGGCCAAAGCAGGCAGATCATGAGGTCAAGAGATCAAGACTATCCTGGTCAACATGGTGAAACCCCTGTCTCTACTAAAAATACAAAAATTAGCTGGGCATGGTGGCGGGCACCTATAGTCCCAGCTACACAGAAGGCTGAGGTAGAAGAATCATTTGAACCCGAGAGGCGGAGGTTGCAGTGAGCCAAGATTGCGCCACTGCACTCCAGCCTGGTGACAGAGCAAGACTGTGTCTCAAAAAAAAAAAAAGAGATGAGTTTTCATCATCTGTAGAATCTCTGAACTATGGAGGAAATACTTTAAAATATCAGAATTAAGAATTTTGAGGGACTAACTACCATGCAGAGCTATCAATATAAGAAAATGTTTTATTTTCCTTTGGATTGAAAAGTAATTACTAAAAAATTTCATAATTTTGCATAATTTTTATAGTAGCCACCTTCCCATTGTATGCATTACCACCACTGTCCCCCCAATCCATTGCTGTCTGCATCAAATACAATTGGAGACTACAATTAGTTCAGGTGTTCAAAGAGAGAGGAATCCTCTGTTTAAGCAGCATAATCAAGGATTGAGAAACAGCTAGAATGCCTGCCTAGATCACAAAAATCCCTCCTGCTAATATCCAGAGTATGGTAGGAAGAATCATGGTCCCCCAAAGGTGTCTCCCTCCTAATCCTCAGAATCAGTGTATATGGTACATTACACAGCAAAGGGAAATTAAGGTTGCAGATGGAGTCAAGGTGGCTGATCACGTGAACTTAAAATAGGGTGTTCATCCTCAATTGTGTGGATGGGCCCGATGTCATCACAAGAGTCCTTAAAAGTGGAAAAGAGAGTCAGAGTCAGAATCGGGGAAGAAGATGTGGTGACACAGGTCTGCCCTACAAGAGATCCTGAAGGAAGCACTAAACATGGAAAGGAACAACCGGTACCAGCCATTGCAAAAACATGCCAAAATGTAAAGACCATTGATGCTAGGAAGAAACTGCATCAACTAATGAGCAAAATAACCAGCTAATATCACAATGACAGGATCAAGTTCACACATAACAATATTAACCTTAAATGTAAATGGACTAAATGGTCCAATTAAAAGACACAGACTGGCAAACTGGATAAAGAGTCAAGACCCATCAGTTTGCTGTATTCAGGAGACCCCTCTCACATGCAGAGACACACATAGGCTCAAAATAAAGGGATGGAGGAAGATCTACCAAGCAAATGGAGAACAAAAAACAGCAGGGGTTGCAATCCTAGTCTCTGATAGAACAGACTTTAAACCATTAAAGATCAAAAGAGACAAAGAAGGCCATTACATAGCGGTAAAAGGATCAATTCAAGAGGAAGAGCTAACCATCCTAAATATATATGCACCCAATACAGGAACACCCAGATTCATAAAGCAAGTCCTTAGAGACTTACAAAGAGACTTAGACTCCCACACAATAATAATGGGAGACTTCAACACCACACTGTCAACATTAGACAGATCAACGAGACAGAAAGTTAACAAGGATATCCAGGAATTGAACTCAACTCTGAACCAAGCAGACCTAATAGACAACTATAGAACTCTCCACCCCAAAACAACAGAATATACATTCTTCTCAGTACCACATTGCACTTATTCCAAAATTGACCACATAATTGGAAGTAAAGCACTCTTCAGCAAATGTACAAGAACAGAAATTATAACAAACTGTCTCTCAGACCACAGTGCAATCAAACTAGAACTCAGGACTAGGAAACTCAATCAAAACCGCTCAACTACATGGAAACTGAACAACCTGCTCCCGAATGACTACTGGGTACATAACAAAATGAAGGCAGAAATAAAGATGTTCTTTGAAACCAATAAGAACAAAGATACAACATACCAGAATCTCTGGGACACATTTAAAGCAGTGTGTAGAGGGAAATTTATAGCACTAAATGCCCACAAGAGAAATCTGGAAAAGTCTAAAATTGACACTCTAACATCACAATTAAAAGAATTAGAGACGCAAGAGCAAACATATTCAAAAGCTAGCAGAAGGCTAGAAATAACTAAGATCAGAGCAGAACTGAAGGAGATAGAGACACAAAAAACCCTCCAAAAAATCAATGAATCCAGGAGTTGTTTTTTTGAAAAGATCAACAAAATTGATAGACCGCTAGCAAGACTAATAAAGAAGAAAAGAGAGAAGAATCAAATAGATGCAATAAAAAATGATAAAGGGGATATCACCACTGACCCCACAGAAATACAAACTACCATCAGAGAATACTATAAACACCTCTACGCAAATAAACTAGAAAATCTAGAAGAAATGGATAATTTCCTGTACACTTACACTCTCTCAAGACTAAACCAGGAAGAAGTTGAATCCCTGAATAGACCAATAGCATGTTCTGAAATTGAGGCAATAATTAGTAGCCTACCAACCAAAAAAAGTCCAGGGCCAGATGGATTCACAGCTGAATTCTACCAGAGGTACAAGGAGGAGCTGGTACCATTCCTTCTGAAACTATTTCAATCATTAGAAAAAGAGGGAATCCTCCCTGACTCATTTTATGAGGCCAACATCATCCTGATACCATAGCCTGGCAGAGACACAACAATAAAAGAGAATTTTAGATCAATATCCCTGATGAACATTGATGTAAAAATCCTCAATAAAATACTGGCAAACCGAATCCAGCAGCACATTGAAAAGCTTGTCCACCATGATCAAGTGGGCTTTATCCCTGGGACGCAAGGCTGGTTCAACATACGCAAATCAATAAATGTAATACAGCATATAAACAGAACCAAAGACAAAAACCACATGATTATCTCAATAGATGCAGAAAAGGCCTTTGACAAAATTAAACAGCCCTTCATGCTAAAAACTCCCAATAAATTTGGTATTGACAGAATGTATCTCAAAATAATAAGAGCTTTTTATGACAAACCCACAGCCAATATCATACTGAATGGGCAAAAACTGGAAAAATTCCCTTTGAAAACTGGCACGAGACAGGGATGCCCTCTCTCACCACTCTTATTCAACAGAGTGTTGGAAGTTCTGGCTAGGGCAATCAGGCAAGAGAAAGAAATCAAGGGTATTCAGTTAGGAAAAGAAGAAGTCAAATTGTCCCTGTTTGCAGATGACATGATTGTATACTTAGAAAACCCCATCATCTCAGCCCCAAATCTCCTTCAGCTGATAAGCAACTTCAGCAAAGTCTCAGGATACAAAATTAATGTGCAAAAATCACAGGCATTCTTATACACCAGTAACAGACAAACAGAGAGCCAAATCTGGAATGGACTTCCATTCACAATTGCTTCAAAGAGAATAAAATACCTAGAAATCCAACTTACAAGGGATGTAAAGACCTCTTCAAGGAGAACTACAAACCACTGCTCGGTGAAATAAAAGAGGATACAAACAAATGGAAGAACATACAATGCTCATGGATAGGAAGAATCAATACAGTCAAAATGGCCATACTGCCCAAGGTAATTTATAGATTCAATGCCATCCCCATCAAGCTACCAATGACTTTCTTCACAGAATTGGAAAAAACTGTTTTAAAGTTCATATGGAACCAAAAAAGAGCCCACATTGCCAAGGCAATCCTAAGTCAAAAGAACAAAGCTGGAGGCATCACACTACCTGACTTCAGGCTATACTACAAGGCTACAGTAACCAAAACAGCATGGTACTGGTACCAAAACAGAGATATAGACCAATGGGCAGAACAGAGTCCTCAGA
Organism: Macaca fascicularis; assembly: GCF_037993035.2. NCBI lineage: Eukaryota > Metazoa > Chordata > Mammalia > Primates > Cercopithecidae > Macaca > Macaca fascicularis. Next base: position 76,621,017 of record NC_088375.1, on the reverse strand, counting down.
AATAATACCACACATCTACAACCATCTGATCTTTGACAAACCTGAGAAAAACAAGAAATGGGGAAAGGATTCCCTATTTAATAAACGATGCTGGGAAAATTGGCTAGCCATAAGTAGAAAGCTGAAACTGGATCTTTTCCTTACTCCTTATACGAAAATTAATTCAAGATGGATTAGAGACTTAAATGTTAGACCTAATACCATAAAAATCCTAGAAGAAAACCTAGGTAATACCATTCAGGACATAGGCATGGGCAAGGACTTCATGTCTAAAACACCAAAAGCAACGGCAACAAAAGCCAAAATTGACAAATGGAATCTAATTAAACTAAAGAGCTTCTGCACAGCAAAAGAAACTACCATCAGAGTGAACAGGCAACCTACAGAATGGGAGAAAATTTTTGCAATCTACTCATCTGATACAAAGGGCTAATATCTAGAACCTAGAAAGAACTCAGAGAAATTTACAAGAAAAAAACAAACAACCCCATCAAAAAGTGGGCAAGGGATATGAACAGACATTTCTCAAAAGAAGACATGCATACAGCCAACAGACACATGAAAAAATGCTCATCATCACTGGCCATCACAGAAATGCAAATCAAAACCACAATGAGATACCATCTCACACCAGTTAGAATGACAATCATTAAAAAGTCAGGAAACAACAGGTGCTGGAGAGGATGTGGAGAAATAGGAACACTTTTACACTGTTGGTGGGATTGTAAACGAGTTCAACCATTGTGGAAAATAGTATGGCGATTCCTCAAGGATCTAGAACTAGAAATACCATATGACCCAGCCATCCCATTACTGGGTATATACCCAAAGGATTATAAATCATGCTGCTATAAAGACACATGCACACTTATGTTTATTGTGGCACTATTCACAAAGCCTTGGAATCAACCCAAATGTCCATCAGTGACAGACTGGATTAAGAAAATGTGGCACATATACACGGTGGAATACTATGCAGCCATAAAAAGGGGTGAGTTTGTATCCTTTGTAGGGACATGGATGCAGCTGGAAACGATCATTCTCAGCAAACTATCACAAGAACATAAAACTACACACCGCATGTTCTCACTCATAGGTGGGAATTGAACAATGAGATCACTTGGACTCGGGAAGGGGAACATCACACACCGGGGCCTATTATAGGGAGGGGGGAGGAGGGAGGGATGGCATTGGGAGTTATACCTGTTGTAAATGACGAGTTGATCGGTGCTGACGAGTTAATGGGTGCAGCACACCAATATGGCACAAGTATACATATGTAACAAACCTGCACATTGTGCACATGTACCCTAGAACTTAAAGTATAATAATAAAAAAATAAAAAATAAAAAAAAGAAGATGTGGTGACAAAAGAAGTTCAGAGTGATTCAATTGCTTGGAGAATTCAATTCTCCAAGATGGGGAAAAGAGGGCAAGAGAACATCTTTCCCCATTTCATAAAGAATATGTTTATTTATTAGGTGTAAATTAGATAATATCAGCATTAATAAGCACATGCGTAGACATGTTAGCAGTAATATTCACATTCATATGCCCACAACTATTCTGGCTCTTTGTGCATAGATAAGAAACGTGCTATACAAGGGCATGTTTAGGTTGCCAATGGTATACACTTAGGGTCCTGTTAGCCTTGAAATAAAATACACTCATGGTATTCATTCTTAGGTAGATCACATTGTATTGATATGTCTATGCCAGGTTACTAGGATAAAAGTGGCAAGAGTTACCTGAGTCCTCTTGCAGCTGTTTAATTTATAACTGTGAATGTATTTCCTTAATACTTGTAGAATATCTGGTCTAATTAATTCTTGTTAACCTTAATATTGGTAGAAAATGCACCCAGGGCTACACCAGGAAGTGAGCATGTGATTGGGAAGCAGTAAAATGCCTGAATCAGCCACGTCTGCCGCTCTTGTTTGGCCCTTTTCCTCTTGACCATCCACAGTGCCCAAGTCTACCAAGTGACTTTCCCGTCTGCTCAATGCATGCCCTCATCTCTGAAATTAAGCCCATGACTACTATCTTGGCAACTACACCATTTCTTTACTATGGTAACATTGTTAGGGTCTGTTTTGAAGAACACCAATCTCAGCATGGTCTGGCCTTCAGAATGGGCCAGGGAACATCTACCTTCATGCCTCTGCCATATCCCGACCTGTCCAAGCCTTGGGAAACATCAACTCTCAAGTTTCCTTTTAATTTAATGCAATTATGACTGTTCATACTAATGAGCCAAACTTTGACCCATCATATCATTTATTCATCATTGTGGGGGCTGCATTAAAAGGATTTCCAGGAACAAGCCCTGCAACAAGATGTCAGAGGCACTATTACATTTCATCATGAGCTGATTCAAGTTCAGATTTTCTCTTTCCCCTTTGACTCTCATTTCATGGAGCTGCCTCTGACCACTGTCTGCTCCCTGCCCCACACACTCCCATGCTTGATCCCCTAAAATGTGATCTTCAGGAACAACAGTGGTTTGTGTGAAGAGAATAAATGGAAAGAGAATAAACTGCCACATGTGCTCAATCTTCTTCCCATTCCTCAGCCAAGGAACTGGTTCTTCAGGTAGCATCCCTAATCATGGATACATACACCTCACACTAAGTAATCTGAAAATTAAGATCAATCAGACTTTATTCTTTGTGCACTGAAAGACTCACCACAAAGCAAATGTAGAACTTTATATTTACCTATCAGATTATAGAAAATGAAGGCAGAGAAGTTACATGAAGAGAGAAGGAAGTTTCTCTCCAAGCTCACCCCCAGACACCTATCATCTTCCAAAGAAAACAACAAAATCTTGTAAGAATTGAGTACAACAAACCTTTATGAAACATCAATATGTGACCGGCAATATTTGCCATAGAGCTTACAAAGACAAATAGGACATGAAACTCATTTTCAAGGAGCTCATGGTCTACTAGAAAAGATGGGCCCATAAAATTAAAATGTAATGAATCATGATAAATGCTACAGCTTGAAGCATATATGTGATTCTATAGAAATTTTAGGTCCTGAAACAAAGAAGAGGTCCTTTTCTAGCTGCCAGGGCTATGTGTATGTGTGTATGTGTGCATTTTCAGAAAAATTAGACCACAAAATATAATGAAAAAAACTTGGGTTTCAGTTTGAATCTTCGCTTTGCCATAATCTGAACAACTCTACTTATTGAACAGATTATGCACATTACAACTATTTTAAAATATTTTATAGGGTTGCTGTGTGTCAAATTTCTGAACAATTTAGAAAAAGGATTTTGTAAAACAAGATACTTGACACTTGTATATACTTAAGGTTGCCTTAAAGTATGATGTTGTCTTCTCTTGGGGCAAAATTATTTCATCCGAAAGAAATTGGATCTGCCTTTAAAAAAATGCATATTCCACAGAGAAACAGAAAAAAATGAGGGTTAAATTAATTTTTGTCAGAGCACATAAATATATTACTAAATGTTCAGATTAGAAACATATATATTTTTACATTGTTGTAGTTAATTTTTTCTATAATCATTGTGCCAGAACATTGAGTCTCAATTTAAATGTAAAATTGTACTATTATTTCCATTTTACAGATGGGAAAATTGTGGTACATAAAAGTTATCTTGCTCAAAATATTAATGCTATTTAGTAAGAGATCTGGGGTTCTAAACACAAGTGTAGAATCAAGGCTTTTTTTCTTTTTTTTTTTTTTTTTTTTGAGACGGAGTCTCGCTCTGTAGCCCAGGCTGGAGTGCAGTGGCCGGATCTCAGCTCACTGCAAGCTCCGCCTCCCGGGTTCACGCCATTCTCCGGCCTCAGCCTCCCCAGTAGCTGGGACTACAGGCGCTGCCACCTCGCCCGGCTAGTTTTTTTTGTATTTCTTAGTAGAGACGGAGTTTCACCGTGTTAGCCAGGATGGTCTCGATCTCCTGACCTCGTGATCCGCCCATCTCGGCCTCCCAAAGTGCTGGGATTACAGGCTTGAGCCACCGCGCCCGGCCAAGGCTTTTTTTCTTAAACACTACGGTGTTATAGCCCAGAAGATGGAAAGTTTGAATTATAACTGTTGCTCTCCAGTTATTTCCTGGGACATTGTATATGCAACTGAAGAACAAGGTGGAATAAAATATATTGTTTCTTCAGTTTTGTAACTTTATAAATTTAATGAGAAAAAGAAAGAGTGATGTTTCTCACTGATAATTTTTTTAAACGACTTTGAATAGAAACAAAATACATTTCTTATATTTAACTTAGCAGCCTGCAATTGAGTTCCCTCGTTTGTATTCTGCACACTACTGATTAGGCTGGTTGATCATCATAAAGGTATCGAGCATCCGCCTTGTATAGAGAACTTTGATGAATTCTAAATGAAAAAGAATATATATTCCTGCCCTCTTTCACACAGCTTAAAATTTAGATAAGAAAACAGAATATCCACATAACCTTCTTCAGAACATTAACCAAACATGCACTTACAGAAGAATTTAAAGATGTAGAAATGGATTTATTCTGTCATTCCTTGGAAATTAAAGAAATTCGGATTGGAAAAAAGAAGTAAAACTGTCTTTATATTCAGGATACATGATTTTCTATGTACATGTGTTGGAATCTACAAAAAATCTACTAGACCTTGACCTGATAAGTCAGACATTAAAGGATTCAGTATAGTAAGTTTTCTGGATACTTACTTACAATAATCAAATGCATTTATACATACTAGGAACAAACTATTGGAAATTGAAACAAAAAATACAATTTGCCATGACATCAAAAACTTGAAAATTTAGAGAGAAGTTTAATAAAAGATGTATAAAACCTGTATACCAAAAATGATGAAACACTGATAAAAGAAATAAAAACCCTAAATATATGAAGAATATGTGAATTCTATATTTCAACTTGGCTGGGCCACAGAATGTCCAGGTATTAAATCAAACATTATTCTGGATGTTTCTGCAAGGTTGTTTTGGGTGAGATTAACAGTTAAATTTGTACACCAAGTAAAACAGATTGCCTTCCCTAATGTGGGTGGGCCTCACCCAGTCAGTTGAAAGACTTCTTCCCTGAGCAAGAGAAAAATCCTCTAGTTGACTGCCTTCAGACTTCATCTGCAACATAGGTTCTTTCTGGTGTTAGAGTAAACAGCCTTGAGGCTAGAATTGCAGCACTGGCTCTCTCCAGCCTGTGAATCTACCCTGCAAATTTTGGACTTGCCAGCCTCCATAATCATGTAAGCCAATTTTTTATAATAAATCTCTCCTTCACTGTCTCTCTCTGTTTTTGTCTATATGTACCTATACACACACACAGAGAGAGAGACATTGTATTGGTTCTGTTTCTCTGAAGAACCCTAATATAGACAGCTATACCTTGTTCAAGGGTTAGAAAACATAATATTGTTAAGATGACAACTCTCCTCAAGAATGATCTTAGATTCAATGAAATACCAGTCGAAATGCCAGTGGAAACTTTTTTTTGTAGAAATGGACTCTTTCAAAATCCATATTATAATAGCCAAAGCAGTGTTTTTAAAAGAGTTCAAAGACTAATCTTACCTGATTATAAGATTTATTATGAATAAAGCTACAGTAATAAAGACAGTGTGATATAGGTAAAATAACAGAGAATTAGAGAATTAGATCAGTGACACAAAATAGATTCTAGAAATAGGCCCACACATATATATGGACAAGAGATTTTTGACAAAGGGGCAAAGGTGATTCACTGAAGAACATATGGTCTTTTCAAAAAACAAGGCTAGGTCGATTGGATATACACAGACAAACAATCGAACTCCAGTCCACACCAAACACCATTCACAAAAATTAACTCCAAATGGATAAGGGATCTACATGTAACACATAAAATTTAAAAACTCTAGATAAAAACACACGAAAAGCTCTTTGTGATATTGGATTAGGCAGATTTCTTAGATATGACAAATTACAATTCATAAAACACAATAAATTAGATTTCGCCAAAATTTAAAACGTTTGCTCTTTAAAAGACACTATTAAAAGAATCAAGAGACTAGCCACAGACAGAAATTACTTGCATCTGATAAAGGACTTATTCCTAAAATATATAAAAAATGTTCAAAACTCAATAATAAGAAAATTAAACGCTCAATATTTTAAATGGGCAAACAATTTGAGCAGATACATCCCAAAAGAGGATATATGGATGTTAAATAAGCACATTAAATATGCTCAACATTACTAGTCATTAAGGAAATCCAAACTAAAACCATAATGAGTAATCATTACACTCCTGTATAGAAAGACTAAATTTAAAAAGACTGCCCTCATCCACAAAGGTAGAATATGACAGAACTGGATTTCTTACACATTCCTGGTCAGAATGGTACAACCACTTTTTTTTTTTTTATTATACTTTAAGTTCTAGGGTACATGTGCACAATGTGCAGGTTTATTACATATGTATACATGTGCCATGTTGGTGTGCTGCACCCATTAACTCGTCATTTACATTAGGTATATCTCTTAATGCTATCTCTCCCCGCTCTCCCCACCCCATGACAGGCCCTGGTGTGTGATGCTCCCCTTCCTGTGTCCAGGTGTTCTCATTGTTCAATTCCCACCCATGAGTGAGAACAAGCGGTGTTTGGTTTTTTGTCCTTGCGATAGTTTGCTGAGAATGAGGTTTCCAGCTTCATCCATGTCCCTACAAAGGACATGAACTCATCCTTTTCATGGCTGCATAGTACTCCATGGTGTATATGTGCCACATTTTCTTAATCTAGTCTATCACTGATGTACATTTGGGTTGGTTCCATGTCTTTGCTATTGTGAATAGTGACGCAATAAACATACGTGTGCATGTGTCTTTAGAGCAGCATGATTTATAATCCTTTGGGTATACACCCAGTCATAGGATTGCTGAGTCAAATGGTATTTCTAGTTGTAGATCCTTGAGGAATCACCACACTGTCTTCCACAATGGTTGAACTAGTTTACAGCCCCACGAACAGTGTAAAAGTGTTCCTATTTCTCCACATCCTCTCCGGCACCTGTTGTTTCCTGACTTTTTAATGATCACCATTCTAATTGGTGTGAGATGGTATCTCATTGTGGTTTTGATTTGCATTCTGATGGCTAGTGATGATGAGCATTTTTTCATGTGTCTGTTGGTTGCATAAATGTCTTCTTTTGAGAAGTGTCTGTTCATATCCTTTGCCTACTTTTTGATGGGGTTGTTTGATTTTTTCTTGTAAATTTGTTTAAGTTCTTTCTAGATTCTGGATATTAGCCCTTTGTCAAATGGGTAGATTGCAAAAATTTTCTCCCATTCTGTAGGTTGCCTGTTCACTCTGATGGTAGTTTCTTTGGATGTGCAGGAACTCTTTAGTTTAATTAGATCCCAATTGTCAATTGTGGCTTTTGTTGCCAATGCTTTTGGTGTTTTAGACGTGAAGTCCTTGACCATGCCTCTGTCCTGAATGGTATTGCCTAGGTTTTCTTCTAGGATTTTTATAGGTTTAAGTCTAACATTTAAGTCTTTAATCCATCTTGAATTAATTTTTGTATAAGGTGTAAGGAAGGGATCCAGTTTCAGCTTTCTACCTATGGCTAGCCAGTTTTCCCAGCACCATTTATTAAATAGGGAATGCTTTCCCCATTTCTTGTTTTTGTCAGGTTTGTCAAAGATCAGACGGTTGTAGATGTGTGGTATTATTTATGAGGGCTCTGTTCTGTTCCATTTGTCTATATCTCTGTTTTGGTACCGGCATATTATTTTGGTTACTGTAACCTTGTAGTATAGTTTGAAGTCAGGTAGTGTGATGCCTCCAGCTTTGTTCTTTTGGCTTAAGATTGTCTTGGCAATGCGGAATCTTTTTTGGTTCCATTTGAACTTTAAAGTAGTTTTTTCCAATTCTGTGAAGAAAGTCATTGGTAGCTTGATGGGGATGGCATTGAATCTATAAATTACCTTAGGCAGTATGGCCATTTTCACAATATTGATTCTTCCTATCCATGAGCATGGAATGTTCTTCCATTTGTTTGTGTCCTCTTTTATTTTGTTGAGCAGTGGTTTGTAGTTCTCCTTGAAGAGGTCCTTCACATCCTTTGTAATTTGGATTCCTAGGTATTTTATTCTCTTTGAAGCAATTGTGAATGGGAGTTCACTCATGATTTGGCTCTCTGTCTGTTATTTGTGTATAAGAATGTTTGTGATTTTTGCACATTGATTTTGTATCCTGAGACTTTGTTGAAGTTGCTTATTTTTGAAAAGATCAACAAAATTGATATACCGCTAGCAAGACTATTAAAGAAGAAAAAGGAGAAGGATCAAATAGATGCAATAAAAAATGATAAAGGGGATATCACCACCAATCCTGCAGAAATACAAACTACCATCAGAGAATACTATAAACACCTCTACGCAAAAAAAATAGAAAATCTAGAAGAAATGGATAAATTCCTGGACACATACACCCTCCCAAGACTATACTAGGTAGAAGTTGAATCCCTGAATAGACCAATAACAAGCTCTGAAACTGAGGCAATAATTAATAGCCTATCAACCAAAAAAACATCCAGGACCAGACAGATTCACAGCCAAATTCTACCAGAGGTACAAGGAGGAACTAGTACCATTCCTTCTGAAACTATTCCAATCAATAGAAAAAGAGAGAATCCTCCCCAACTCATTTTATGAGGCCAACATCATCCTGATACCAAAGCCTGGCAGAGACACAACAAAAAAAGAGAATTTTAGATCAATATCCCTGATGAACATCAATTCAAAAATCTTCAATAAAATACTGGCAAACCGAATCCAGCAGCACATCAAAAAGCTTATCCACCATGATCAAGTGGGCTTCATCCCTGGGATGCAAGGCTGGTTCAACATATGCAAATCCATAAATGTTATCCAGCTTATAAACAGAACCAAAGACAAAAACCACATGATTATCTCAAAAGATGCAGAAAAGGCCTTTGACAAAACTCAACAGCCCTTCATGCTAAAAACTCTCAACAAATTAGGTATTGATGGGACGTATCTCAAAATAATAAGAGCTGTTTATGACAAACCCACAGCCAATATCATATTGAATGGGCAAAAACTGGAAGCATTCCCTTTGAAAACTGGCACAAGACAGGGATGCCCTCTCTCACCACTCCTATTCAACACAGTGTTGGAAGTTCTGGCCAGGGAAATCAAGCAGGAGAAAGAAATAAAGGGGATTCAATTAGGAAAAGAGGAAGTCAAATTGTCCCTGTTTGCAGATGACATAATTGTATATTTAGAAAACCCCATCGTCCTAGTACAACAACTTTGAAAAACAGTTGAGCAGTTTCTTCAAACATCAAACATACACCTTCCATGTGATCCTGTCACTGCACTCCTAAAACTTACTCAAGAGAAATTGAAAGCACATATCCGTACAGAAACTTCTATACAAGCCAGGTGTGGTGGCTCATGCCTCTAATCCCAGCACTTTGGGAGGCCGAGGCAGGTGGATCAGGTGGTCAGGAGTTCAGGACCAGTCTGGCCAAAATGCCAAAAACCCATCTCTACTAAAAATACAAAAATTAGCCTGCCATGGTGGCAGGCACCTGTAATCCCAGCTACTCGGGAGGCTGAGGCAGAGAATGAGAATTACTTGAACCGGGGAGGCAGTTGTTGCAGTGAGCTGAGATCGCGCCACTGCACTCCAGCCTAGGAGACAGAGTGAGACTCCATCTAAATTAAAAAAAAAAAAAAAACCCATAAAAAATTGAAAACAACCTGGCTGCCTATCAAAAGATAGTTGTATAAGTAAGTTGTGGTATATCTATACAGTTAAATACAATTCAACAATAAAAATGAGCTGACTATTGATACCCACAGCTAGCTGTTTAACTCTCAAAATAATTATTCTGAGTTTTGAAGTCTAGGGAAAAAAGCATACACACTCTATGATTTCCTTATGTAAATTTCTAGAAAATGCAAATGAATCTATAGTAACATGTTGTGGATCAGTGTCTCCTTGGGGATGAGAAGAGAAGAGGGAAAAAGAGGTAGAAGGTGTCTTAGTCTGTTTTGCGTTGCTGTAAATGAATACCTGAGACAGGGTAATTTATAAAGAAATAGGCTTGTTTGGCACATGATTCTGATTGCTAAAAAGTTTAAGATTGGCATCTGCATCTGGTAAGGGCTTCAGGCTGCTTCCACTCCTGGTAGAATGTGTAGGGAAGCTGGTGTGAGCATAGATAACATGGTGAGAGAGGAAGCAAGGGTGGGGAGTTGCCAGGCCCTTTTTAACAATCAACTCTTGTGGGAACTAATAGAGTAGAACTCATTGACACCTCCTTCACCAAGAAGAGAATTTATCTCATAGCTATGTATTGTTCCACCTACTTACTTACCTATCTGTCCTTCTGTCTATTTACATATAGCTATGTAGAATGTTTACCAGATATTAACAGTGATTTGTTTGGCATGAATGAATTTGGGGAATTACATTTCCCTCTATACATTGCATTTTTTTTCTGTTACATATATATGATGTATGAGAATCATCTTTACAAAAATTAAGGTTATTTTGAAAGGTGTAGTTAAATTGATTAATGAACAAACTTTATGTGCTGATTAATAGAGGAATTGGTCAGTGTTGTGGGCTGAATTGTCTTTCCCAAAACTCATAGGTTGAGCCTTACCCCATGGTGTGACTATATATGGAGATAGAGCCTTTAAGGAGGTAAATTAAAGATAAATGAGGTCATAGGGTGAGGCTGTAATCCAATAGGATTGATGCCCTCATAAGAAGAGGAAGAGATACCAGCAACATGCATGCACAGAGTAAATGTAGCCATCTGCAACCCAAGAAGAGAGCCCTCACCAGAAACCAACCCCACCAGCACCTTGATCTTAGACTTCCAGCCTCTAGAACTGTCAGGAAATAAATTTATGCTCTTCAAACCACCTAGTCTGGGATATTTTGTTATGACATATCTAGCAGACTTAATGCAGTGAGTAAATTCATTTATGTTGCCATTAAAAAGAATAATTCAAATATATATTGAACCCAAAAATGTCTTTTATGAATAAATGGCAAAAACAAATTTTGGGGTAATACGCACTATGATTCTCCTTCTGTTTTGAATAAAAAGCAAAACATGATAAATTATGCATGTACATGATTTTATATGTTTATGTAAAGGGACGTACACCAGACAGTCAGGCAATTGATATTATTTTCCTCAGGAGTGGGACTACTGAGGAAAAGAGCCACTGTTTCTTCAAGTATTTCTGAATTGCTTGAAATATTACAATATGCCCGAATACTTTTGCAATTGAAAAAAATTGATGAACCCTTATATTAGGCTAGTGCAAGCATAATTGCAGTTTTTACATTGTTGAAATTTGCGATTTGACATTGGAATACATTCCTCATAAATATGGTTATGTTATACATCTTTTTAATGTGCATTTCTTGCTTTTTTTGCTAATGACTTGCTACTTATTTTAGACTATGGAAATAATGTTAGACAAAAAGCAAATTCGAGCAATTTTCTTATTCCAGTTTTAAATGGATTGTAAGGCAGCAGAGACAACTGGCAACATCAACAATCCATTTGGCCCAGGCACTGCTAATGAATGTACAGTGTAGTGGTGGTTTAAGAAGTTCTGCAAAGGACAGGCGATCCTTGAAGATGAGGAGCATAGTGACCAACCATTGGAAGTTGACAACGACAAATTCTGAGCAATCATTGAAGCTGATTCTCTTACAACAACAGGAGAAGTTGCCAGAGAACTCAAGGTCGACCATTCTACAGTTGTTCAGCATTTGCAGAAAATTGGAAAGGTGAAAAGGCTCCATAAGTGGGTGCCTCATGAGCTGAGGAAAAATCAAAAATATCATTTTGAAGTGTTGTCTTCTCTTATTCTACACAACAGCAAGGAACCATGTCTCCATCGAATTGTAATATGCAATGAAAAGTGGATTTTTTTATGACAACTAGCGATGGCTAGCTCTGTGGTTGGACCTAGACAAAGCTCCAAAGCACTTCCCAAAGCCAAACTTCCACCAAGAAATGGTCGTGGTCACTGTTTGGTGTTCTGCTGCCGGTATGATTTACTGCAACTTTCTGAATCCCGGCGAAATCATCACATCTGAGAAGTCTGCTCAGCAAATTGATGACATGCACCAACAAATGCAATGCCTGCAGCTGGCATTGGTCAACACCAAGGGCCCAATTCCTCTCCACGACAATGCCCGACTACATGTTGCACAGCTAGTGCTTCAAACGTTGAATGAATTGGGCTACAAAGTTTCGCCTCATTTACCGTATTCACCTGACCTCTTGCCAGCCGACTACCACTTCAAGCATCTCAACAACTTTTTGCAGGAAAAACGCTTTCACAACCACCAGGATGCAGAAAATGCCTTCCAAGAGTTTATTGAATTACAGAGTATGGATTTTTATTCTATAGGAATGAGCAAACTTATTTCTCACTGGCAAAAAATATGTTGATTGTAGTAATTCCTATTTTGATTAATAAAGATGTATTTGAGCCTAGTTGTAATGATTTAAACTTCACAGTCCAAAACTGCAATTACTTTTTCACTAACCTAATATTTTGAAAAAACATAACAAAAATATGCCTACTTAGTGGTGGATCGTATATGCATATTGATTTCCATCTATATGTCATGTATCCACCAGAACTTTGTTAGGGATCCTAAAATCTTTCTATGGAGCTATTCTTTTTCTCATCAATGAAAATAATGTAACAATACTTGTTCTTGTGTTTCTGGAAATAATTCTAAATTTACTTAGTCACTTCTTTGTTTTCAAACAGTGATTTTTCCTTTATTTTTTCTCATGAAATTCGTGTCATATACACATCTGTATATGCAAACGTGTGTTTAAGTGGACAAAATAGATAGTCTACAAGATTTATCTTTTGTTGTGTTTTAACTCAGAGTTGGCTACAGAATAACAACAAAAATAATGGAGTCACTTTTATAGAGAATTGCCAGGGTCTCTGTATTATGTTCTATACACTGCCTAATTGTGCATAGTAATTATATTAGACAGCTATAAAAATAACTTAAAATGAGAGACCCAGGAATAAAATATTACTGACAAATACTTTTCTTCTTCTCAATGCAAAATTCCAAGTGTAGAAAACTGGTAACTTACCTAAAATTCTATTGATGAAACACATTAGGAAAAGTTCAGGATTGAATGGTTGCCTGTGGAAGGCGAGATGGAATTTATCAAGTCAAACAGAAGCAGGGGTCACAGGGCCAAGAATTAAAAACAAATGCAAATCTGTGCACTGTTATTTTAAAACCAAAGAAAAGTAGGTTACACAAGCCACTTCCATTTTTAAATGCTGCCCCTCTGGTGGTACGGGAGAAACCTTTTGCCCACTTGTCCTTTTTGCTAAAGATGCTGTTTTTCCACAGAGGCAAAGAGTAATATTTGAGGAAAAGGTTTTACAGATGCAATTACAGCAAGACACTGGCGCTCAGCTCTGCACGTGGGTAAACACGTGCTTTCTCACCCAGAGAAAAGTTTAGCTTGGCAGCCTTTGCTACAAAGCATGACTCTGATCCTAGAGAAAGCCAGAGCTACAGAAACCCAAATCATCTCCAAAAATAACACCAAAATTAAGGCCTTGAAACTCCTCACACTTGTCATGCTGTGAAGGATGATACTTCAATGCTCAGGACCCACAGAGCTACTGAATCTTCAGAATTCTCTTTGTAAGTTCCCTCCACTGACATCTCAGCCTTTAGATGAGGCTGTATTCTGGGCTTGAGTTCTAGGCTGTCTGTTGTTAAATTTAAGACATACTTAGGAAAAAACATAGGACAGTATCTTTGAAGCCTTAACTAGGGCAAGATTTCTCTAGGACAATCCATTGATAAAGTAAACTTCATCAAAATCTATAAAATTTTCTGCTTATAAAAAATACCTTTTAAAAGATTGAAATGCTAGACACAGAATGAGAGGAATACTTACAATTACATATATCTGAACTATAACTTATAGCTACAGAATATAAAGTACTCCTACAAATTCCATTATCCAAAAGACAAACCAATATTTTAAATACTAAACAAAAGATTGAAGAGATACAAAGAGATACAAATACTCAATAAATACATAAAAAATGTTCTGCATCACCAATCGTCAGAGAAATGCCAATTAAAACAACAGTAAGATACCGCTGTATACCTACTAAGATGGCAAATAAGCCCAAACACCAATTATTGGAGACCATGAGAAGCAATTAAACTCTAGAAATTGTTGATGAGATTGTAAAAATTGTGCAACCACTCTAGAAAATGTATTGGCATTTTCTTATAAATTTGAAAAATATACTTATTCTATGGCCCAGAAATTTCACTCATAACCCAGAATAAATTAAAATATATATCCACATAAAGACTTGTGTACAAATATTTATAATAGTTTTGCTCATAAAACAAAAAACTAGAAACAACTAAAACATTAATTAACAGAAAAATATATAAACAAAGAATGCTATATTCATAGAATGGAGTACTACTTAGTAATAAAAAGGAATCAACTGATAAGCACATGAATCTCAGAAACATGCAGAGTGAAGGGTACATAGTATATGATTCCATTTATATAAAGTTCATGAATAGGCAAAATTATTCGTGATGATTGAAATCAGAACAGTGGGCTGGAATAAGGCACAAGGGGCTTTCTAGAGTGATGAAATATTCTATATGTTGATTTGGGTATTGATTACACAGTTGTATATGTTTGTCATAATCATTAAACTTTATACTTACAACTATGCATTTTTCTATATTTGAATATTACTTCAATTAAAAATATTAAATACATTGCCCTAATATCCAATTTAATCACACAGAAAAATCTCAGTATGCAATCAAGATTGTGGGGGTAGGAAGAATAAAAAGTATTATGGGTGCTATTTTCCTTACACGACATTCATTCCATTTTTAGTGAAAATTTATGTATTTCTTTATTCTTTTTTAATTTAGACATAATTGTACATATTTACGGGGTACATGTGACATTTTGATACATGCTTACAATATGTAATGATCAAATTGGGGTATTTAGGATCTCCATCACGTTAAATATTTACCATTTCTTTGGGTTGGGAACATTTCAAATCTTCTCTTCTAGCTATTTTTCCAATATATCAAAGAAATGAAAGTAACAACATCCTAAAAACTTAAATGAAAACAAATTTTATATTTTCTGGCTTCATATAAGACAGCAACACGGGGAATCGTTGGACACCTGGAAAATTGTTTATCATTTAGTCTAAGAATAATTTTTTATTTTTTTACTTTTAATTTAGTTTCAGGGGTACATATGCAGGTTTGTGGATGAAGCTAGAGGCCATTACCCTTAGCCTTAGCTAACTAATAATGATTTAACAATAAATGTGGTATGGCAGTCTTTATTAAGGCCCTAGTAATGTCATCAGACTGCACAAGGCTCCAGGGACACAGGCAGCCTTCCCATACAAGTATTCTTAGGACCTTGTTCTGCAAGGAGCATTGCAGTGGCAGATGAAGATATTGGTGTCAGTAACCTTTGGGCAGTCATCTGAGGTCATTCCTGCAGGTTACCTCGTAGGCAATAAGAGAGGAGAAAAAGGCTCTTCTGGGGTCACTCTTGAGCCTACTTTGCATGGACTGACTTTATGTTAACTTTTTAAAGTACTCTGAGATTGGCATGATAATGCCACTCTCAATGTGAACCTCCTTTTCCCCTGATACATTTTATTCCAAGTGATGTGAACCACTGACGAAAAGTTGACAAGAGATTTACTTAATTATGGCAGAAATAATCTGTTCATTCCAAAGACTAAAATGCTTGACCTCACAGGACCTGTTTCCTTCCATCTCTAACAAAGAGCTGAGCCATTGTATGAGATCCAGTAGAAGGGCAGGTGAGCTGCTTTCATGAGCACATATTCCGTGGCTGGAGCTCGCTCAGGTTTGTGGTGGGGCTGGGACCTGGGATGAGGTGAGGGCCATTTTCTAGCCAGAGCAGCCACTATGTTTGCCTCAGCCCTGCAATTTGAACCTGGACAAAATACCCACCCTATCCCCTTCTATACCACTCCCCCATGCTATTGACTGCTGCAAATGAAATGCTATTCACTTAGAGAGAAATTGTAGAATGGATGTTTGTGGACTTCTGAGGAAAAATTTCAAGCCAACTCCTTAGTTTACAGAAGCTTCTCAGTTTCCTTAAATAGAACCCCCTGGCAGGCCCTGGAGAGTTAGTATTCAGTTCTGCAAACACATTTGTGTTGGAACTAAAAACAAAATTGGGAATGATGTGGCGTGTATGCAGCAAACAGGCTCATGACACCACCACAGTTTTTGACAGCTCTGGAAAATGCTGCCTGGGGAAGGTTTAGCACCATGGACTGAATGATCTGGATAGAACAGTAGCACAAGATTAGACAGGCATGCTAAAGAAAGCTCTGAATATATGCCCTGTGGTAAGCAACCCGTTCTTTAGTCTGTCAAATAGAAAGCCTCCCTGCAAAACCAACAGTTTAGAAATGCATGCATTAGCCTGTGCAATGTTTTCTGAAGGTCAGGTTCAATTTCCAGGGTAAAGGTTATAATTTTGAAATATTGACAATAATTTGAAGACCCTATTTCCACCTGTGTAAACACTTTGAGACTCTGAGACACAAAATTGAGAACTATCAATTTATCCACAAAGGCCATTAGCATTGTGAGGGGAAGGAGAGGCAGCTCATGTAGTCTCTGGCGACATGAGCTACTTTTTAGGCTGAAGAAATCCAACACCAAGCACAGCTCTTGTTGTGAAGTGATGCTTCATCCATATATGCTGAGCTTAATTGAGCTGAGCCAGAATTTAAGCTAAGGCCTTTTAACTAGAAAGTCTTTTCTCTTTGCATTAAACCAGGGATAATAACAGTTGCTCTCCTCATCATGTGTATTTGGTCGTTCTTGCATTGTATAAGAAATACCCGAGACCTAGTAATTTTTTAAAGCAATTTTATTGGCTTAAGATTCTGCAAGCTATACAGGAATCATGGCATCAACATCTCTCAGCTTCTGCAGAAGCCTCGGGGAGCTTTTACTAGTGGTGGAAGGCGAAGAGGGAGTAGGCACATCACATGGAGAAAGCAGGAACGAGAGAGAGAAGGGAGCAGGTGCTATACACTTTTAAACAACCAGATCTCTTGAGAACTCACTCACTATCACAAGAGCAGTACCGGCCGGGCACGGTGGCTCACACCTGTAATCCCAGCACTTTGGGAGACCGAGGCGGGCAGATCATCTGAGGTCAGGAGTTAAAGACCAGCCTGACCAACATGGTGAAACCCAGTCTCTACTAAAAAGACAACAACAACAACAAAAAATTAGCTGGGCATGGTGTTGTACACCTATCATCCCAGCTACTCAGGAGGCTGAGACAGGAGAATCACTTGAACCGGGGAGGCAGAGGTTGCAGTGAGCTGAGATTGCACCATTGCACTCCAGCCTGAGCAACGACAGCGAAACTCCATCTCAAAAAAAAGAAGAACAGCACCAAGAGGATGGTGCTAAACCATTCACGGGAAATCTATCTTCATCATCCAGTCATCTCCCACCAGGCCCCACCTCCAACACTGGGAATATTAATCTCAATACAATATGAGATTTGGGCAGGGACACGCATTCAAACTATACCACCATGCAAGCTTGTTGTGAGCATTTCATGGAAAAAAACTGCAAACTACTGAGGACTGCTATATAAACATCAGAGATAATACTGGTGATGAGGGTGCTGGTGATGACAACAAGCACAACAGCAGTGATGATGCTATTAGAAAGATGTTCGTGACTAGCTCTGAGTCCCAGAGGTGCTAGCCACTCGGTTTGGTATATGTGAGACAAAGGGTATGTGCACATGGGTGGGTGTGTGGTTAGTGAAATGGGAGGGGAGGGAAGCCAGGTGGAGAGCTGGTTATTGAAGCGGACTTGAGAGAGGAAAAAATGCATCTACTTAGACCTACACTGATATCACCATAATGTCCACAGTTTAGCCTCTGTCGAACTGATCAGAAATAAGATGTGACACCAGCAACCCCTGGCCTGAAGAAGACACCAGTAGAGGATATTTCCCTCTTCTGGTGCAAATGAAGAGGAGAAACTACAGTTTTCAGGTTGCCGATCGATGACATTTTGATCATGTCCCAATTTGTTTTTCCTTCTGTCATTTGAAATGTTCTACTTTCATGTTATATTTGATAACGGGAGACTCCACTCCTGAAAAAATTATCTACTGCTAGATGAGTTGCTGTAATCTAGTTGGTGGCAATGACAAATGTCAAATGATAATGTTGATTCTCATTGTACCAAGTCAGCATAGTTGCATGCTAGGCTCTGAGCTCTAACGATTCACTATGATTTTTTCCCACTTCTGTGTAATGTCTCTACTTCCCAACTCAGAAGAAATTATATGAACAATTATAAGGCATCGATCTTTGTATATATCAATGTAAGAATTAAAAATTTTAAAAAATTCTGGTAAAATATAATCTCTTATATTAATTTATCATTTTAAATTTTCAGGGGAGAGAGTTGAGGTCTCAGTATTTAAAGAACAACTTAAAATCAAAATGGTATTAACCCAGAAAAGCAAGACTACAGCTCATGTATTCTGACTAACATCACCATCAGCTTTCCTCTGAACCGTGAAGCTTCTTTCAAAACATCAATCAAAGTTAAGCAAAATCTTGAAGGAAAGGCTATGTTAATTCTTATTACCAGGCATCAATGGAAAGCAGCACGACTTTAATGGAATTTCAATAATATTTTTAAACTTTTAGGCTAGAATGTAAAGCTCATTCTGCTAGATGCACAATAAAGGATCAAAGAGGGTTGAACACTTATCCAGATATGCCCATTGATTTTTGGGAGGCTGAGGTGGTTGGATCACCTGAGGTCAGGAGTTCGAGACCAGCCTGGTCAACATGGTGAAACTCCTTCTCTACTAAAAAAAAAAAAAAAAAAAATTAAAAAAAAATTAGCTGGGTGTGGTGGTGTGTGCCTGTAATCCCAGCTACTTGGGAGGCTGAGGCAGAAGAATTGCTTGAACCTGGGAGGCAGAGGTTACAGTGAGCTGAGATCACGCCACTGCCCTCCAGCCTGGGCAACAAGAGCGAAACTCTGTCTCAAAAAACAAAACAAAACAAAACAAAATCAATATCAGGCTGTTGCTTTATGTCCAGAAAATAGGTACCAATTGCCAGCAACATGTTGTGGTGGAAGCTGGGAACACCTGGTAAACTCTCAGACTCTCCAGGCCACACAGCCAGGTCTGGACCCTAACTCCTCCTCTTAGGTCTTGTGTAACATTAGGCAAGTTATATATCCTCTTAAATCTCAGATTACCTATCTGTCAAATGGGGAAGCCAATTGTATTTACTCTCTCAGGATTGCTGAAGCTGGAACGGGTGATGGTTGTATACAACTGTGTGGCACAAAAAGGGCACATAATGAAGGTTAGTTACCAATTTTAAGGGGAAAACTACGTTTGACTAGAAGTCTGAAACTTGTGTTCCCATCTCCTAAATTAGCTGTCATTTTGAGCAAGTAACTTAAATTCTGTGAGCCCCAGTTTCCTTATTTGCACATTGAACGGCTTGGGTTGGTGGCGTCTGTCTGTGTCCTTTAGGACTTTTTTAGTTACAAGTGACATAAAAATCAACCAAAACATGCCTACATGTAAAACTATTTATTTTCTCATGTAATGGAAAATTCTAAGTGCTAGCTTAAGGAATGGCTAACTGCAGAGCCCAAATGATGGTATCAGGACTTGGTTTCTGTCTGTGTGTTCTTCTTGTCACCACACAGGCTTCACAAAGCAAGCAGAACCTGAGAGCAGGAGGCATGAAATAGCAGCAGCATGCAAATACTTCACAGGTTGTCATGAAGACTGAATGAGTTAAAAAACACAAAGCCCTTAGAACCCTGCCCTAGCACCTACCATGTGCTCAGTAAGGGTTAGCTGTTAGTATTATTTGCCCACAAGCTCCACCTGAGGGCAAGATGATGCATGCAGCTCCAGAATTTACATTCTTTCAGATTTATGCCTAAGGGAGAAGAATACCTACCTGAGTCCCAGAAGTCTCAGCAAATTTTTATGTCTTCTAATGACTTTGAGAGAACTTTTACATTCCTGAATATTAGATTTTGATTGACCAGACCTGAGTCATAGTGTGTAAATGAGCCCAGTTCACCCACCGTTGGCTCCACTGACAATGACAGTATTATACTCTAGCATTTTTGAAAAAGAGATGCAGTTTGCGAGAAATGACACAAGTTGTAAAAGCCTAAGATTTTGGCATCACACACATACACACACACACACACACACACACACACACACACGAGTAACACATACATATACTCAAATGTCCATATAAAGGGATTTTTCTTAAAGTCCTATGTCAGATTAAGTTATTGTTTATAGAAATATCTATGGCAGGTATAGGATTTCTCTGATCCTCTACAGTCAGGAATTAGTTTGGTTATTTTTATTTTTTGACTTTCAGATTTCAGTCTCAAATCACTACCCACACTGCCACTCCTCTGCATAAAACCCTGGTAAACAAAGCCAGGGTTGTTTGGGAAATGCATAGCATGAATCGTGTGGAGCCACTGTCTTTTATGCAGTTAGCTTTTTAATTGACTTTGCATGCATCAACTGTGCCTTCCAGTAAGCAGATACAGTTCCCAGGGATTGTCAAAAGATTCCTATCTCAAGAGCAGATCTAATCCAGTTGGTGCCATTGAGAAACCTTAAATGACAGCTTTCATCTTATTTACAAAAATTCTCTGGGTTCAGGTTACATTTTAATCCCAGTTGCTCTATCAGCTTTATGGCAGCAGAGGTGGGGGATGGACTTGGGTGGCTGTTTTTGGCTAAGTTTTAGTTTTCTTTCCTTTTATGTAAATTATTACCTCAAGCAGAATTCTATAACGGAGGGCACTTTCCAGGTCTGGGGGGCAGGCCGACTTTGGACTCAAACATTACCATTTCTTCTTTGATGAACAGAGAAGGCTGCAGCCTTGTGATAGAGAAACAAGTTTATCTGTGCCTCTTTTTTTCAACATTACTAGGGAACATTCAATCCATTGGATACATCAGCAGATCTCCATAACCCAAAGTAAAGCTATAACCATAGTGGTGACTCATTAGCCATCGTGACTCTCCAAAATAAAGAGGGTAGCATTGTTACCTTTTTTTTTTTTTTTTTTTTTTTTTTTTGGCATCCAAACCCACACTGAGCTTGTTATCCTTGGATAAAATCTCATCTAGATTCTCTACTTCCCACCCTGTCACATAGTCTGTGTGTTTGTCTGTGTATGTTTAAGAAAATGAGGTCTATCCCTTGAGTTTGGTTCTTATTTATTTCCCATATAGGATTTGGTCCGTCCATTTTTACCTTTAAATACGAATAAAAGAATGTTGAGTAAGAAGGAAACACCTAATATGTAGAGAACATATGCCATGCTCCATAAACACTACCTAATTGAATCCTCAACATAATCCAGGGAGTTGGTGGCTGTTATTTTTCTCATTTTACAGATGAGACCTGAGGCTCAGATGCTGGAAGTGATTCTGTCAAGATCTGACTTCTAAAAGATGACCTGGGGTCGGGCATGGTGGCTCGCACCTGTAATCCCAGCACTTTGGGAGGTTGAGGTGGGCGAATCACAAGATCAGGAGATCAAGACCACCCTGGCTAACATGGTAAAACCCCATCTCTAAGAAAAAATACAAAAAAAATAGCTGGGGGTGGCAGGCACCTGTAGTTCCAGCTACTTGGGAGGCTAAGGCAGGAGAATGGCATGATCCCGGGAGGTGGAGCTTGCAGTGAGCCGAGATTGCGCCACTGCACTCCAGCCTGGGTGACAGAGCAAGACTCTGTCAAAAAAAAAAAAAAAAAAAGAAAGAAAGAAAGAAAGAAAAAAAGAAAAAGAAAAAGGATGACCTGGCTGAGATTTGGACACAGATTGCCTTCTCCAACAGACCACATGGCTTCAGAGTTGGACTCTGCATAGCTCTTGCTTGTCCACCTCCCCTGCCTCTCAGCATCCTCTGTGCCTTGTCCTATCTGAGCCTAGTACATGCAGGACAGTCATTGGAGAGTTTAAAGATCAGCTACAAAAATCTTACTCACATGACATAACCAGATTCAACTTTTACCCAAATCCTACTTTCACCCTTCTTGAGGAGAAGTGTAATGAAAAGTCTGGGCAACGAGGTGAGTTGCAATCCTGTGGATAACAAGGTGATCAATATCAGATTATGATAGATTATATGCTGTCCCAAAAATTGATTGAAATTTCTTCCATTAGAGCTTTAACTCCAGTAACAAGTTGCCATCTAGACAGTCTGAGAACAAGCTCATAGAGGGATGGTGAGATAAAAGTCAAATGAGCATCACACTGGGAGATAAGAGAAACTGCCATCTATCCTGGGATGACTTATGTAGCCTCTCAACTCAATTTTCTCATCTGTGAAGCAGAAATAACAGTATCTTTCATCACAAGTGTAATGTAAGATTAAATGAAGAGACAGAGCCCTGGCTTTTGTATATATTCAACAACAGCCATCTCTGATCAATGTTACTCCTCTGCCCAGTGCTCTCTGGGGAGAGAATGGTGAACTGTGTCCAGCCTAGGCAGAATGCATGGGCCACTCTGTCAGTCACCAACCCTGATGGCTAAGGGCAATTGGAGCCCTGAGGAAGCCTCATGCTCCCAATCCTAAGGAGTTTCCAACATAACAGGTGAAAAAACTCAAGCACATGAAAGATTTAAGAAACAATAAAAAGGATAAATAATCAAGTAGAGCAATGGATTAGAGCTTTGTGGATCTAAACACACAGGCACCAAGAGGAAGATGGGAGTAATGGAGTAATCTGAACCAAGTGGAATTTGTTTAAAATGGGCAAAACTTTAAGACACAGTAGGAAGGATGATAGGACTGTCCTGTAAATCCCTTTTGATACCATGGCTTGTCCTACACAGTGCTGAGGCACCTAGGTGTTGCACACCCCAACTCTCTGATGATTGGTACATTTTTAACAGAAAAAAACCAACATCCTTAAAACTACCCTATGAGCTTTATGTGATTCCCATTTTATATATGCAGTCCTCGGCATAGCCCATACCCAGGCATTTTCCTTTGTTTAGATGAATTAGGTTTATACTCTGCTTCCCGAACCCCTGTCCACACCCAAGGAAACCTGAAAGGCTTTCCTTCTTCTTCAGGGATGATATTGAAAGTAGTTAACAACAGTACAGGCTAAAAAATAACAGTGGTGGGAGGGTCAGGATACTTAGAGAAGGCACTTGGAGGGCCCAGTATAGAAACTATGTACTAGCTGTAACAGGAGCACTTCAATATTCTCACAAACCTCTTGGTTATCCACTAATGTGCAGGAGCTGAATTCATTGGTACCCCTCTCTCTGCTTTACCTATTATCTCAGAAATGCCTGTGCTGCTGATGGGCACTGTGGAAGTTTGGGAATACCAGTTACTGTTAGTATTGCTTTTACCATAATCATGCCTGGGTTTTGCCTTTGTGTGAAGAATTTCACAGTTTTCCTCAAACTGCTAGTAATGAGTAGAGCTTTGATAATAAGCAAAAAAAGGGGCTTGTTTCTCTCACCTTCTTCAATCTCTCATTTTCAGAGCTGCCTTGCACTTTCAGACATCATTAGCTAAAGTCCATTCCCACAATCCCCACTGCAACAAAAGCCAATAATACTTCTTAAAACTATACAATCAGTATAGATTTCTGAGAAAATTCTTGTCGTGGAGGCCTCTAAAAAGCATTTCCTGTTCAGGATCCTCATCTGCAGAAATGACCTGGAGTTTGTCAGCCTCACTTCTTATCATGGCCCCCACATAAACAGAAAGACAAATGTAAGATGGCGCCCTAACTGCGCAGCCAGAGATTGTGGAGTAAACCAGGACGCCCTGCACTCACATAGCTCTTCTGTGAAAAATGGGGTATTTTTTAATAGACTGACAGAAATAAGCCAGGTTGTGTAACCACCAAAACAAACAAATAAAAAACACGCAGTTGAAGGGTAGAGACAGGCAATGTGACAGAGTTGGGGCCCCCTCCCCCTCGTTAGTGCAATCCCTTCAATTTTAGGTTAAGAGGAGTTACTGGAGTGAAGTTATTTGTATAAACCACAAGAAGGCCTCCCACCCCCACATCCCTTAACTGGATTAGGTCTGGAAAAGTTAAAATGATTTTTAAGTGTTCCATCAAAATCAGGATGCTTATCACTCTGGTTTGGCTACCAGCCTGCATTTAGCTCCCAGTTAATCTCTGGTGCTGTGCTTCTCTTTGGGGGAAAGAGGAGGGGTGTGCTGAGGGAGGGGTGCACATGCCCGTGCTCACTGTCATAAGGGAAGATTTGCAAACAGAGTAAAAGTGGATTAACCCCTAGTGTTCCAAAGGTGTCCAGGAAAATCACTCAATTGAAATAATATCTTCAAATTCATTGGGACAGAAAAAGAAGTTTAAAACCTTAGGAGTGCCTTAGAGGCCCATGTCTCAGGAACTAGCTAAGTAAGAAAAAATCTGCTATAATCAGTTCACTTATCAGTTATGCATGAGAGGAGGAACGTCTTTAATGACTTCTTTACCTAAAGCTTGCAGTTCACTCTAATATTGCTGATGAAAGGGTGCCAGGCAATCATATAGTCATTTACAGGTCTGGGTTCAAATCACCACCCCAATTCCATTTGATATTTATGTGACTTTGAATAAGACATTGATCCCATCTGTATCTCAATTTCACTATGAGGAAATTAAAAATACCTTTCTTATTGCTTCCTAGGATTGTTTTAAAACCTAAATGAAGTTCCATAATGTATGTTAACAATGCATGACATAAAGCAGGTTCTATGTAATCATTAGTACCATTTCCTAATGGTATTTGCAGTGGGCCAAGCCCAGGGGAATCTCAACTTGAGCATAGATGGGACGTCCCTAGCTTTCAGTGTAGGAGCAGGCAAAGGGAAGTTATATAAGTATGAACAATGAAAATGTCAAAACCTAGATCCCAAACATTAGTCCATTCTATGCAGGGCTTGCGCCATGGGGAGAAGGACAAGGGGAAGATAAAGCCTAGGAGATCACAGTTTGAGAAAACTCCTCAAAATTGGCAAATTCCTGGCCCTCAGCTTGTTGAGCGTCATCTGCACCTAAAACCAATCCACATGAGGGTCACCACGTGTTGATTCAGTTGTATTCTTCACCTAGGCACACTCATATATTTTGAAACTTACAAGAGTTGAGGGCAGAACTGATCAGGATATATGAATTTCCTTTCCATAATCTTCAAATACAGTTTATATTTTCTTAGTCTTTAACCTAATACCCACTTCCAGGTCCAAAAGTGATACCAAAAAATCACTCTTTGTAAAAACTTATAAATATACCCTTAAACAAAGAATACGAGTCACTTACTAAGGCCTCAGACTCTTCCATTGGTTGAAATTCCTCTTAAGCCTTGGAAAAGTAAGCCGGATAGGTATTTTTCAAAAAGTATTATTAACAAAAAGCATTATCAAATTATTTAGATTTCAGGAATGCACGTGCTAACTAACTGAACTCCTATCTCTTAAAACATCTTCATGAGAATTTCCCCAGGACTCTCAGAGTCATCAGTTTACCTAGTTGGTATTTTTTTTCTGGGCAATTAAATTTGTAGCAGAAGAAAACATTCCATTTTTCTCAAGTCTTCCTGATGCCCACATTACTAACAGAAAAAGCAAAACCCCTTCTGCTCAGTTCGGCGGAATAACACTCCCCTCAAAACTTCCACTCCCTAATCCCGGAAATGAATATATTACCTCCCATGGCCAAGTGACTTTGCCAGTGTGATTAAGGCATGGATCTTAAAATAGGATAATTATCTTAGATTATCTAGGTGGGCCTAAGCAGTTACATAAGCCCCCATAAAGAGAAAATTTGTCCTTCGTAGTCAGAAAGATGCAGCAGCAGAAGAGGTAGAAGAGATGGGGATGGGGGGAGAACCAGGAATTTAAAGTATGACGTCTCTATTGCATTTCTGGCTTTAAAGATGGAAGAAGGGGACCATAAGCCAAGGAACATAGTGGTTTTCCAGAATGATTCCTGGGTGACAATCAGCAAGAAAATAGGGACCTTAGTCTTTCAATCGCATGAAACTAAATTCTGCCAACAAACTGAATGATCTTGGAGAAGGATTATTCTCCCTACCTCTTAATAAGCGTTTGCTCGGCTAACACCTTGATTCTGACCTTGTGAGACCGTGAGCAAAGAGCCCAGCCAAGGCCACCCAGACTTTTGACCTACAGATTTATGAAATAATGTTTATATCGGTTTAAAATGCTGAATTTATGGTAGTTTCTTACAGCAGTAATAGACTAATTTTCCACTAAGCATTTTCTTCTTTCAATAAAGTGGCATAAGTGAAGTCACTTATGTCCTCATGTTTGGGGAAATTTCAGTTCTATGTAGAACAAGAATCATTTAAGGGTAGAAAGTAGAGAGAAGAAAGAGAAAAAACAGGCCTACCTCTTACTGGAAGCTCTCTCAAACAAGAATTTTCATTAAGTAGGTAAAGGATCAATACTAAAGAAAAAAGAATTCCTAAAAATCTGCTTCAGGAATTGTTAAATAATTCCAAAACAAAATAAATAAACAATGCTTTTTCTTTGGTTCCAAATTATGAAGGGTGGCTACTGTTAAAGATTTAAATAGTAACAGGCCTACCTCTTACTGGAAGCTCTCTCAAACAAGAATTTTCATTAAGTAGGTAAAGGATCAATACTAAAGAAAAAAGAATTCCTAAAAATCTGCTTCAGGAATTGTTAAATAATTCCAAAACAAATTAAATAAACAATGATTTTTCTTTGGTTCCAAATTATGAAGGGTGGCTACTGTTAAAGATTTAAATAGTAACCTGGTATCTACAGCATGGAAATATATTTCAATTGAATGCAAACCAGTATCTTATCTGATATCAGAGAATATTTTACTAGAATGCATTTAGAATGCTTTCTTTGCCCATAGCATTCAATAGTTTGGGGAGATAAGAACTCCCTCTAAAAATATAAAGCAGAGAGGTTTTCATAATACAGGGATTGAAAAGGAATACATTTTCTTCCTGGAAAGGGAAAATATAGCTGTGGTGTAAAAGCAACTGACTATGGTCATGCAGAGTAACTGTGAGCCATACCAGAGCGAGGTTATGTAAAAATTACATCCAGTGGGTTTTATAAAGCTGGGAAATTTCACTAACACAGAAAACTCACATTGCAATAACATGGTTTTGATTATGACTTTTTGATGATGCAGCCAGTGGTAAATATTACTCATCACTTATGAGGTGTAGAAATGGGTGAACCAAGAAGTTAACTTGTGAGGGAAAAGAAGAGAAGAATTACAGTAAACAAGTTGCTGTAAATTGTTAGTAAAGTAACACACAAAAAAACCTACGTAAGACAGTGAAAATCTTGGTTGGAGTCGGAGTCGTGTTAGGAAAAGAGCATTGACTAAGTACAGACTAGGACTTCCTCCCTCCTAAATTTCTTGAGAAAACTAGAGATGACAATACAACAAGAATCCAGTTGAGTAGAAATGATGCTACTAATGATATCTGGTGCAAACTTGGTCTTGCCTAGGCGTGTTACATGCAAACATGCAGGCACAAACCATTTGAGGTAGACATGTCTGAGGTTTATTTGAGTTCACTGTGGTCATATTTCTTGGTGCAACTTAAACATATGTTATACATTTTTAGACCTTGTGTATCCACAAGAAACAGATGCTTCTTGGAATTACAGACATGTAGATTTATTTTGTTCAAGTCAACAAGGTGAAATAAAAGAATAGAGCATTTTAGGTGAAGTCTTTAAAATTTTTCCATCACACCACCTGCATTCCCATTCAGTCCCCAGATTACTTGAGAAAGCAGTATGGCTTCACTTTGAGGCCAAAGTTACTCAAAATCAATTACTTAAACACTGCCCCAGTGGGATTATCTGAACTTATAAGACCATGTGTGTCTATAATGTTTACAATTCCTTTTCTTATTTTTTATTTAAAAACATCTGAAGTATTGCAAGCTTTTAGAAAAGTATAGAGAATAATTTATTGAATAGCATTGTGGTATTGTGATCACAAGAGAGCTTCATTAAAATGCACTTTTTGTAAACTTTATAATCAGATCAAGCGTAATAATTGCTGAAGGTATCTGATTTGTTCCAGACCATGAATAGACACTTTAATTTTACATATTTTTTAAAGTATAGAGTTTATAGTTTGAGTTTAGCAATACCTTTGTCCCCTCTGTATACCGCTTTCTACAGAAT
The DNA here is from genome assembly GCF_037993035.2 of Macaca fascicularis. Taxonomy (NCBI): domain Eukaryota; kingdom Metazoa; phylum Chordata; class Mammalia; order Primates; family Cercopithecidae; genus Macaca; species Macaca fascicularis. Next base: position 76,592,612 of record NC_088375.1, on the reverse strand, counting down.
CACCATCAGCTCATTCAACTTTCTAAACAGGAAGAAAGGAAGGCTTTGCTGGGGATTTTTAAAATATGGTTTCTTTGAGTGAAATACTTAGTATTACATCTTCGTCTCTGTGATCCTCCCTACATGAAGCACTATCTTCTTTTACTTAAAATGAGTCACTCACCTTCTCCCCACACTGTAATGAGATAGTTACTACTAAGACTACTAAAGAGCTATAATACCTCCCCACCCGTCTTGACGCCTACCAAAGGATACTTCCGTGGCCTTCTTGGCTTTCCTCTGCTGTCTTCTTTAACAGGCAGTCAGTTATGCTCTCCTCCCTCCGACTATAACCCACAGACAGATACTCCTTGTCAGTGAACCCACTAATTCCTAAAGAGTATCTCCCTTCCATTCCCTGGCTCCATTTTTCTTCTTCTCTCTGCCATTCCTGAGCACCCTTTAAATTATTTGCTGCCAAAGAATATACAAAATAGGTCTTTAAAAACAATTAGAGAATTAAGACCTTTCTTGAATTAAGCTTAAGTAGCCTCTTAAAAAGGTACACTACTTACTGTGTGGTAATTGTTGCTTGTTTCTGCCAATGTCTGATTAGCTTAGAATATCAGAACTTGGTAGAGCTAGCTACTCCATTTAACAGTACCTATTACGTGTAGGCATTTTACAAAGGAATGAAGTACTTTTCTGCTGCTTTTATGAATTAAAAAAAGGAGAGTTCGTTTAAAAATTAAGTAGCTTGTCCAGATTCACATAAGCGTAGCCAGGAATTGACTCCCAGTTTGTCTGTCGGAATGTGCTTTCTACTGTGTGGCATGACCTCCTAAGTAACTGGCAGTTCTGTGGTCTTTGCCTCAATGAAGAGTTGAATAGTTGAATATATAGGTTCACTCCTCATAAAAGCAAGTAACATTTCCTTTCTTCTATACCCATAATACCCATAGAATTATCCAGGTCAGTTGTCTTATAGTTTCAGGCTATTGCTCAGAGATCAGACTGCAGAGATGATAAAAAATAAATTAATCACTATTTGAAAAAGTTTGAAAGCATAACTTACATACTTTTTCATTCATTCGTTTTGATAAAAGAATTTCTTATATCATCCTATGTCATCAATTCTAATTCATATATGGTCAATTCCAATAGCTTGAAGAATTATCTTATAGACTAAAAGAAATCATAAGATGAATTGATGTTAAGTTAGCTTAATTCAGAACATATCTTTGGATCCATTGAGATAAATGGCTTAAAAACTGCCATGAAGATTCATCTTTAACCATTGAGTGCTTACGAATAGCTTGCATAAACTTTCCAGAGTGACTGGTTGCAAGGAGAACATGACCCCTGTCTCTTTGTTGGTGTTCCTGGCTGTTTCCCTGTACTGGTAGGAGGAAAGGAATCCATCCCTTCTTTCCATTTCAATTCAGGTCTTCTACTTCTAGGCACAATTGGAATTGGATAGTGTACACCGTAAAATCAGTATTTCTTTTTAAGAAAGTTTCTATTACGTAGTATTGAACTTTCTAAAAAGTTCAATTTGGAGTCATTTTTGTTTAGGTGAAGGGTTGGGTCATGTCTCACTTCCCCCAAACTAGTTCATCCATCTCAGCCTCTGAAGCTGGAGGAATTGAATCCTGAAACATGTTTTATTGCTGTTTCTTTAGGATAGTGAAGGAGTCTTGGAATTTAACATCCCCCTGAAGCTGAAGAAGTTAAAGGCCCACTGCGTACTCTGAAATCAAAATCATCTGTTCAGGGAGGATTGAGACTTCCTGTGGAAAGTACAAACTTTAAAGGTTTCCATTTTCACTGCTCATCTAAATAATGTAGGATTTATGATTTCATACTATGTACAAGTAGGAAAGCCTCCTCTTCCATGGTAGGTTATCCCTGCAGCTTTTGTGAGTGTCAGTCAATGGGTGGAGGGGCGGGCAGCATAGATCCAGATGTGTGGGGAAACAAATGTCCTTGCCTCTCTTGTGGAACCAGGGATTTGGAGCCATGGGTATAGAGTTTGGTTTTGCACTCCAGTTCCCTTCAATTATTTTAAATGCTTCCATAAATGGCTGCTATTCTTTTAAGAGTCTTTGCCTATTTCAATTTATGGAGGTCGCTTTTCTCTTATTTTGGATTATACGTTACTGTGATACAAATAAATTAACATTTTATTTCAGGGGTCATATAAAATCTGCTTCCATACTGTTGTTTGTTTGTAGTTTTCTCTTTAAGTACTTTTTCCCTTTGTGTGTGGGGGTGGGGTAGGGTGGGGAACTAAAGCCATAATTATGTCTACCCCCAAAAATGTCAAATATATTGCACAGTACTTGTCAACAGGCATACAAGGAAGCTTCAGCAGCTAAGTTGTTTCCCCCTTCTCATTTCAACAAGAAGCAAGACATCTGCAGGGCAAACTGAGGAAGCTGATAAAATCATTTCTGTCCATCTCATACAAAAATCTACATTAGCAATCAAACTCAACCTAGTTCCTTAGGTAATATCCCTATTTCTTGTACCTTTTAGACTATGTAATCAAAACAGTTTTCAGAGACACCAGAGAAGAAAATATATAAATTTGGGATCAAAGCTCTGCCCTCTCAATCATTTTTCCATTTCCAAGAGGGAATAGTAACCTACAAAAATGGATTAATACATAGATGGGAATAAAGAAGAGATAGATATGGAATTCTATAATATCTTTCTCAAGAATTCGTACAGAAACATGAGGTATTGTGGCTCACGCCTATAATCCCCAGCACTTTGGGAGGCCGAGACAGGCGGATCACGAGGTCAGGAGATCGAGACCATCCTGGCTAACATGGAGAAACCCCGACTCTATTAAAAAAAATGCAAAAAGTTAGCCTGGCGTGGTGGCAGGCGCCTGTAGTCACAGCTACTCAGGAGGCTGAGGCAGGAGAATGGCGTGAAACCTGGAGGCGGAGCTTGCAGTGAGCCGAGATGGCACCACTGCACTCCAGTCTGGGCGACAGAGCGAGACTCCATGTCAAAAAAAAAAAAAAAAAGTAAAGAAACATGAGGTATCCTTCCAGAGAATATGCTGACATTCACATTTATTCTATCTTTACATAATTATTTTTAAAAATCACATAAAATTACATTAATAATAACTTGGACTAAAAGAATGAAACAACACTAAATCCATCATCCTAATAATATAACCATTTTTTCTTTCTCCTTCCTAGACTATTACAATTTGTGTCTGTAATTTTAAAATGTCAATAACCATTAGGTATACATAACGCCATAGTTGAATTTTTCATTAGACTTTAAAGAACTTTTTAATGTTTCTTTAGTCAGTATTATGGTCATTTTAATGATTTTAAATAGTTCGCCTGTGTTGATGTAACATAATTTGCTTAACTATTGTTGAACATTTACCAGCTCTGTGACCTTGTTCATGTTACGGTAACGTTATAGCCCTAGTTTTGTCATCTGTTAAATGGTAGTAGTAATACTTACATCATAAAGGTATCATTAAATGTCTGACATTTAAGAAGACCTCAACATATATTACGTGGTTTTTTTTCTTTTTTCTTTTTTTTTGAGATGGAGTCTTGCTCTGCCACCCAGGCTGGAGTGCAGTGGCACATATCTCAGCTCATTGCAACCTCCACCTCCTGGGTTCAAGCAGTTCTCCTGCCTCAGACTTCTAAGTATCTGGGATTACAGGCTTGCCCCACCACCTCGGCTAATTTTTGTGTTTTTAGTAGAGACGGGGTTTCGTCACGTTGGCCAGGCTGGTCTCAAACTCCTGACCTCATGATCTGCCCACCTTGGCCTCCCAAAGTGCTGGGATTACGGGTGTGAGCCACCATGCCCAGCCTATATTAGCTTTTAAAAGTAATTTTGATTGGAAATTTAAAACTTTTTCAGTGAATGCCTTCATTCAAGACACTTTACTTTTTCATAAAACTAATTCTATTTAGAAGAGTTCTTTTTCATGGAACTAAAGGTTCTTTTTTTTTTTTTTTTGAGACGGAGTCTAGCTCTGTCGCCCAGGCTGGAGTGCAGTGGCGCGATCTCCTCTCACTGCAAGCTCCGCCTCCCAGGTTCACGCCATTCTCCTGCCTCAGCCTCCCATGTAGCTGGAACTACAGATGCCCGCTACCACGCCTGGCTAATTTTTGTATTTTTAGTAGAGACGGGGTTTCACCGTGTTAGCCAGGATGGTCTCAATCTCCTCACCTCGTTATCGGCCCGTCTCGGCCTCCCAAAGTGCTGGGATTGCAGGCGTGAGCCACTGCGCCCAGCCGGAACTAAAGGTTCTTTATGAACATTGTATCATCAATATCATATTTGTCAAAAGGCATCTATGAAGTATCCATTTCTGCATAACTCTGTGTAGAATATTGTTCCAAGCAAATTAAACTGATTTGGCCATTGTAAAGAATACTATACCAAACAAATTAAATGGACTTTGTCTTTGACTATTACATTCCAAAACAGTACAATAGGAGGTACATGTATGAGCCCTGCCGGTTCAAGTATGGACTAAAATAAGCCAAGTAAGTACAACCTAAGGCCATAAATGCTGTCTCACTGGAGTCCCACTAGCTCCAGGTATATAAAATTGTGAGTAAAAGACCAAACCATAAAAAAGACACATTACATGAGCAAACAACTCTAAACACTGAGCATCAGAATAAACTCTGATGGCTAATAAGCATTCAGAAGAAGAACTCAGCTCTTGTCTGAATAGCCTGCAGGGAAAGACTGGGATTTTTCCCTTGATGGCCTCAGACACTCAGAAGTGAGAAAAATAACCAGTGTGTAAATGAAGCACAAATGGACCAGGAAGCTTCATTTGTCCAGGAAGGTACCTGGAGACACAGAAGCAAGAAAAGAAACATGGACGTGTGACAGAAAAATGAAAGTATTGTTTATTAGTATTTCCGAGGATCAATGAACAATATTCCTATCAAACTAGCAGTCTCCCTCACAGACCCATAACTTCTCTACCTCTCTATGCTTTAGTTAGTATGGATTCCCTTATCTGAGAGCTTTTTCCCCTGCCCACGGTTTCCTAACTGAATTTCATCACCTCTCAGAAAGCCCTCCTCCTCTATAAAACCTTCCCTGATTTTCCCAGGACTAATCACATCTAATCAATTTGACAATTACTTGTGCAGGTGTGAAGGCAGAAGAAGAGGTGAGTTCTCTGTAAGGTGAGATACAGAATTAGCGGACTGAAGAGAGGGTCTTAAGACATACTGCCATGTGAGAGATGGGGCAAAAAGAAGAAGCAAGGGGAAAAGAAAGGGTGGCCAGATTAATGTCATGCCTGGAAATCTAAGGTAACATACATTTCTAAACAAGGGATGTATAAAGGGAACTGCTTCAAAGTCAAACTTAGTCTAGAACCTTTACTCATTGCCCTTTTCTCAATTGAGAATTGCTTTTGACCCTAAGACACAAAGTCAAATACCACACCACGACTGCAGTAAAGCAATCACAAGCCCTTCATACACTACAAACATATCTCTAAGTAGTTTCTTAGCTACTGCCCCCAACTTAAGTATCCAAGTCAAAAAGCAATGGTTCTATTATTTTAGAGTTGAGAAAATTAAAAACTGTTTTCAGAGTATTGTAAAGGGTCAGTGACAAGGATACTTTTTGTGCCTTGAAAAACTTCCATTGTGGGCATTTCATAAGAAAATGGGCTTTTGTGCATTTCATAGATTACAGTTCCTTTATACAATGGGCTTGTCTAAGTTTCTTCCTGTTTTCCAATCAGTTAAATTTAGAACGATTGTTTCCATCTCTTATGTGATATGATGTCTAGGAAAAATGAATGCCTAGATGTGATACCAGGGCCCAGTAAGTCTGTGAAATTCTGTTGTAGCCGGGGATATCACCAACTCCTGGGTCTTTCTCTAGGGTTTCCCATGGGCACATAGAGTATTTTCCTTCTTCGTTGCTAGTTTGCCATTTCACAATATAAAGTCCAAGTTTCTTGCTGCCTTATCACAAAATAACTCCATTTTTTAAATACAAAACCGGTTATTTTTAGAGGCCCCCTTTTAATTTTTACTTTATATAACTTTAAATCAAGCAATCTGATTTACTACAATATGATTATTATAGTAAAAATGGGAAAATAACTTTAAACAAAAAGGGAAAAAATACCCGTTCTCCTACCATCCACAAAGAACCACTGTTAACTTTTTCATATAAGTTCTTCTAGATTTGATATATTTATAAATTAGCTATATATTATATGTTCATTTAAATATATATTACACAATTAATGAGAAAACTTTTCCTACATGAATATGTGTCTACATGACTTTCAATTGTGTAGATGGATATAGTTTATATTCTCATCTTCTATTGTTGGAGGGCTGGAAAGTCATAAATCTTATAAATAATGCCACTTTGAATTATTAGCATAATTATTAGTCTGAGCCCTGGAGACTATTTTTGCCGCTTATTCACTGTGTAACTTCAGGCAATTTACTTAAGCTATTTGACCTCATCTGTAGAATGGGGTTTCATTGGGTTTCATTGGGTTCATTCTGAAGCGTAAGTGAGTTAGCATATGCAAAGTGTTTAAAGGGTGCCTTGCCTTGTTAAAGGGTGAAGCAAAAGCTCATAAGTTAGATGTCATTCAGTCTGGTGCTAAATTTTGAGTAAAAGCTGTTATAATACAATACGACATCCCAAGTTTAAGTTCTGGGCACCCAAAAGAAAAAAAAATGCAAAAGAACCTTTGATTTTCATTAACCAGAAATTAACAGCTCTATGGTGAAAGTTAAAACAATTTCCTTTGTAGGCCACTTGAAATGCAACTATTTGTTTGGTTTCAGGCCTGTGGGATGGAAACAAATATCAGTACTTCATATGGGCCCTGGCTTTTTCGAGACATTGATTGGTATGGGTGCCTTGGCATGGCTGGGAGATTGGGTCTTTTCTTGTTTCTGTGCCTGAATCAATATAGTGCAGGGATATGAACTTGTTCTGCCTTCGTATAGGCCATGCTGATTCTCCTGTGAGTACAAAAATCTCTCCCAGTTGTGGTGACCATTTCTCCAATGACTAGAAAAATGTCACATGAAAAATACAAAACAGATTTTAGAGGCAAAGAAACAACACTATCTCTATAACCTCAGTGGGCTGCTACATGGCATCCTCACAAAGATTTTTGCTTATTAATTTGAATTTGACTCTTTTAGACATTGTCTAGAAAATTCTAGTAAACAATAATCTAATCTTGAAGAAAGTCTTAGATTTAAACCTAACTTTATTTGATTTTGGCTCTCCTTGCTCCAGTCCCAATGAATTTAATCGGAAATACTGATAACTCTTGTAAGTTTATAATCCTGTTGATAAAAGAAAAGGTTAACAAGTAGGAGTGGATTTATTGACTGTCTCCCTTATACCTTCTTGGCTATATGGAAAATTATCCCACGTTGTCTAGAAAAAAAGTACAGAAACTTGTTTTGTTGCTTGTTGAATAACTTGTCTTAAAAAATACTTTGGCAGCATTTGAAATTCTAATGAAAAGCTTATAATTGTTCTCAGGCATGAACCTAGAAAAGGGCTACATTGTCCAGTTTTTGATTTACTAGTGCACACTGTTTGATTTGCAGCGCTGAAGAATTGTTGATGCCCTTAAACAAGATGCAAGCAATACAGTAGGCAGAGAACAGAACAGCCATGCTCTGCAGGGTTTAAAGCATTGCAGCCCGAAACTGATAGGTAGAAAAATTCTCACAAATATTTTAGATTCAGGACCTTATGGTACAAGCGTAAGTTTCTTGAAATGCATCAGTGGCAGGCTGAATTGCAGCAGACCTTATGGTACAAGCGTAAGTTTCTTGAAATGCATTGGTAGCAGGCTGAATTGCAGCAGTAAATACATTTGCCAATGGGACAAAAGTAACTGCTTCAGGACCCAAAACCTAAAAGGGGAAATAGCCATCCTAGAATGACCACCTACAAAGGCTATTTTGGTCTCAGTGGCTGTCATGGTCAGCCACCAACAGGTGAGGCTGTGATATTATCACCCTATTCACTATAGATCTAAGATATGGGTCAATACTCTCTAACTCCATTTTCATTAAAGGCCTATGATTAAATGCTGATGGCTTAGAGCTTTCATCTGTTAGTTCACTCACTTGTAACCAACTCTTTTAAGTAACTTTGGAAATGTAAAGATAAGATAGACATTCCAGCCCTGTTAGGGAGACAGACGAGTAACAGATAAACTAAATAAAGTGCAATGAGTCCGCAATAAAAGTGTACACAAAGTGATACTGAGATCAAAAGAGAGTGAAAAATTCTGTCTAGAAATATACAGGTAGATTCAATAGTTGAGGTGACAATTTGGCCAGGTACTGCAAGAAAACAGGGGTTTTCTGAGAGGCGTCATTTGCAACTCTATGCAAAGTCCTGAAAGAACCTGTTGTAGTTTGAAATGGTAAGAATTTTGAGAAAGATGAGGTTGGAGAGAACGGGGTCAGAGGATAATGGAGCTTTTAAGTCAGTTCAGAAGGATTATTCTATAGTCAACGTAGCTTTTATGCAAAAGAATGCAAAAAAAAAATTCTTTATTTGGTCAATAAAGGGCAGAAGTTTTGGATTCTTAGACATTCAATATTGTTGAGGTTGGAAAACATCAGATCCTACCTTCAGCATGAAATGGGAAACGTGGTTTTGTTTCTTGACCTCCCTTTCTCACCTCTCTCCTTGGGGCTCTATCTCTCTCACGTTGCCTCTATGCTGCCAGTCTGCCAGGTGTAACCAAAATGTGCCAAAATATGCTGGCAAGTTTTTTTGTTTGTTTTGGTTTGGTTTTATTCAGAAATATGCATTACCCTAGCTAATTTACTAAGCATTTTGTGTTTGAAGAAGATTTAATAGCAAATCTTCTCAGCTAATGTATTTTGCATTTTATTTTGGACTGTCAGTCACAGAGCTAGACAGCAGGATGAAGGTAGACATTCCAGGCCTTGTAACATACTGCAAGAGGAGGTACTTCTCGGATGGGAGGATTGCAAGATTCCTCCAATCACAAATAGATGAATGTCTTCCTCCAGCTACTAATAAAGCTAATCTTGGGGAGGAAATTATGTTAAGGAGGTCCAAGCACAGGAAAAAGGAGCGAGCTTTGCTCTTAGGATGACTTGGTTTTGATTTGTTGTTTTTGTCACTAAGAGAATAAGTGTCCTAATTGCTTACTCTCAGTGGCATGGTAAGCTCATATATTAAAAGGGTACAATGATATAGTAGAATAGCTTTTACTAAATGATCAGAATTTCCTCTATCAACTACACTCACTGGTAAACTGAATGCCTAGCTCCAGAAGGCTAATTTCTCACATATTTCCCCTACCACCAGTTTAGTTGTCTGGAGGTCATTGCTTTTGCTCCAAATTTTTTTATGCCAGTTGTTTTTTTAAAGTATTTATGTACTTTAATTAAATATTATATAAATTAATAAAATATAAGTACACATTAAGATAATACATTTTTGAAATTTAAATAGAACATGCAGGTAAGACTCCATGAAGGCGAGTCAGTAAAAAAAAAAAAAAAAAAAAAAATGACAAAAAAAAAAGACTGTTAAATTAGATATGTGCAAAACCATGACAGAGATTAGGAGATAAATTATAAAATTCTTGCACAATGAACATAGTTTGAAGACAGCTCTGCATTTATGCCAATACCTATGATCCACCCTCTTTCCAGTATTTTTAATTTGATTTGAAACATTCAAGAGAATTTGAATATTTCTACGTTTTATATAAAATTTAATCTGAACGTGAACAAAAAGTTTCCCAACATAATTTTTATAAGACTTTTCACTCATAAATTTAGGGCATAAAAAAATCATCCGTTGATCTTGTTTAAAATGTAGATTATTGAGTCTTGAACCCCTAGAGATTCTGACTGGAGGTCTGGGTTGAAGCCCAGGAATATGAACTTTTAAAAAGCTCCTGAAATGATTCTGATACAGGGGTTAGAAACCCAGGATTTGACACTCTGTCTGGTGAGAAAGTCCAATCTTTTTCAGCTTTCTTTTTCCTAACCACATACCTGGAGGAACATACTACACACCACCCCCCAAAAAAAGACAAAGTAAATTTTTGTTGGACAAGCATTTCACTCTCTCAAGTCATCTTGCTTTTGGATATCAGCTCTTAAAGTTTTTGCCCTATCATAATTTTCTACAATAAAAGAAAGGAAGTTTTAGAGTTAAGATTTGAAAGGTCTTACGATAGTGAGTAAAAACGTTAGCATCTCAATTATTTTAAAGTTACTTGGTGTTTATTTAGTGAAAAGATCAATAAGTTTCATTGATGAAAACGTAGCCAAACATTGCACATATTTTCAGAATATTTGGCTTTATCTTATAATCAGATGCTGAAGACAGGAAGGACTTCACAGGTTCACCAGGTCATTGGCTTCTTTCCATTAAGGCTGGCCCAGAACATCACAGACTAGATCTTCTATCAGGGAAATTCTGAAGTCTTAGAGCCTTGTGTTATTTGTTCAATTTCTCTTCTTCCAGTAATAATTATTTTCCAATAACCCTAAACAGTTTTCTATTTAACATTTTCTCAGTATCAGTTTAATTTTAATATTTTTGTTACCATCTCAAGGATTTACCTTCTTGGGAATTCTCATGACCTATATTGATAAACACCTTCCAGGGTTTTACAAAGTGTCCTAAAGTTTATTATAAAGCTCTCCTCCTACAATCTAATCCCATGTCTGTATTCCTGGTTCATGATGCAATTAGAAAATAACATTTTGTTACTCACATAATAACTTACTTTATACTCAGAGAGAGTTTAAATAATATGCAACATTATTATAAGTTTACATCCTGTTCTCCATACTATTAAAATGAAGTAGTGGCCCAGGTAATCTGATACACAAGATTTTTTTTTTTTTAAGAAACAACTTCCTATTTCTCCTTGGAATGCACTAGGTTTTTTTCTCCCTCCTTTGGCAGTAGGTTTACATTCCAAATTATACATTTCTGAGGTTAATATTAAACAAGTTTTCCTTTGTGTTCAATGACTGATAGTGTAAGGCCCAGCTGTATAGATTGACAAGACCTAATCCTATTTAATACTTTTTGAAATAAAAAAAAAATCTTCAATTTTTAGTTAAAGTCCAGCACAAAAATAAACTCCCAGTTGCCTTCACTGGAAGACTAATTATGTATTCTCCTAAATTCAAAGAACTGCTTCTAATTGACCCATTAACTGTCCTCTTAGGCAATTTTCTTCTTTAAGAAAAAAACATTTTCATTGCCTTCTGTTGGCCTACCTCTATTAAACCTAGAAACCCAGATATGAGTCCTTCTGTCTTTGTTTAGAAGCAGTGAAGCCTCTTTAGGAGTAAGTACTGGACTGGGTACTCACATGTAAATGTAAATATCAATTGTACAATTGCTTGCCACAAAAGCCACTTGTCTTGAAAGTGAAAAAAGGTAGGTAAGTGTCCAGATGGAATGAATGGAAATTTCCAATTGTGTTTACCTTTTCATTTGCTCCTCATTCCAACCTGGGTGTGGGAGTGAGGGGGGGTTGGGGAGGGGAGCTGCACACGTTTAATCAAATATACCATCAGTTTCAGAGCTCTAAAAATTTCAGAAAGCTTGAGATTGGTTTTTCTTTAGAAAGCGTGAGGATGGTTTTCTGCCACCCAGTTGATTTTGAAATCTCATAGATAACTGTGGAATTCTTGTTGAAATACACAGCATCCCTCCATATCATTGGTTTTCATGGGTTGCTGATATAATCAGGCTTCATCTACCTCCAGTCATGAGTCTACAGTGGTCGCTGCTGGGTCATTGACTGGCCCAACTTACTTGATTCTGCGCTTATATGGGGCATGTAGACAACATTCGCCACTGTCTCAGGCCACAGTCTTTTGAAGGAAACTAAATCATGCTGCCTAGATCATACATCCTCCCCGGCTAGGCCCACCATAGATATTTACTCCTCCTGAGCCATTGTGGACAAGGAGAATACTTGTTGTCTTTTGGGATTTTACCTGAACATGAAACAGAGTCACACCTCTATTTTCACTTCCTCAAGGCTAGGGACTGCTGGAGGAGAAGGAAGGGCAGGACACGAGGCTACCTCTCAGGGACCCACCCCAACTTCTAACTCTTTATCAAACTTCTGCTTCCTTTTTTGTTCTTCTCACGCTAAGAGCCAAAAACATGTCTGATTTTTAAAATCTCATCATTGTATACCTGTTTCCTTTGAGTAAATACTTTAGAAATTCCTCAAACCCAAACGTTAGGGACTTTTAAACTACACATTTTGCCATGGATTTGAAATTTTTGTTTTGAAGCTCAGAAGTCACAGAAGGTCTTTTTTTCTGCGTTTGTTCTGCATCATGTCTTTGCTAAAGAAATGAAAGCAGAATGCTTAATTACCTGACATGGGGTAGTTAAGGGGTTGCAGGTCAGTGGGGTGAGCTGGGAAGGTATAGGTGTGAGAAAATACTGGAGATAAATCACATTCTTTAGGAAAAAGACAAAAAACTTAAAATTGAATTTAAATTAAATATTTATTCCACTGCATTTACATGAAAAGAACTCATGACCTACTTCTAAACATACTGTCATGACATTTTTATGTAATTTATAAAACAACAGTAAATATAAACTAAGGCATCACATAGATGCTACAAACATTTCACTTGACCATAAGTTGTGCCCTAAACCCATGACACACAGGTTCTAAAAAACATTACTGGAACTTTACTTTTGCATCTGACCTCTGTAAATAAAAGCTCACTCATTTCTGAAATACTTCTTATTTTCCTCTGACAAAAATATTTTTTTAATAGGCAAACCATGAAATGCAAACAGAAGTCAAAATGAGTCCAGCAGGATGGCAAGCCTCTTTATACATAGCTTTGAAGCCTCTTGCAATAATATTAGAGGAACTAATGAAATGGGAAATGGGAAAGCTTGCAAAGTGCACCTGGTGAGCCAGCACACAGTCTCCTTCTCGTTCTCTCTCTTATATTATAAAAATGAGCATGCTTAGTTCTCTTGCCAGGGGCAGCGTCCCCCCACTTATCCTGTTACATTAACATTTGTGCTGGCATTCATTTTCTGCCTGTTCTCCAGGGCTGGGTTGCCACAGTGAAACTTTGAGGTGGTCTTCCCTTGATCAGACTTCCTGCTTTCAGCTTCTGCTGGACTGCCCCCTCCTTACCTTATTCCCACATGCATGGAAGCTACATTTGAGCTAATCCTTTGGCCCAACATAGTTTGATATTTTCAACTGACCATTTCTTTGGGGAACAAAAGTAAAATAATTGAGACAAGGAGGGAGAAAATGTTATAGCACTCTCTCTACAGTATGGGTGTTTCTTTTTCACTGTCAATTGGAAAACCACAGTTCTGGCTGCCTTTTTGTCATGGAGCAGACTATTATAGATAAAGAACTGGCCCCCACCTCCTCCTTCCCTCCCTGCACTGTAGTTTCTCTGGTTCTTTTTCTTCCCACGCTGTCATTCCAGTGACTAGCAGAGAGTGTGGAACAAGTAGCCACCACCTATGGCATTTTGAACAAAATCAATGCCTGGCACCTCACAAGGAAAGACAAGTGTTCAATAGGTTTATTAGCTCTTGATGCTACAATGCTTCAGGGGAAGGAGACAATGGGAAGTGGGATGAGTAGAGAAAGGCAAGGAAAACCCTGGTGATTTTCTAAGGCATCTCAGAACTTTTGATGACTTTGCCCTGGCATGGGAAATTATTCACTGGGGTATTATGGTCTGCATTGAAATAAATGCCTTTTATGTCCTATGATAAAATAAATAAATAACGGGGAAAACTAAACCTGCCATTTGTTCTTCTGGTACTTCAGTGCTGTTGTTTTCATGAGTCAAAATGGCTTACTAGTGAAAAAGGAGATGGTGAGGGCTGAGTGCAGGGGAAACAATAAAAATACCTCAAGTCACTTCATTTATTCTTATATCAGGGTGATGCTTCTCCTGTCCCTTTCCCAATACCTAGCTATGAAGTAAACATTCTCACCACTTGATAGAGTAGAAATTTCCTATTGATGACTTTTGGTCAAATTCCACCACAATATCAAAACAGTCTTATTCTCTCCTTTGTAAGCATAATCATATATTTCACACTCCTGCTTTCTCCTGAGTAGAAGATAAACTGTTTGATCATCGAGATCAAAATGGACTCTAAAGTAAGCAGATTATAGTTAATAAAGATCCAAATGGACTATAAAGCAAGTAGATTATAGTTAATAATTGTCCTCTGTCTAGCTTTTATAAATCTGCAATAGAATAGATTATGTGCACAGTGATATTGCTAGTTTAACCTAATTGCAGGTTATAAAAAGAATCTCAGGGTTTTGCTTTAAAAGGATACTTTTCAACTTTTAACATTTTATTGTTACCTTGTTTTGGTATTTCCTGAAAAGAAAAGTGATAAAGGGAAAGAATTAAGCATTTATTCTGTTTTTTCTTTTAATTTTTAATCTTTATGGGTACATAGTAGGTGTGTACATTTATGGGGCACATAAATCATTTTGATACAGGCACACAATGTGTAGTAATCACATCAGGATAAATGGAGTATTCCAATACCTCAAGCCTTCATCCTTTCTTTGTGTTACAAACATTCCAATTATACCTTTTAGTTACTTTAAAATGTGCAATACATTATCGTTGACTGTAATCATCCTGTTGTGCTATCAAATACTAGATCTTATTTATTCCATCTAACTAGATTTTTGTGCCCATTAACCATCCTCATTTCCCACCCCCATCCCCCACCACATCACAACCTCTGGTAACTATTTCTACTCTGCATCTCCATTAGTTCAATTATTTTAATTTTTAGCTCCCACAAACAAGTGACAACACACAAAAGTTGTCTTTCTTTGCCTAATTTATGTCACTTAACAGAATGTCCTCCAGTTCCATCTATATTGTTGCAAATGATAGAATCTCATTCTTTTTATGGCTGAACAATACTCCATTGTGTATACATACCACATTTTCTTTATCCATTTGTCTGTTGATGGAAACTTAGGTTGCTTCCAAGTCTTGGCTATTGTGAATAGTGCTGCCATAAACATGAGAGTGTATATACCTCTTTGATAAACTAATTTCCCTTATTTGGGGTATATATCTAGTAGTGGGATGGCTGGATTGTAGTTCTGGTAGTTCAATCTTCAGTGTTCAGAGTAACCTTCACACTGATATCCATAGTGACTGTACTAGTTACATCCCATAACAGTGTATGAGGGTTCCCTTTTCTCCACATTCTCACCAGCATTTGTTATTTCCTGTCTTTTGGATAAATCCATTGTAACTGGAGTAAGATATATCTCATTGTAGTTTTGATTTGCATTGTTCTGATGATCAATGATGTTGAGCATCTTTTCATATGCCTGTTTGCCATTCGTATGTCTTCAGAAATGTCTATTCAGATCTTTTGCCCATTTTTAATCAGGTTATTAGATTTTTTCCTATAGAGTTGTTTGAGCACCTTATATATTCTGGTTTTTAATCTCTTGTAAGATGGATAGTTTTCAAGAGTTTTTCCCATTCTACTGGTTGTCTCTTCACTTTGTTAATTGTTTCCTTTACTGTGCAGAAACTTTTTAACTTGATGTGACCCCATTAGTCCATTTCTGCTTTGATTGACTATACTTTTGCGGTATTACTCAATAAATATTTGCCCAGATCAATGTGCTGAATAGTTTCCCCAGTGTTTTCTTTTAGAAGTTTCATAGCTTGACGTCTTATATTTAAGCCTTTAATCCATTTTAATTTCATTTTTTTATAGGGTGAGAGATAGAGGTCTAGTTTCATTCTTCTGCCTATGGATATTCAGTTTTTCCAGCACCATTTATTTAAAAAACTGTCTTTTCCCAAATATGTGTTCTTGACACCCTTGTCAAAAATGATTTCACTGTAGATGTATCAACTTATTTCTGGGTTCTCTATTTTGTTCCATTAGTCTATGTGTCTGTTTTTATGCCAGTACCATGCTGTTTTGGTTACTATTGCTCTGTAGTATAATTTGAAATAAGGCAATATGATTCCTCCAGTTTTGTTCTTTCAGACTAGGATCACTTTAGCTATTCTGGATCTTTAGGGGTTCCATATAAATTTTGGAATTATTTTTTCAATTTCTGTGAAGAATATCATTTGATAGACATTGCATTGAATCAGCAGATTTCTTTGGCTGGTATGGACATTTTAACAACACCAATTCTTCCAATCCATTAAAGAAGGAGACCACCACTCCCATTGTCTCCTTTTTCAAAAAAGTAAAAAATTAAGAAGAAGTAGAAGTGAGATCAATAGCCAGGTGTCTTGGCACCAAGAACCAGGCCTGGTAGTCAAAGATCAACTGCTGACCTAACCACTAGTGTTATTTATAGATGCCAGACATTGTATGAAGAACCATTGTGAAACTTTCTGTTCTGTTCTGCTAGACCCCATCACTGATGCATGTAGCCTTCAGTCACATAGCCCCCACTTGCACAATGTATCACGACCATTTAACATGGACCCCTTAGAGTTGTAAGCCTTAAAAGGGACAGGAATCTTTCAGATCTTGAGATGTGAGTCTACTGATGCTCACAGCTGATTAAAGCCTCTTCCTTCCTAAAACCAGTGTCTGAGAGGTTTTGTCTGAGACTGGTCCTGCTACGTTTCTTGGTTCCTGACCGGGAAGCCACGTGATTAACAGACAGTTGAGGCAGCCCCTTAGGTGGCTTAGGCCTGCCCTGTGGAGCCTCCCTGCAGGGTACTCAGGCCAGCTTAAGCAAAGCGGATCCTGAGAGCACTCCCAGTAGGCAATTGCCCCATGGAACTCCTCACCAGAGCAGTGCCTGGTAGACCCCCATGGAGGATTAACGCAGCAGCTGAACACCGGGAAGGAATCGGTGCTTGGAGTCCTGACATCTGGAACACAGTAAGACCCATCTTGGAACCTGCCCACTCCACCTGAGTGGAAGCGTGGCCTGATCACCCACAGCATGCCTTTATCAACACTTTGGTTTTGGTTTTGATTTTGACTGGATTTGAACTGTTTTGGTTTTGATTTCGGTTCTGACTTTTAGATTTGAACTGTTTTGGCTTTGATTTCAGTTCTGACTCTGCTCAAATTGCTTGATGAATGAGTAACTCCTTATCCGTCCTTTGGTTTTAGTTTTAATTTTGATCTGGTGTAAATTGCTTGGTGAGTAAGTGACTTTTTGCCCCTTTTCCCTTCCCTCTTTGTAGTAAAAGTGTTGTTTTGTCCACTGAGAGAGAAAAATGGGTAAAACACAGAGTAAGCCTACCCCGTTTGGAACTATGTTAAAGAATTTCAAGAAAGGATTTAATGGGGACTATGGAACTGCTATGACACCTGGAAAGCTTAAGGCTTTGTGTGAGATAGATTGACTGGTATTAGAGGTGGGATAGCCACCAGAAGGAAGCCTAAATAGGTCCCTAGTTTCAAAGGTATGGCACAAAGTAACTGGTAAATCAGGACACCCAGATCAGTTTCCATACATAGATACTTGGTTGCAGCTAGTTTTAGACCCCCCACAGTAATTAAAGGACAGTCAGCAGCAGTACTAGTAGCAAAGGGACAGACAGCCAAGGAAAAATCTTACTCCACCCTCCAAAGGAAGTCAGCTCCTAAGGATCTGTCCAACCCAATGTCAGAGGATGCATGGTAGGAAATGGCACCAGTGATGCCCCCTCCATACCAAGAAGAGAGGCCCCCCACATTGGAGCCCACAGCACCAGAGCCTCTACAAGGTACACACACCCCAAGGACACCTAGAATAGACAGAAGGGGATGTGAAGTCTTGGGAGAAATCCCTCCCTTGGCAGCTTGCTTGAAACCTAAAACTGGGATACAAATGCCCGTGATAAAGCAATGGTATACTGGTATACTGGGGTAAACGGGGAGGGACATATGGTAGAAAGGCGTGCCTTTGTGTGCCAACCTTTTACCTCTGCTGATCTCCTCAGTTGGAAAAATAACACCCCATCCTATACCAAAAAGCCACAAGCTCTGATTGACTTTCTTCAAACTATTATCCAAACCCATAACCCCACTTAGGCTGATTGCCACTAGTTGCTCATGTACCTCTTTAACATGGATGAAAGGAGGAGAGTGCTCCAGGCAGCAACTAAGTGGCTGGAAGAGCATGTTTCAGTTGATTATCAGAACCACCAAGAGTATGTAAGGATCCAGCTACCAGGAACTGACCCTCAGTGGGATCCAAATGAGACGGAGGGCATGCAAAGGCTAAATTGATATAGGGAAGCACTCTTAGATGGGTTGAGGAGAGGAGCCCAAAAGTCCACAAACATAAACAAGGTCTCTGAGGTTATCCAAGGAAAGGAAGAAAGTCCAGTGCACTTTTATGAGAGGCCTATTGTATGTACACTCCCTGTGACCCAGACAGCCCTGAAAATCAGCACATGATTAACATGGCCTTAGTTAGTCAAAGTGCAGAGGATATTAGGAGAAAGCTGCAGAAACAGGCTGGGTTTGTGGATGTGAATAAGTCGTAATTACTAGAAATAGCCAACCAAGTGTTTGTAAATAGAGATGCAACGAGCTGCAGAGAGAGCCACAAAGAAGGCCAATGTCAAGCCCGGTGAAACGCTGACCTACTAGCTGCAGCTATTAGAGGGGTCTCCCAGAACGAACAAGGAAAGGGGGGCTCCGGGAAAAATACCCAGTCTGACCGTCCACACTTGCAACATAATCAGTGCGTCTATTGTAAAGAGATAGGACATTGGAAAGATAAGTGCTCTCAGCTGAAAGAAAAGCAAGGTGGTTGGGAGCAAAAGAACCCAGACAAGGATGAAGGAGCCTTGTTCAATCTGGCCGAGGGGTTGCTGGACTGAAGAGGACAGGGCTCAAGTGTTTCCAAGGAGCTCATGGTCAGAATGACAGTTGGGGACAAGGACACTAAGTTTCTGTTCGATACTGGTGCTGAACATTCAGTAGTGACCACCCGGGTCTCCCCCTTATCTAAAAAGACTCTTGATATAATCGGAGCAACAGGAGTTTCGACAAAGCAGGCTTTCTTTTTGCCCCAGACCTGCTCGATGGGGAGACATGAAGTGATTCACCAGTTCCTGTACCTGTCTGACTGCCTCTTGCCTTTGTTAGGAAGGGATCTGCTTAGCAAGCTGAGAGCTACTATCTGCTTTGCAAAGCAAGGCTCTTTACAACGGAAGTTGCCCGGAACAGGAGTTATCATGGCCCTGATGGTTCCCCGAGGGAAGAATCGCGACTCTTCCTAACCGAAACAGGCAAAGAGATAGCGCCAGCTCTGGCCCAGCGGTGGCCAAAAGTCTGGGCAGAAGACAATCCCCCCAGATTGGCAGCCAATCAAGCTCCCGTACTCATAGAAGTTAAACCAGGGGCCCAGCCAGTCAGCCAAAAACAGTATCCAGTCCCCAGAGAAGCCCTGGAAGGTATCCAGGTTCATTTTAAGCACCTAAGGACTTTTGGAATTACAGTGCCTTGTCAGTCTCCATGGAACATCCCCCTCCTACCTGTTCCCAAGCCAGGGACCAAGTACTACAGGCCAGTACAGGACTTGTGCTTTGTCAATCAAACCACGGTGACTTTACATCCAACAGTACCTAACCTGTACACATTGTTGGGGTTATTGCTAGCTGAGGACAGGCAGTTCACCTGCCTAGACTTGAAGGATACCTTCTTTAGCATCAGGTTAGCTCCAGAGAGCCAGAAACTGTTTGCCTTTCAGTCGGAGGATCTGGGGTCAGGTGTCACCACTCAGTACACTTGGACCCGGCTTCCCCAAGGGTTCAAGAACTTCCCCACTCGAGGCACTGGCTCAAGACCTCCGGAAGTTCCCCGCTAGAGACCTAGGCTGTGTCTTGCTCCAGTACATCGACAACCTCCTGCTGGGGCACCTCATGGCAATCGGGTGTGCTGAAGTGATGGACGCCCTGCTTCGGCACCTAGAGGACTTTGGGTATAATGTGTCCAAGAAGAAAGCTCAGATCTGCAGACGGCAGGTGTGCTCCTGGGATTCACTATTCGACGGGGAGCGCAGCCTGGGATCAGAAAGAAAGCAGGTCATTTGCAGCCTACTGGAGCCTAAGACCAGGAGGTGAGAGAATTCTTAGGAGCTGTGGGGTTCTGCAGGTTATGGATCCCAAGCTTTGCAGTACTGGCCAAACCTCTGTATCAAGTTACAAAGAGAGGGGCAACACGGAACTTTTTGAATGGGGATCCCAACAACACCGAGTTTTTCATGAATTAAAGGAAAGGCTTATGTCAGCCCCAGTCTTGGGGCTACCGGAATTGACAAAGCCTTTTACACTATATGTGTCAGAGAGAGAAAAATTGGCAGTCGGAGTTTTAACCCAGACTGTAGGGCACTGGCCAAGGCTGGTGACATGTCTCTCCAAGCAACTAGATGGGGTTTCTAAAGGGTGGCCCCCATGTTGCAGAGCCTTGGCAGCAACTGCCCTGCTAGCACAAGAAGCAGATAAACTAACCCTTGGGCAAAACTTGAACATAAAGACCCCCCCATGCCATGGTGACTTCAATGAATACAAAGGACATAATTGACTAACAAATGCTAGGCTAAGTACCAAAGCTTGCTCTGTGAAAACCCCCTCAAAACCATTGAAGTTTGCAACACTTTGAACCCTGCCACCTTGCTCCCAGTTTCAGAGAGCCCAGTTAAACGTGACTGTGTAGAGGTGTTGGACTGAGTTTATTCTAGCAGACCCAACTTCCGGGACCAACCTTGGACGTCTATAGACTGGGAGCTGTATGTGGACGGAAGCAGCTTCATTAACCCACAGGGAGAGGGGTGGGCTAGATATGCAGTGGTAACCTTGGACACTGTTATTGAAGCCAAACTGTTGCCCCAGGGAACTTCAGCCCAGAAGGCCGAATTCATTGCTTTAACTCAGGCCTTGGAGCTAAGTGAAGGAAATTCTCGAGCAGACTGGGAAGCTTGCAAAGCAGCATCAAACCCCTACCGAGCATCAGTCCCAGCCCCCCTGCTCCTTCAGGCACCCCATCTAGTGCCTACTTATTCTAAAGAGGAAAGAGACTTTTTCCAGGCAGGAGGAGTACAAACAATAAAGGAAGGATGGATCCGGTTACCAGACGGAAGAGTAGCTGTGCCATAGCTACTGGGGGCTGCAATTGTGCTAGCTGTGATGAGACCACCCATCTAGGCCAAGAGTCACTTGAAAAGTTGTTAGGCTGGTACTTCTATGTTTTACATTTGTCAACCCTTGCCAAAATAGCACAGCAATGTGTCACCTGCCAGCAGCACAAGACTAGGCAGGGTCCAACCGTCCCGCCCGGCATACAAGCTTATGGAGCAGCCCCCTTCGAAGATCTCCAAGTAGACTTCACTGAGATGCCCAAATGTGGAGGTAACAAGTATCTGCTGGTTCTAGTGTGTACATATTCTGGGTGGGTAGAGGCCTATCCAACACAAACTGAAAAAGCTCATGAAGTAACCTGTGTGCTTCTCTGAGATCTCATCCCTAGGTTTGGACTGCCCTTACGGATCGACTTGGACAATGGGCTGGCATTTGTGGCTGACTTGGTACAGAAGACAACAAAAGTATTGGGGATCACATGGAAACTGCATGTCACCTACTGACCTCAGAGTTCCAGAAAGGTGGAGCAGATGAATCAGACCATCAAAAATAGTTTAGGGTAAGTGTGTCAAGAAACAGGTTTAAAGTGGGTACAGGCTCTCCCCATGGTACTGTTTAAGATCAGGTGCACCCCTTTTAAAAGAACAGGATATTCCTCTTATGAGATATTGTGTCATAGATCCCTTCCCGTATTACGGGAGCTTCCAGGCACTCCTTGAGAGCTAGGAGAAATTGAATTATAGCAGTCTTTAGGAAAAGTTACACAAACAATTTTGGCCTGGGTAAATGAAAGATGCACCATTAGCTTATTCTCCCTAGTTCACCCTTTCTCCCCAGGTGATTGAGTGTGGATCGAAAACTGGAACATAGCCCCTTTGAGGCCACAGTGGAAAGGACCCCAGACCATCATCCTGACCATCCCCACTGCTGTGAAGGTAGAAGGAATTCCGGTCTGGATCCACCACAGCTGCGTGAAACCTGTAGCACCTGAGACCTGGGAGGTGAGACCAAGCCCGGA
Organism: Macaca fascicularis; assembly: GCF_037993035.2. NCBI lineage: Eukaryota > Metazoa > Chordata > Mammalia > Primates > Cercopithecidae > Macaca > Macaca fascicularis. The sequence goes on along the minus strand of NC_088375.1, from coordinate 76,570,448 downwards.
CAATTCCTGCAACGTGACTCTGAAAAAGATGACAACCCCTGTTCCAGTCACACCCAGAAGCTGACTTGTCTACGCATGGCCAAAGTATGAGGAAACTCACCGTGGGACTCATTTTTCTCAAAATTTGGACTTGTACAATAAGAACTTCAGCTGATTTTCCCCACATGGAGGACCATATCCAGTGTATTCATCAGGTTACTGAGGTAGGGCAATGAGTTAAAACAATCTTTCTGTTTTATAGTTATTAACAATGTCTAGGAATTTTGAAAAGGACTTACTTATATAATGCCACTCAGCATAAAGTGTGTAGACCAGGGAATGACCAACATGATGTGTGTTACAACCCATCTGAGCCTCCTACGACCACAGTTTTTGAAATACGATTAAAAACTGAGGACTGGTGGGGACTCATGAAAGACACAAGTAAAGTAATAACCAAAACAGAAGAAAAACGAGTTCCCAAAAAAGTCACCTTAAGATCTGATACCTATGCAGTCATTAATAGTAACAAGCTAGGGATGGGATGTGGTTCTCTCAGTTGGGAAAAAAAGCTACAGGACAGAAAATAAGTACATTTGTCATGAATTAGGACTGTGTGGTATTGAATGTAGTTATTGGTCCTGTGTCATTTGGGCCATCTGGAAAAAAGATGAAGAAGACCCTGTTCGTCTCCAAAAAGGAACTGTAATCCATTAGAATTAATAATTACTAACCCCCTAGACCCCCGCTGAAAGACAAGGGAAAATGTAAACCTAGGAATTGATGGAACTGGGCTTGATCCCTGAGTCAACATTTTAGGCCAAGGGGACATCCACAGACACTCTCCCAAACCAGTGTTTCAGACCTTTTATGATAAACTAAATGTGCCAGTACCAGAACTGCCAGGGAAGACAAAAAATTCGTTCCTGTAGTTAGCAGAAAATGTAGCCCATTCCCTCAACATTACTTCCTGTTATGTATGTGCGAGAACCACTATGGGAGACCAATAACCTTGGGAGGCCCAAGAATTAGTGCCCATGGATCCAGTTCCTGATATAATTCCAGTCCATTAGACCTACACTGGTAACTTTTGGGTCTAAAAACCTCAATTATTGGGCTATACTGCATAGCTAGAGAAGGAAAAGACTTCACTATCCCTGTAGGAAGGCTGTATAATAGCACAATAAGAACAGTCACCTGGTGAGGTCTAAACCATACTGAGAAGAACCCATTTCGTAAATTTACTAAGCCTCAAACTGTTTGGGCCCATCCAGAGTCTCACCAGAACTGGACGGCTCCAGCTGGACTATACTGAATATGTGGACATAGAGCCTATGCCAAGCTACCTCACCAATGGGCAGGCAGTTGTGTCATTGGCACCATTAAGCCATCCTTTTACCTGCTGCCCATAAAAACAGGTGAGCTCCTAAGTTTCCCTGTCAGTGCTTCCCGAGAAAAGAGAAGCACAGCCATAGACAATTGGAAAGATGACTAGTGGCCCCCTGAAAGAATCATACAGTACTATGGGTCCGCCACATGGGCACAAGACAGTTCATGGGGATACTGAACCCCCATTTACATGCTCAACCAGATTATACAGTTACAAGCTGTCTTAGAAATAATCACTAATGAAACTGGCAGAGCTTTGACTGTTCTAGTCCAGCAAGAAACCCAGATGAGAAATGCTAGTTATCAAAATAGATTAGCCCTAGACTATTTGCTAGCAGCTCAGGGAGGAGTCTGTGGAAAATTCAACCTGACCATTTGTTGTCTGCATATAGATGACCAAGGGCAAGTAGTTGAAAACATACTCAGAGACATGACAAAGCTAGCACATGTGTCTGTGCAGGTTTGGCATGGATTTGATCCTGGGTCTATATTTGGAAAATGGTTCCCAGCATTAGGAGGATTTATAACTCTTATAATAGGAGAAATAATAGTAATAGGAACCTGCTTGTTGCTCCCCTGGTTGCCGCCATTGCACCTTCAAATAATGAAAAGCTTTGTCACGACCTTGGTTCACCAAAATACTTCACCACATGAATCACTATTGGTCTGTCTCACAGAAAGACCTAGATAGCGAGGATGAAAGTGAGAATTCCCACTAATAGGTGAGATTCTCAAAGAGGGGAATAAGGAAGGAGACCACCTCTCCCATTGTCTCCTGTTTGCAAAAGGAAGCAAAAAGTCAAAAAGAAGCAGAAGTGAGATCAATAGTCAGATGTCTTGGTGCCAAGAACCAGGCCTGGTAGTTAAAGATCAACTCCTGACCTAACCACTAGTGTTATTTATAGATTCCAGACATTGTATGAAGAAGCATTGTGAAACTTCCTGTTCTGTTCTGCTAGCCCCATCACTGATGCATGTAGCCCTCAGTCACGTAGTCCCCACTTGCACAATGTATCATGACCCTTTCATGTGGATCCTTTAGAGTTGTAAGCCCTTAAAAGGGACAGAAATCTTTACTTCAGGGAGCTTGGATCTTGAGACCTGAGTCTACTGATACTCCCAGCTGATTAAAGCCCCTTCCTTCCTAAAACCTGTGTCCTAGAGGTTTTGTCTGCAACCGGTCCTGCTACATGTGAGCATGGAATTCTTTCCATTTTTTGTGTCTTCTTCAATTTCTTGCAGCAATTTTTTATAGTTTTCATTGTAGAAATCTTTCACTTCTTTGTTTAAGTTTATTCCTAGGTATTTAATTTTGTTTGAAGCTATTATAAATGGGATTACTTTCTTGATTTCTTCTTCAGATTGTTTGCTGTTAGCATACAGAAACACTACTAATTTTTATGTTTTGTATCCTGCAAGTTGACTGAATTTATCTGTTCTCATAATTCTTTGGTGGAGTCTTTAGGTGTATAAAACTCATATCATCGGCAAACAGGATAATTTTACTTCTTCCTTCCTACTTTGGAGGCCCTTTATTTCTTTCTCTTATCTGGTTGCTCTACCTAGGAATTCCACTACTATGTTAAATAACAGTTGTGAAAGTGGGTACTTGTCATGTTCAACATCATAGAGGAAAGGCTTTCAGGTTTTCTTCATTCAGTATGATACTGACTGTGGGTCTGCCATAGATGACTTTTATTGTGTTGAAATATGATCCTTCTATGCCCAGTTTTCTGAGGATTTTTATCATTTAGGGATGTTGAATTTTATCTAATGCTTTTTCAGCTTCAATGGAAATGATTATGTGGTTTTTGTACTTCATTCTGTCGATATGATGAATCACATTGATTTGCATATGTTGAACCATGTTTGCATTCCAGGGATAAATACCACTTGGTCATAATGAATGATCATTTTAGTAAGTTACTAAATTCAGCTTGCTAGCATTTTGTTGAGGAGTTTTGCATGAATGTTCACCAGAGAGATTGGGCTATAGTTTTCCTTTTTTGATGTGTCTTTTTCTGGATTTAGCATGAGGGTGGTGCTGACTCCTATAATTAGTTTGAAAGTATTCCTTCTTCCTCTATTTTTTGGAATAGTTTGAGTAGGATTGGTATTAGCTCTCCTTTAAATGTTTGCAAAATTCAGCAGTGAACCATTGGGTCCCGGACTTTTTTTTGCTGGGATACATTTTATTACAGCTTCAGTCTCATTTTTTATTATTGGTTTATTCAGGTTTTGGATTTCTTGACTGTTCAATATTGGTAGGTTGCATTTGCCTAGGAATTCATCTATTTTTTTCTAGGTTCTCCAATTTATTGGCATATGGTTGTTCATAGTAGTCTCTAACGATCTTTTAAATTTCTGTGATACTAGTTTTAATGTCTCCTTTTTAATCTCTGATTTTATTTATTTGGGTATTCTCTCATTTTTTACTTGTTAGTCTGGTTAAATGTTTGTCAATTTTGTTAATCTTTTCAAAAAACCAACTTTTTGTTTTGTTAATATTTTGTGGGTTTCTTGTCTCAATCTCATTTATTTCTACTCTGGTCTTTATTATATCTTTTCTTCTACCAAACCCTTTTATTTTGGGTTTTGCTTACTCTTGTTTTCCTAATTCTTTAAGATTCATAGTTGGGTTGTTTATGTGAAGTTTTTCTGCTTTTTGACGTAGGTACTTATTGCTATAAACTTTCATCTTAGTACTGCTTTCACTTTATCCTACAGGTTTTGGTATGTTTTGTTTGGTATTTTCAATAGTTTCAAGGAATTTTTAAATTTTCTTCTTAATTTCTTCATTGATCTACTTGTCATTCAGGAACATGTTTAATTTTCATGTGTTTGTAGGGTTTCCAAACATTGTTTTATTATTGATTTCTAATTTTGTTCCATTGTGGACAGAGAAGATACTTGATATGATTTTAATTTTTTTAAATTTGTTCAGACTTGTTTTGTGACGTAACATATGGTCTGTCCTTGAAAATGGTCCGTGGGCTGAGGAGAAGAATGTGTATTCTGCAGCCATCGAATAAAATGTTCTGTAAATATCTTTTAGGTACATTTGGTCTGTAGTGCAGATTAAGTCTCATGTTTCTTTGTTGATTATCTGTCTGAATGATTAGTCCAATGCTGAAAGCAGGATGTGGAAATCTCCACCTATTATTGTATTGGGGGTCTATCTCTTTAGTTCTAATACCAGTTGCTTTATATATCTGAGAGGAACAGTATTGGGTGCATATATATTTACAATTGCTATGTCCTCTAGCAGAATTGACTCCTTTATCATTATATAAATGAACTTCTTTGTCTCTTTTTTATAGTTTTGTCTTGAAATCTATCTTATCTAATATAAAATAGCTACTTTTTCTCTTTTTTGGTTTCTATTTGCATGAAATATCTTTTTCTATCCCCTTATTTTTAGTCTATGCATTTTTTTGTTGTTGCTATTTTCTTAGGAGGTTTCGTTTTTGTTTTTGTTTTTTGAGACAGAGTCTCACTCCGAAACTCAGGCTGGAGTGCAGTGGTGTGATCTCGACTCACTGCAATCTCTGCTTCCTGTATTCAAGCAATTCTCCTGCCTCAGCTTCCTGAATAACTGGGATTACATGTGCCCACCACCACACCCAGCTTTTTTTTTTTTTTTTTTTTTTTTGTATTTTTAGTAGAGACAGGGTTTTGCCTTCTTGGCCAGCCTGGTCTTGACCTCTTGGCCTGGCCACAGGAGATCCACCCACCTTGGCATCCCAAAGTGCTAAGATTACAGGCGTGAGCCGCCACGCCCAGTCTCTGTGTGTGTTTTTATAGATGAAGTGTGTTTCTTGTAGGTAACATGTCACAGGGTCTTTTTAAAAATGTATTCAGCACCTCTGTCTTTTGATTGAAGAATTTAGTCCATTTGCATTCAATGTTACTGATAAATAAGAATTACTCCTGCTATTTTCTTATTGGTTTGTAAGTTGTTTTATAGTCTTCTCATTCTTCCTTCCTGTCTGTTTTTGTGAAGGTGATTTTTCTCTGGTGGTATATTTTAATATCTTTCTTTTTATTTTTTTTGTGTATCTGTTTTAGTTTTTTTTTTATTTGAGGTTAATATGAGGCTTGCAAATCATATCTTATAACCCATTATTTTAAACTGAGGACAACTTAACTCTGATTGCAGAAACAAACAAAAAAGCACAGAAAAAACTAACAGAAATTCTACACTTTAGCTTCATCCTCCCAGTTTTTAACTCTTTGGTGTTCCCTTTTATATCTAATTATACAGTTTCTGTCTTGAAGAGTTGAATAGTTAGTATTTTTGATAGATTCATCTTTTAATCCTTCTACTAAAGACATAGGTAGTTTAAACACCACAATTACAGTGTTACAATGTTCTGTGTTTAACTGTGTACTTACTATTACAGTGAATTTTATACCTCCAGATATTTTCTTATTGCTCATTGACATCCTTTTTTTTTTTTTTTTTTCAGATAGAAGAACTGCCTTTGGCATTTGTTGTAGGACAGATATGATTGTGATAAAATCCCTCAGTTTTTGTTTGTCCGGGAAGTCTATTTCTCCTTCATGTTTGAAAGATATTTTCACTGGATATACTCTTCTAGAATACAAGCTTTTTTCCTTCAGCACTTTAAATATGCCTTGCCACCCTCTCCTGGCCTGTAAAGCTTCCACTGAGAAGTCTGCTTCCAGGTGTATTGGAGCTCTTTTGTATGTGATTTGTTTCTTTTCTCTGCTGCTTTTAGAATCCTTTCTTTATCCTTGGCTTTTGGTAGTTTGATTATTAAATGCCTTGAGGTAGTCTTCCCTTGGTTAAATCTGCTTGATGTTCTGTAACCTCGCACTTGAATATTGATGTCTTTCTCTAGGTTTGGAAAATTCTCATTATTATCTTTAAATGAACTTTCTACCCTGATCTCTCCATCTTTCTATCTCCTCATTAAGGCCAATAAGTCTTAGATTTGATTTTTTAAGGCTATTTTCTAAATCTTGTAGGAAGGCTTCATTCTTTTTTATTCTATTTTCTTTTGTCTCCTCTGAGTATAAATTTTCAAGTAGACTGCCTTCAAGTTCACTAATTCTTTCTTCTGCTTGATCAATTCTGCTGTTAGAGACTCTGATACGTTCCTTATATGTCTGTTGAGTTTTTCAACTCCAGAATTTATGCTTCTTTTTTTAAAATTTGAATCTTTTTGTTAAATTTATCTGATAGGATCTGAATTCCTTCTCTGTCTTATTTTGAATTTCATTGAACTTCCTCAAAATAGCTATTTTGAATTGTCTGTCTAAAAGGTATAATATCCCTGTCACTCTGAGGTTGATCCCTGGTTACTTATTTAGTTCCTTTGGTGAGATCATGTTTTCCTGGATGACTTTGTTGCTTGCGGATGTTTGTCAACGTCTGGGCATTGAAGAGTTAGATATTTATTGTAGTTATTATAGTCTGGGCTTATTTGTACCTGTCTGTTTGGGGAAGGCTTTTCAAGAAAATTGTGTGTTGTGATCTACATCTTTGGTCACTGTTTCCCTATCTGCCTTAGGGGGCACCCTAAGGGCAGTAATGTTGTGACTCTTGCAGACTCATATAGGTACCTCCATACTCTTTGGTGAGATCCAGGAAATTTCTCTGGATTACTAGGCAAAGACTCTTGTTTCCTTCTCTTACTTTTCCCCAAACAAATGGAGTCTCTCTTCCTTCATGTTGAGCTGCCTAGAGCTGGGGGAGGGGTGACACAAGCATATGGAACTGTGCTGAGTCAGATCTGAAGCCAGCACAGCACTGAGTCTTGCCCAAGGTAACCAATTCCTGGCTACCACCAATGTTCCTTCAAGGCCCCAGAGTTCTACAATCAGCAGGTATTGAAAACATCCATACTTGTGTCTTTCCCTTTAGAGCAGCAAGCTCCCCACAGGTCTGAGGTAGGTCCAGAAATGCTGTCCAAGGGTCAGGACCTGGAGTCTGGAACCTTAGAAATCTACTTGAAATTCTATTTTACTGCACCTGAGCTGGCACTCAAGCAACAAGACAAAGTTCTTCCCACTTTCCTTTCTCCTTTCCTTAAGAAGAGGAGTCTCTTACCATGGCTACGACTGCCTTGGACCCATGGCTAAGTACTGCCTGGCTACTACTAATGTTCACTCAAGGTCCAAGGACTCTTCAGTCAGCTAGTGGTGAATGCTGCCAGGCCTAAATCTCTCCCTTCAAGGAAGTGGACTCCCTTCTGATGTAGGGCAGGTTAATAAGAGTTATCCAGGAGCCAAGGCCTGAAACTGGTTACCCCAGAAGCCCACTTGGTGCTCTGTCTCACTGCAGCAGAACTAGAACCCAAACTGCAAAACAAAGTTCCTGTACTTTTCCTTTTTTTTCTTTTTTTTTTTTTTTTTGAGATGGAGTCTCGCTCCAATACCCAGGCTGGAGTGCGGTGGCACAGTCTCAGCTCACTGCAAGCTCCACCTCCTAGGTTCACGCCATTCTCCTGCCTCAGCCTCCTGAGTAGCTGGGACCACAGGCATCCACCACCACGCCCCAGCTAATTTTTTGTATTTTCAGTAGAGACGAGATTTCACCGTGTTAGCCAGGATGGTCTCAATCTCCTGATCTCGTGATCTGCCCCCCTTGCCCTCCCAAAGCGCTGGGATTACAGGTGTGAGCCACCACTTCCATTCTTTTTTTTTTTTTCCCTCAGGCAGAAGGAAAACCTCCTCATAGCCACCACAGGTGGGAATGTAGTGGGTCACACCTGAAGTGAAGACTGGGTCTCACTCAAGGCTCATGGTGAATGCTGCCTGGCAACCATTGATATTTATTGATGTTTATTCAAAGTGCTCTTGAGTCAGCAGGTGATTAATCCTGCCAGGACTATGTCCTTCCTTTCAAAGCAGCAGGTCTCTTTCTGGCCCAGGGTATGTCTAGAAAAGTCTGGGACTTAGGGCCTGGAACGGGGCGCCTCAGGAATCTGCCTGTAGCTGAGCTACAGGTATCCAATTTGTAAGAAAAAATCCAGTTTACTTTTCCCTCTCCTCTTCCTGTCCATGATGACAGGGTTAGTTGGAACTCAGGTTTTGATCACTGGCCTCGACAACTCCTGTTTGCCTAAGGCTGGTCTAAATGCTCCCTCTGTGGACCTGGGCTGAATTCTGTCCCATGTTGCTTTCTGCTGTGACAGGGCAGCAGTGAGTTAAATGCCAAGTCCTACAATCACTGCACTCTCTCTCCCCGAGATGTGCAGATAATCTCTTCACACCATATGGCCACTGCTACTGCCAGGAATCAGGGAGGGGAGGTATTGGCAATCCAAGACTGTCTTTTCTTTCCTCTTCAGTGCCTCTTTTCCTGATATGATGTTAAAACTGCGTATTGTTATCATTCACCTGCTTTCTGGTTTTCATGAAGGTGCTTTCTTATGTGAATAGTTTTTCAATTTGGAGTTCCTGTAGGAGGACAATCAATGGAGGGTTCTGTTTGGCCATCTTGCTCCACCTCCCCTCTTTTTTTTTTTTTTTTTTTTAAATAAACGATGTTTATTTACACATGGTAGAAGAAAGTCCTTCTTCATAAAGAGTAACGTGAGCTTATAAACAGATAGAAATCACCATTGTGCCATTCCCCCAAGATAATTAAATTAGACAAGGATCAAGAAAGCCTACTAAGACCATTAGATTAAATGTTGGTGGAAAATAAAGCATTATTATGATGCCAAATGACATCTTACACACGACTTGCCAATCCAAAGGAAAAACATAACTTTACTATAGAAATATCCTGTGGTCCCACTTTGATCATATGACCAAATTTAGCATTGTTATAGTGGGATCCTTTGATATTGTGCAATATGAAGTATGTAACATCATCTGTGGAATACTTTTGCCAAAACAATTTAACCAAAATCTAAACAAGCTCTTGTTTAAATATTTCCAATGGAAATACACGGGATAGTCATAAGTTAAATCTTACCACAAGGAAACAAACAAACAAATCTAACATGTGGGACATTATACGAGAAAACTGATGTGGTATGTTTTTTAAAAGTCAAAGTTAAGGGGAAAAAATGGTTGAGGACTGTTCTTGCATAAAACAGCTAAAGAAACAAAAGAATCAAATCCAATGTGTGAAGTTCTGCTGGATTGTTTCAGAAAAAAAGCTACAAACAATATTTCATGGACAATTTAGAAATTTTGAATATGGATTGAATATTGGATGCTATTAAGGAAACACACAGGAAATACACTTAATTTTATTTATTTATTTATTTATTTATTTATTTTTGAGATGGAGTCTCGCTGTGTTGCCCAGGCTGGAGTGTGCTATGGTGCGATCTCGGCTCACTGCAACCTCCACCACCCAGGTTCAAGTGATTTTCCTGCTTCAGCCTCCTGAGTAGCTGGGACTACAGGTGTGCACCACCATGCCTGGCTAATTTTTGTACTTTTAGTAGAGACAGGGTTCCACCATGTTGGCCAGGATTTTCTCAATCTCCTGACCTCATGTTCCACCCGCCTCAGCCTCCCAAAGTGTTGGGATTACAGGCATGAGCCACTGCACCCAGCCTCAGTTAATTTTCTTAAATGTAAAAAGAGTATTAAGGTTATGCAGGAAACTGCCTTCTTTTTTGGAGATACAAGTAGACATGTTCAGGAGTGAAATGTCATGTCTGCAATTATCTTAGAAGTAGTTCAACAAACGGGTAGTGGAATATGAGCTATCAGGATAATATTCTTTCAGCCTTTATTAGTCACTTCTTGCACTGCTATAAATAAATACCTAAAACAGGGTAATTTATAGAAAAGAGAGGTTTAATTGGCTCACAGTTCTGCAGGCTGTACAGGAAGCATGGCTAGGGAGGCCAGGGGAAACTTTCAATCATGGCACATGGCTGGTGAGGCATTGGGAAACTTTCAATCATGGCAGAAGGGGAAGTAGGCACGTCCTACATGGCCAGAGCAGGAGGAAGAGAGTGAAAGGGAAGTGCTACATGCTTCTAAACAATCAGATCTTGTGAGAACTCACTCACTACCACAAGAACAGCAAGGGGGAAATCCACTTCCATGATCAAAGCACTTCCTCCCAGGCCTCTCCTCCAACATTGGAGATTACAGTTCAACATGGGATTTGGGTGGGGATACAAATCCATAGCCTATCACAGCTTCTCTGCATGTTTGAAAATGATTTCGGAGTGAAATATTTGGAAGTGAAGATAAGGCAAAGGAAAGACTGCCATCAACAAATGAATGTTCCTTCTTCACTGGAGGCATGGCATAGGTTTAGTTTCACCTTACCTAAATTCCCCTGGAGAAACCACTTAGCATCTTTATTGCTTCCGTTTCTTTGGTTCTTTTTAAGTGTATATTCTTATGAAGTTCATGTTTATAGACATATTTGTCATCCTGACTTTTTAAGAAGCATTGTACGGAACAATGACCAATCCTGAAATGAGCCTCCTTACTTGGGGTTATGTACAGATTCATCTTGGTGAAATGCCAGAAAGAACCTTCAAGAATATTCCTTAGGGTAAAAATCTATCCTCAAAGTCACTCCCCTAGTCACACCTTTCATGCTTTAATTCTAAATCTGGTACTCCTGGGCTGTGTCACACCACCAAGACTCTCTGAACCTCAGTGTTTTCATTTACAAGGTGGTGGTTGTGCTGGCTGCGCAGCTCACTACAAGTGACTTCTGTGCACCCAATGAGAGATGCATGAGAATGTGATCTGAAATCTGCCAAGCACATACAGATTTAATGATTATTTAATCAGGTGCCTCAATAAGAATAAGCAGAGTTTCTCATTTTACATGGTCACATTTCTAGCACCACATTCATCCTATAAAACTTTGTTTTAAATGTTTCCTGGAATTCAAAATATCTCACTACGAAGTATTTATAACTTTTATTATTTTTTATTTTTTTCTTCATGACAATGGCAATGTCTAATGTGTTCCTACCTACTTCATATTCCTGGAGTGTTCTCACAGTGTCCTCTAGAAATGGAAATAGTCATGTCCTTTTTTGGTGGGGGACGGTCCATTTTTGAGTTAAAGAGAAGAAAGAGTTTCATAACTTGCATCACAGAACACTGTAGTGGAGGAGCTAGTCTTAACACCTAATGGTTTCCTCTTTTTGCTGCAGGCCGTGCTGCCTACATTGGTTACATCTGCACAAACAGGCAAGTTGATCTTGTAATGTTTCCAAGATCACTGTGATTTTGTCAGGGGCAGGGTGGGGACATGAAGAGATGCCTTTTAAAGCAGCTGGTTTGAATCTCTGGGGTCCCCGTTGCCAAAGTCTGTCCCTTTCTTGCTGTGTGGTGTTGTGCAACAGTCTCCCCTCAGCCCCACACCCAGACACCAGCTGGGCAAGGGGAAGAGTGGAAAGAGGGTGGGGAGCATGGAATCCAAGCCAAGGGGGTGTCAAATAACAAAACCAAGTGACCCAACCACTACATCACAGAAAAGAACTTTTTGGACTTCCTTTAACATGACTGAATAGTATACATCACTTTAAAAGAAGCATTTCAATGAATTCGCTATCGGGCTAATGTTTGTTTGAGGGTTATGAAATTTCTTCCCTTCCTATTATTTCCAAACTGATTTATTTTAGTAATACATGTTTGCCATTTTATAAACTAGGCACTTATGAATACAGGCTCTTGTTTATCTGAGTGCTAATAGAGATTCTTGACCATTATAGATGATCAATAAATGTTTCATGATGATGATGATAAATTTTATGAAATATTTTCTTATTCTATGTGATTGTGATGAAAATTTCCCAATTTAGTATTGCTTATGGAGTGGAATCCAAGAATCATATTACTACAATGACCACACCTGAGACCTGTGGTTGAATTATTAGAATAGATACATGCCCTTTATTAATCAAATATTTACAACTTGAACCAAAACTAACAAAGGATTATTTTATTTTTGTAAAGATCCTTTTACCTAATTTCCGATTTATTTCAATGTGTATAATATCCTTTCACTCTCATCCAAAATTCTGTATCAAGAAAATAATCATTGAAATGTAACTTAGCCTTCAAAGAAGAAAATATCCTTTTTGTAAAAATTTGTAGTTTTCATCATATGAGTCTCCAATTCCAATCAGTCTGCTTTATAAAGATTTACAAGATGTTTAATATTGGTGTTTTTTAAAGTTAAACACATTTTTATCATTGACTACTTACATCTGGCCATATGCAGTTTCATTTAAACTACAAGATTTATGTGGTGACCTCAGAATTCTAAAGTATAAACCAGAGTATCTATCAAAATAACAACCAATGGGCAGGAAAATCTTTATATGCCTTACAAATCCAAGTCAAATGGTAATACAGCTATGTACACTATGCTATGTATAGTACTATGAAATTTGTTAAGTAGATATTTTGAATTTCAGGGACAGTCTCAATTTCATATCATGTATTTTCATAAGTAAATGAAATTTATTAACTATAGTTTTATAAAATGTTAATATAATTGAAATTTTTTAACTTACAAAAAAATCCTTGTTACATAGTTTCTCCACTTGTTGGTTTAGAAAAGATGATCATCATATTAAAAATCCATTTGCAAAGCAATTCCATTTTCATTTTAATCTCCAAGATAATGATTCTGTTTTCCTCCTTAGACCCCTGGATCTTATCCTCTGCCCCTCACACACACAGCAGAGGAGACTGTAAGTTCTTTATGCTTTAGAAGAATTAGTTCAACTTTAAGATCTCTTGGGATTATTTGAATGGACCCTTGGAAACACTAGGGCTTTCCTGAGACCTACTACTGTATTGTGAAGAAAATCATTCTTTACCTAGTGTAAGTGTGGCCCTGCTACCTGAGTCCCTGAATCAGAGTGGCATCTCCCCACCTGTGGATGTTGCTCCTAATCAATCACGACTCTTTCCCACTGAGCCCAGACAGACTCTTACAATTCTTCTTACCTCAGTGCCCAAGTCAGTCAATACTGACTGATTAAGGATCACAAGCATGACAAAATTTATTTTCCTCTTCATTGGCACACTAAAAGACTTGTAAGAATATTTGGCCTAAATTTCTGATACCTGGCCAAGAAAAGCTAAGTTAGTTAAATCCAAAGAGATTTAGCAGTTTTGCTGAATATATTTTTGAATGGCAGAAGGAAAGAGCAATAAAGCATAGCAAAAGGTAAATAAATCCTCATTGCCCAAATGTAAATGGCAGGAATTGGTGTATTGGGCTGGCTTGGCATTTACTGTGGCAGCTAGGATTTATCTGTGACTCAATACAGGCCAAGTAAAACTGATTATTTAGATCCTAACCCATTAGGATCTTTAATTAAATGAAAAGTTCCTATAATCTCCTTGGAGAAGCAATGGGAGCCATTAGAAAACTAATTGATGCCAGGAACATGGTAACGAAACAAGTGGCAATCAAAAAATATATCACGGGGTTATAATATTTGTCTCCAAAATTTTATCCATAGTTCTCAACTATCTTTACCTTTAGTTTCTCAAGCTTTCATCTCCTGTATCCCACCCTAGATTGGCGTTTCTATGCATCATTTCACTACATTTCTTCCATACTCCGTCAAGACTCTGGTTGGTAAAACTGAAACCCCTTAGCTGGATTTTCAAGGTTCTCCACCATCCAACTGAAACATGCTTTTATTGTCTTAAACACTGTCCTCCAGATGTGCCTTGTGCTTTTCTACCTGAGTGCCTTAACTCATCTCATTTCTCATGCCTGAAAGGCCTTCCCACTTCATTCTTTTGGAATGCTATTCATCATCCAAAGTCCAAAGCAAATCCCATCTTGTCCACAAAACCTTTCTAGGATACCACAGGCTTCAGTGTTCTCTCTCACTGAGCCCGATATATTTAATACTGTTGCCCCCAATATCTTCATACTAATTGTTAAGAATTCAGGAAGTTCCACAATTATGTCAGGCTCTGACTCTGGGGGATGACAAAAGCTAAGTAGTTAGAGATCCAGGCATGATAATTCATGTCCATTGTAGCTGGAGCTTGTTTGTATCTCAAAGAAACTTTTTGAAACTTTTCTTCTTTCAGAAGTAAGCTTGTTGTTTCCACCCTTGAAAGAGGCCAGACTTAGAACTGGAATCACACTTAGTACCAGTCTATATCGAATTCTATTTTCCAGCGAGAACCACAAGTGTAGCTAGGAGGAAGTTTTAACTGCTGCAGTCATAACACTTTGAAAGATTTGTAATGGTACAGGACTGTGGAGTCAGCAGTTTGAACTAGAATGCTATTGTTTAGTTCTAGACTCTTTTGCCTGCTCCATCCTGTTGTCTGAGAACTTATCATAAACCTATGTTATCAGTCATCATATATTTCTTTGAAAGAATGCCACATAAGAATAAATTGGGTATTTGTCTCCTATAGTTTCTTTGTGACAAGCAACGGAGACTAACTCTAAGTTAAAAGCAAAAGAGAATTTGTTGGAAGGATAAGGAGTAGGACATCCATCTACTGGAGAGAACACCAAAGAAACAAACTCAAAAAGGACAAAAAAAAAAAAAAATAGTCCAACTCTGAGATTCTATGTAGCAAAAACTACTGCTAAAGTTCTCTGGGCACCACCACTGTGTTGAGATAGCACTAATCATTTTAATTTCATTTTTGTTTCACTCCGTGTTCAAAGCCCTAAGAGGAAAATTCCGGTAGTATCACTGTCGGTCACTTGCTCAGTCCTGATTCAGAGTCTCATCAACGTGCACTCACTGGCAGAGAAATCATTCTCCACATTCAAATATGGGTGATCTTGTGAGAATAAGAGAGAATGGGTGGTGGAAAGGAAACACTAACACATGATCATCACAATTTGGAAGAATTTTCCAGGAGAAGTTGGCAAGCTACTGGAATGTATTGAATGAATGTATTGGCTCTTTGGGAAATTTCAATATATAAAATATATGTATATATTTAAATTTTCCAAGACAATAACTTTACTTAGGGCTGATAGAATGACCAGCTGACCTGTCGAATGCCTTTTCCTGACTCCATTTCTAAGCTCTTTAAAGTCTTTTTCAGCTATCTCTCCTTGCATGTAATCCAGCTAAATTTCCAGTGGCCTTTTCTTTCTTTAGGTCAGGCTGGACTTACAATTCCCCTTCCATTAACCTTTTAGTTCATCTGCTCCTTGTGTCTGTCATCAGCTGTAGGAGATGCTGATTATGTTGGGAGCCTCTGGAAAAGGGGATGAGACAGAGAAGCACCAGAAGATAAGGAGACGAACAAGAAAAAGATTAAAAACCTCTCAACACTAAGTAGTTAGGGCAGAGTACTGTTGCAAACCTCTGCAATTGTTGGCTTTGGATGGGGGAGGATGAATCAGTTTAGATAACTCAGGAATGGGCTTGAACCTTTGCCCAGACCTCAGAATGAACCACCAAAAAAAACCTCAGAGTTTTCCCAAATTAAGACATTGAGAAAAATATTAAAAGTGAATTTCCCTTTCTTTCCCATCTTTGCATCCCTAGGGAATAGCTGGGACCACAAGGCAATTTATTAATAATAACGAATTAGATTTTTCAGTACGAATTCCCCTCTGGCCATTTTGATGTGTCAGAAATACTTTACAAATGTTAAGTACAGCAATTAATCTCCTGAAAAAGGGAGGGAGAAGAGCTTTGCCAGCTGTAGATTTTAGTAATTTCATTTAGTTAGGATTTTGCTATTATTTTCTGCTTTAGTATGTGTTTTCCTGGAAAGTCAGTCATCAAATATTTATTGATTGCCTACAGTTTGCCAAGCATGTGCTTGGTGCTAGGAATGCAGAGTGAGGCCTGTAAACGATGGTGCTCCTCTCCTGTAGCTTCTAGAGAAGTTCACCAGCTAATTTAATGTATAAATTTCATTTGCTCAAACACCTAGTCACTGAATATAATGCAGAACTTTTTTTTTCCTCCTTTCACATTTTGTGTTCCATTAGGCAGGATGGGCAATAGGGGAATTATAAAATCTGAACAGTTATTTCTTATTTGCTTTTTTTTGCATTTGACCTACTTATGGTCCAATTATCCTTTAACCTCAGTATCAGGAAGCATCATTACCACTAGTATTTCCATGATTAGAATCAGTGTGAGTTAATAAGATGACTCCTTCAACTTTTCGTTCTTGTTTGAGTGGGCGAATCAGCATACTGAATGTATCCATCTGGACCTGTCTTCATAGAGCTAAAATAGCTTTGAATGCTATCTGGAGGAGCTTGAAACATGTCCAGATCCCAGATGATGGCTTTTGGCAGTCAGCATTTACACCTCTCGTTTTCTAGTCCAAATGTGGGATGCAAACAATTCTCTTTTGTTCCGATTAAATCCAACTACTCACATTCTTCCCGACTCTCCTCAGACACTATTCCTATCACCACCTACCTCATCTCATTGAAAAGGGGAAATGTCTCTATAAACTGCTACCAAATGTGAGGTAGCTTGCATTCCTAGCTTGAGAGGTTTTTTTCTGTTATTTGTATTCTTGGGAAATTATGCCTTGTGGCATAATTAGAGGGATTTTTAGTGATGACTAAATCAGTCCCTGACTCTGTGAAGAATATGTAGTTCATTCTAGAAAGTAGGTTGTGTTTTTCTAAGAAACTTCTACAAGCTCCTAGAACCCTATCATAATTAATATGATGTGTTCCTTGTTTAGATCTTACCTGTAATGCTTGAAAGAGTGGCCAAAAAGCCCAAAGGTAAAGCTACTATTTGATCTGATTCAATTTCCTGAGTGTGATTTAGGAAATATTTGTTATCTTTATGATCAACTCAATTCCCTAATTCAAGGAGCACCTGCTGTGCTTCATTCACTGTGGTAGAGCTCCAGGAGACAGAGATAATTTTAGCTGAGAGTCTAGTGGAAAATAAACAAACACATAATAATACAACATAAATGCAACAACATAAATATGTACTCTTCATAGTAGTGGTGCAGAGGAAGAGTAACTAATTCCATTCAGGGAGAAAAGTAAATCAAAGAAGATCTCAGAAGAGAGAAATTTTAAGAAAGTGGGTCGATCTTCTATTGCTGCAAAATAAATTGCCCCAGACTCAGTGGCATAAAGCAATACCTGTTTATTATCTCACAGTTTGATATTTCAGAAATCCAGGCATGGCTTAGTTATATCCTCTGTTCAACGCATCACAAGGTGTTGGCCAGGGCAGCAATCTCATCTGAGGCTTTGTTGGCAGAAGTCAGTTCCTTCTGGTTATGGGATTGAGACCTTTAGCCACATAAGTCTTGCCAAATGGTGCTCTCCTAAACATGGCAGTTTGCTTCTTTAAGACCGGGGGTGAAACATTCACTGCTGCTGCGTCCATCTCTGACTTTTCGACCTTGATTTCAGGGTTCATCTGATTAGGTCAGGCCAGACCCAGAAAATCTTCATTTCCACTAACTTAAAATCAGCTGAGTAGAGACTTTAATCACATCTGTAAAACTCCCCATTTTGCCATATGAAATAATCTAATCACAGGAATAATGTCCTCTCACAGTCACAGGTCTCAGCAGCACTCAGTGGGAGGGGATGTGACTCTTTGAGGTCGTTTTGGAATTCTGTTTACTGCAAGTAGGTTTTGATAGCTAAATAGGATTTTTCCAACTGGACAATGGGTGGAACACATAATAGGCTGATACAGCAGAGGTATATGAACATCATGATTTCTTGCTTATATTGATTGCTGCAGGAGCCACCTGTGTTTAATTTATCAGTTTCTAATTTATCTCCCTCCTCTTCTGAAAGTCCCCCTCTGCTGTAACCCTTATCATTACTTCATTCCGTCCTCTACTCTTTTAGCAAAACTATTTTTCATAGCTGTAGATCTGCCCAAGTGACTCCCTTGCTTAAACTCTTTGATGATTCCATCTGACCTCAAAATCAAAGTCCAAATTCCCAAGCACAGCATTCATAATCTGGCCTTTCTTACCTTGAGTTCAGTTTTATCCCTGTGGTGGTTAATTTTATATGTCAATTTGACTTAGCACACTTGGTAAAACATTATTCTGGTCATTTCTGGGAGGAATGCTTTGGAATGAGATTTACATTTAAATGGGCAGAACAAAGCAGATTACCCTCCATAACGTGAGTGGGTCCCATTCAATCAGTTAAAGTCATCACTAGAACAAAAGATTGACCTTCCTCAAGCAAGAAGGAGTTCTGCCAAGAGATGGCCTTCAGACTTCAACTGCAATGTTGACTCTTCTCTGGGTCTTCATGTGCCAGCCTGCCTTGCAGATTTTTGGACTTTCCAGCCACTATAATCACATTAGCCAGTTCCTTAAAATAAATATTTTTAAAATATACATCCCATTGGTTCTGATTTTCTGAAGAACTGTGACTTACACAATTGCTCACTTCCTCTATATTCATCAGCAATCTGAGCTCCAAAACACCTTGCTCTCTCTGGCCTCACTAACTTTGTGTATACTTCTTTCTCTATCTGGAGTTTGTTTCCTTATTCTTTCCTCCCTTTGTCTTCATTGAGTCACCTGGTACTCACCACTCAAGGCTCAGCTTAGGTGTCACAATGTGAGAAAACTTTTTCTGACCTCATCCAGCAATCTTGTATAGATAAATTATTTCTTACACTACATTGTAGTCCTCTGTTTACTATAAATTGTAAGAGTAAACTTCTTGTAGACAATTGCCAAGCAATACTAGTCTTCATTTCCCTGACTATATTAGATATTTTATAAATATGAGATATTTAATAAATGGGTGAATAGATAGATTGACGGCAGACATTTTCAATGTGGCTACAATTATTTCAGAAAGACTGAGTGCAAAGCATAAGGAAGAATAAGCATCAGAGAATAAATCTGGAAAAGGATTCAGGCACTGGTTGAGGAAGGGAGACATGTTCCTTGCTGGAAACATAGACATGCAATTATTTCAGGAAAGATGTAAATGATCACATTGGCATTCAGAGAGATTTCTTTGGCTGCAGAGTAGATGATCCACAGGGGTGAGAGGCACATTAAAATAAGAGATTATTGGACTAGCCAGGCACAACGGCATACATCGATAGTTCCAACTACTCAGGGGACTGAGGCGGGAGGATTGCTTGGGCCCAAGAGTTCAAGATCAGCTTGGACAACATAGCAAGAATTAGTCTTTAAAAAATGTAATAATAAATCATTCAATAAATAAATTGTTGGAATAGTCCCAGAGAAAAATAAGGGAGTATGAAATCAAAAGTGGCCGTAAGAATAAAGAGAAAGGACACACGCAGAAAGATTTAGGAGGCGTAAGAGACAGATCTTTTTGTTATGCTGGGTGATACAGGAAAGGGAGAGAAGAGAAATCAAGGATAACTTCTAGGTTTTTTTACTTGAAAATTAGATGTACCTTAGTGCCACTAACTAAGATAGAACAAAGGAGGAAAACACTATTTGAAAAGAAAAAGAATGAGTTTAGATTTCTAATGTCATCTGAGGTAAACATCTTCAGATGTTACAGTGGATGTGGCAAATTGGACTTAGCATCCATTTCCAACCCCCCCACCCCGCTTTTTTTTAAATCAGCTTTTCTATACTTCAGAAGGTATACAACCAGAAGTAACATAATGCATACCCCCTTGTATCTGAGATGTTAGCTGTGGATGAAGACTAGGCTCCACCAAAAATTTGCAATGACACAGAATCTGCCATGTACAAGTAAGGCCAATATCATCTTCTTGCTGCTTTGGTTGATTTCTGTGAGTAAGCAAGATCATGGAGTTGTGGGTATATCCGGCAGCAGGGTTTCAGTGTCCAGATCCTAGTTTCATGCCTTTCAAGAGGCCATTAATCTAGTAGTTAATGGTCAATGTTCCAGTGTCCAGTCACCAGTTTCATGGCTACCAAGAACTAGTTGTGGAAGTGGTGACCATAACTTCCTGATGCCTAGCTCACAGTCAGTGTTGTTAGGTAAACAAATTCAGCAGTTCCGGTGGTGACTTCTTGACTCTCCACTTTCTCAATTATCAAAAAAGCAAATATTTTCCTGTGGAGAATTCTTCTGTGTTCTAGAAGTCATTTCTGGAGGCTCACCTTGGAGCCTATTTTATGATCATTATAAACATTTTGCAAACATAATCCCCTGTATCAAATTATTTCTGCTTAAAATATCTAAGACTGTTTCTTTGTTTGTTAGTTTGTTTTCTCTTCTGAACCCAGACTGATATAAACATATATTTTTAGATATCAACAGAAAAAAGATGTCAGGCTTGTTTGGATGATCATTCAGATGGCACTTCAACTCAAGAGGCATCAATTCAATTTGTCTTATGTAGCAGTCAGCTGATTTAGATTGAGGCCAACCAGAATAATAACAATGGCAGCAAAGGGAAACTTGAGGTTATACTGCATTCTTGAATTTCACATTTGTTTAGTGTGGGAGGGGGCATATTAAGATACTGTGACAGTATCATCGTGCTAATAATTGACCAAAAACTTAACTGGAAGGAAAGCCCAAATGACAAGACATTTCATCTCTTCCTATAATAAACTGTTATATCTGTATTTTTAAATTTGATTGCATCGAAAACAAGCTGTAGCTCAGCATTTCAGATATGCATAGCTGCTGGTCATTAGGATCCAAAAAAACTCAATTTCTTCACTTGTAAAATGAATAGGTTGCAGATGATATTCAAAATTGCTGCTGAATCTGAATTCTATGATGGTAGAAATTCTTCAACTTGATGGTCGATTCCTAAGTTGCTTTTTTTGTTTTTTCTTTTATTTAATAAAGAAGTTACCTTCGTGCCAGCAGAATTTGTTACTATGTTCATAGGTCTTTTTCTTTCTTTTTTTTTTTTTTTTTTTAATCTTCCCTGTCATACCTCAGTCAATGAGCTTGTTTTCTGTGTTCAACATTGGTTTAGTGGGAAGTGCCGGGGGAAAAGACAGGCAGAACAATCAAGGCAAATCTTAGCCTTGTAGAATTTGTGATTAACCTTGATTCAATCACTTTGGGAATTTACAAAAGATAGAAGGAGCTGTAGAGTTCATATAACTCCTGCTTTCTGTCCTGTAAAAATCCTGGATGCAGAGAAATAATAAGAGACTAGATATCAGCTTGGAAAGTAAAGACAAAGAAAACAATGAAACCAATAAAATACAATCAGTAAAATTTATAATAGCTCATAAAACATCCTGTCACAGTAGCAGGTGACAGAGCATGCACAAAAACTCCTGTCTTCTGATTTTAAGTCCAGTGGTCTTTTCACTACATGACTCTTTTACAGCAAAATATTTTTTCTTAGGTAAAACAAAAGTAAACTTCTGTCACTCCCTGGTCTGAATTTCTAATCAGTGGAGTCCAAGACAGAGATGTTTTACTCTTTGGGGAAAATTATCCTGGAAAGAGCCAGATTCTGACTAAAGTACCATCAAGAATGTCAGATGTCTTGATGTAGGATTTGGAAAATGGATTTTCCTTAACTCCACCTCACTAAATATGTTCGTGTTAACTCACTGTTTCTCCTTGCTGACAGTTGAGGTTCCTATTGCCAAGATCTCTGCAAATGCCCTGGATCTTTGGGTGAAGGATCAATTCAAACAAGAAAGCCCCAGGCTATTTTCAAAGACAAATGTGATAGGATATCTTTGATTCACTTTGGGTTGTTTGGGTTTAGCCTAAGGGTGAGGGGATTGTTCAGCTCCCACATTGAATGATCAAGTGGCTGCAGCTCTTGTTAAGGCTTTCTTGTTTGAGTAGCCCAGGTTTAGTAAGTGGCCTTCAGTCTCATTGGTAACACACAGAGCTGGGCCTGGGAGAGGGGGATCTACATGAGAAGGAAAAGTGACTGGCTGCATATAATTCCCTCTAGGAAAGGAAGCAGAGCTCCAGATGCTGGAGAAGTTCTCTGTTTCACAGAACTTACTGATATTTTATACTGGGGGTAAATAGATGCAGACTTTAAATTTATCTTATCAAGTTAAACAAAATCATGCTGCCTGTCAGTTCTCACCTGTTTGAAATTGTACAAAGTGAGAAATAAGTACAACTTCAATAAAATAAATAAAGAGCCACATGATCAGCTTCCCTTCTTAGGTGCTATGCTAAAAATCAGTCAGAGATTGCCCATGTAGGTGTCATGGGAAAGCATTACAGACATCATTGGATTGTGTTACAATATTAACTGTAGCTTACTGTAAACAATAGGAGCACTCCTTTTTTTTTTCCTGTTCTTTGCTCAATGGTTGGGAGGCATGTAATAGACCTACCTTAGGCAATAATTCTTTGAAGAATTGAATGGACTAGTTGGTTACCAAAATGATGTTAGCTCTACTTCAGTGTAAGTACCTGTAGGCTGGATATCCATTAGACACTCAGGTTACTAGAAATGAACTCAAGGCCTTCTCTCTGAAAATCTGCCCTTCTCCCTCCATTAAAAACCAAAAAAAAAGTAAATTGACTTTTGCTTGTCATTCATTCCCTGCTCAGACTCTTCCACCCACCATGCAGCCAAATCAATGCAATATCCTGAGCCTCTCTAACCTGGCACCTTCTCTTCATCACCCCTACATTTAATCTAGCTCAGGTGCTCACCGTTTCTCACCATAACTTTGCAGCCAGCTCCTAACAAGTTTGCCCCCTTCTAGACCATTCTCTCTAATTGCTATCAGAGAGAGATTTTTACAAATCTATCAATCAGTTCTTTCCTTGAAATGCATCAATGACTTGTCATTAGCCTCTCAATAATAAAGTCCTAACTTTCCAGCTTGGCAGTGGTACATTCTACCTCCCTCTATAACTTAATTTAACACCATTCTTTGCCTCAAATGCATATTCAATACAGCCGTACAGGTATTCTCTCTGCTGGCTCTCATTCTTTAATTCTTTGAAATTAAATTTGAAATAGTCACCTTATTATCTCTTGGGAGAATCTTTGATAATCCACCAAAGCTACATTAGAAAACCTATGTTTTCCCAAAGCATTCTGTTCACTGCTATCATAGTAATGTTTCTTAAAGACTATTGGCAATCTGTATTTTTGCCACTCACTCCCACAAGGCTGTAAGCTCCTTGAAGAGAGAGGGAAGATCTTATGTGCATAACTACTTCCAAACCAAAGAATGGACCTAGTGTTTGGTATGTATTCATTTCATGTTAGTTCAATGAATAAATGCACCTTAGGACAGCAGCCTGTGCCGGAATTTAAACAAGTAGACAGCCATGCAATAAAATAAGAAAGAGAGAGAGATTGCCCATTTTTCGATGACAGGTAATTTGTATAACTTTTAACAATTTCATGTGACTTTTGAGAAGCATATAATTGAACTAATACATTGGTTCTCAAACTGGAGTCTGTGGATCCCTGAGAGTTCCTGAGACCTTTTCAGTGACCCTCCAAGCTCAAATTATTTTTTCATGATAATACAAAGACAGAGGTTCCCAAAAGTTCTCAATTCATGGCACCCTTAGAGTCTCAATATATTTTCCTCACAGCATTTCTAGGCTAAAGGAAATACTTAGAAATCTGTTTATTATGTAGTTCAGTCAAAAGAACTCAAGTATTTATGTCCTAAAATCTTAATAGCCATTTGAAATAATAATACAAGTAAATTGTGTATTTTTACTTTATTCTTAAATAACCACAACTATTTATTAATAGGATGTGTATATCTGTGGGCACAACTTCTCAAACCTTGGAATCAGATGAAATACTGAAACTCTAATTTACTATTCCACATTGCTTTTTATCATAGAAAGCACTGAAAAGCTGAAAAGCAAGCTTTCAAAGATATTTTATCATAAACAACATAGAGAAATCTACCTTAAAACTGAACTGCCTTGAACTAGTACTTTGCACAACGTGCAGCAGATGTTGAGTATTGCTGAGTTTCCCTGGAAATTTTAAAATATCTGGAGGTACCCTGTGAGTTTATTGGGGCACTCCAGAGGACATAGGTGCACAGTTGGGGAAGAAGGTGCCTTCTTCACTGAGTTCAAATTTGCACTGGTGGTGCAAAATCAAGGGTAGGTAAACATTTGGCACCTTAACACAAATCAAGGCAGTGGCAGTAAATCATGCTAATAGTTCTTTTCTTTACTGCCATGGACTGCAGTTTTTAGAAAATCCAATTTTATTTCACAACATCCTTGATGAAGCAGTAAAAATTATTAATTATATTAAATTCCAACAGTTGTGCACATGTCTTTTTAGTATTCTGTGTGACAAAATGGGAAGTGTGCAGAAGCACTTCTGTTGCACACTGAAGTGCAATGGGAGTCTTCAGGGAAAGTACATGAGCTATTCCATTCTTTGAGTGGAACTAGCCACTTTTTCATAGAACATTTTTGTGTACAAGAACAACTCACAAATTATGATCATTCAGGTTTGAGTATTTGGATGATATCGTCTTGAAATTAAACAAAGTGAACCAGTCGCTTCAAGGAGAACAACTGATGTTATTTGTTGTCTGATAAAATTTGAGCATTCAAGCAAAAATTAGATTTTGAGAACCCTGTATTCACCACTGTAAACTTGATAGTCACCCATGACTTAAAGACTATTCTGAGATTGGCGGTAAAATTAACAAGTATGATTATTTTGATGTTAAATAACAATTTGTGTCAACATTTGGAAATTCTGCATAATTCAGTGAAACAATATTTTCCGAAGGCCAATGAATCGTATTACAAAATCATGCATGAGTGAAAGATGCATTCAAAGCGTAAGACTGAGGGAACAAAGAATAGATGGAACAAATAGAAACAAATAACAAGATGATAGATTTAAACCTAATCTTACCAATAATATCAAATATAAATAGTCTAAAAACCTCAATTATAAGGAAGAGATTATCCTCTTCTAAACTTGTCTTGGTATTATCTATCTAATTTTTGTCCATTGATGAGTATAAATAGATTACTCATTGTTTTTAGTTTGTATTTCCTAATTAGTAGTAAGATTGAGATGCCTTCCAAATACATGTTAGCTGTTGTCTTAGATTCGACTCTCAAGAAAGATATTTTGACACAGAAATTCACATGAATAACTTTTACTGGGGAGTGCTTTTGGTAAACAAACCTGTAAGAAAATAAATAAGACAGCTGGGCACGGTGACTCACACCTGTAATTACAGCATGTTGGGAGGCTGAGGCGGGCAGGTCACCTGAGGTCAGGAGTTCAAGACCAGCCTGACCAAAATGGAGAAACCCCATCTCTACTAAAAATCCCAAATTAGTTGGGCATGGTGGCGCACACCTGTAATGCCAGCTACTTGGGAGGCTGAGGCAGGAGAATCACTTGAACCCAGGAGGTGGAGGTTGCGGTGAGCCAAGATCATACCATAGCACTCCAGCCTGGGCAACAAGAGCAAAACTCTGTCAAAAAAAAAGAAAGAAAGAGAGAAAGACAGAAAGAGAGAGAAAGAGAAAGAAAAGAAAAGAAAACAAAGAAAGGAAAAGTAAAGAAAAGAAAAAAAAAAGAAAAGAAAAAAAAAAGAAAAGAAAAGAAATAAGATAGGACTGGGCATAAGAAGCTGACCTTCAATGCATTGGTAATTGATGCCTCAGCTGATTCTATGGGGAGTTATGAAAGTGAGGTAATAGTTCACTGTTTTCCTAACTAAATGAAAGTGGGTCAGGCCTTTGTATTTCCATACCAGTCAGTTATTGATCACTGGCCACTTGAAGAGGCCACAGTCTTGGGCAGGGAAGTTTCCCAAAGCCAAGGGCAATTTCCAACAAGAAAATCAGCTGTGAGCCATCAGTAGACACTGTTTGCCTCAGCTAGGGGATGAATGTGTTAGCTGCATAGCTTAGGCACTGCGTTAATCTATTTATTTCTTTCTGCACACACATATAATACAGAAAATAAAACAATTCTGTGAAGTAGAATTTCCCTTATGCTGCCCATTTCACCCAGCTAAATATTTTCAATTCCTTTAGCTGGTTATTGTTATATTTATGTTCAGTTATCCAAAAGAGTTCTTCCGACCTTTTTCATATGGAGAGTGCCATTAGGCCCTGCTCTATTTTCTGCATAGCCCTGTCCTCTAGGAGATAAAAACCAGGACTTTGACTATTCTGGGCTTTGCTCAGCTACCCCATATATTTAGGAAATCAATATCTTGAGGTTTATCTGTAACCAATTATTTGTCTTTTGCTCCGTTTTTTGTTTGTTTTGTTTTTGAGGAAAAATAGCCCCAGTGTTATCTTTCAACTCCTTTATTAAGTATTTTATTTCTGTTATAATGTTTGTAATTTCTATGGACCCTTTTTGTTTTGTTGTTTGTGTTCTATGTGTATTGTATCATCCTTCTGTCTTATGAAAGCAATATTTCATCTCTTTAGCAATATGATAGTTTATGTGAAGCCTTCTTCTCCCTGAATAATCTTAGGCCCCCCTAAATTGCTGTTTTATGTTGTTTTTTAACCTCTACATTTAATTTTAGAAATTTTCAAATATCTGTTCATTGTTAACTTTCTGGTATATTTTGAAATGGCCATTAAAAAGTTAATTGAAACATGGATAGGCTTGTTGATCATGTACTTAACGATATATCATCACAGATATGTTGATATATCTGGGATGTTGTGTTATAGAATCCACAATGAAGTGCTATTAGTGTTTCCTATTGGGCTAGTCATTTTCACCGATGAAGATTCTGCTTAAAGAATATAATCCTGGCTGCCAGTTTCGAGATTTGAGTGGGGAAAAAAGCTTGAAATTCTCAACATTTTAAGTGTAGCCTTCGATTTGGTTCCTTTTTTAAAATTTATTTATTTATTCTTTTTTTGAGACAGAGTCTCGCTCTGTCGCCCAGGCTGGAGTGCAGTGGTGCGATCTCGGCTCACTGCAAGCTCTGCCTCCCGGGTTCACACCATTCTCCTGCCTCAGCCTCCGAGTCGCTGGGACTACAGGCGCCCGCCACCTCGCCCGGCTAATTTTTTGTATTTTTAGTGGAGATGGGGTTTCACCATGTTAGCCAGGATGGTCTCGATCTCCTGACCTCGTGACCCACCCACCTCGGCCTCCTAAAGTGCTGGGATTACAGGCGTGAGCCACCGCGCCCCGGCCTAGTTCCTTTTTTTTTTTTTTTTTTTTTTTTTTCCCGAGACGGAGTCTTGTTCTGTTACCCAGGCTGGAGTGCAGTGGCCGGATCTCAGCTCACTGCAAGCTCCACCTCCCAGGTTCACGCCATTCTCCTGCCTCAGCCTCCCGAGTAGCTGGGTTTACAGGCGCCCGCCACCACCACGCCCCGCTAATTTTTGTATTTTTAGTAGAGACGGGGTTTCACCGTGTTGGCCAGGATGGTCTGGATCTCCTGACCTTGTGATCCGCCCGCCTCGGCCTCCCAAAGTGCTGGGATTACAGGCTTGAGCCGCCGCGCCCGGCCTAGTTTCCATTCTTTAATGCGTGGTATGCTATCTCTCTACTAGGCTAGTGCTAGTGTCACTGATTCTATTTTCCCTCTTCAGATTTTCAATCTCTTGCTCTTCTTGGTTGAGGAGAACCAGTCACTTTATGGCACAAAGGGACATATGGTCTTGGTGAATCTACCTGTTTTTAAACATAGCCCCACCTTCAATTGACTTTCAGAGGTACCTAATGCCAGTGATTTATGTGTTTGGGGGGTTCTGTTTACTGTAGCCTTCTGTGTCCTTTTTTTGTTCTGGTAGGTTTAGATATTAGACATAACATACACACACACACACAATCCACAATAATACAATCTTTACTGCTAATGTAGTGGGCCTGGGAATACATCCAACATTTATTTTAGACAGAAGTCCTCCAAGCTTTTATATTGTTTTTTAATTTTAATGCAATTCTAATATATTATGTTTAGGTAGCATAATGTTTATCAAGTTGGACCTTGGAATTTGTTGGTTTCATTTGTGATTAGTACATGGCTATTTTGTTGGTGTATACATTTAAAAGAATATTTGTCATTTGTTATGTGTAATTTTTATCTATCTCTCTTAATGAGTTTATTAATACTATTCAAATGTTTTATATCTTTACTCATTTACTAATCATTTAATTACAAGGTGGTTACATTTAAATCTCCAACTACAATCATGAAATTATCTATCTCTCACTATAATTCTATCAGCTGCTACTTTATATTGATGCTACATTGTGGGGTACTTTGGTTCCTGATCGTTATGACCTCTTAAGTTATTATTTTGACTTTATGTGCAAATATAGTTCATACTTGCCCTTTGTTAATTTTTCAAGTTAAATTCTATTTTTTTGATATTAAAATTATCTGGTTTTCTTTTGATTCATTTTTGCCTACATACAGTTTCTCTTTCCTTTACTTCTGGTCTTTTCATGCTTTTTTGTTTTAAGCACATGTTTTGTAATCAAAATATTGTAATCCAATATTATATTATAATTGCAAGGTATTATAATTTAGCTTTGGATTAGTTATTTTCATTGACTTACATGTATTAGAATAGACATCATTTTATTTCTGCATTTTTAGTATTTTTCATTTACCACACATTTTATATTATGTTTTCTTCTTTCCTGCCTTCCTTTGGAAATATAAATTTTTTTACATGGTCAGAATATTTTATTAAACCTAGTTTCTTTCTTCTTATGGTTACTACAAATATATTACAATTCTTACTTACTATTATTTTATTTCCTCATTTCTTAATCTTATAAATATTTTTGTCTTCCCCTAAAGAGGACAAGTACCTTAGAATAATATACCACATTCCCTCAATTCTCTTCACTTAGCATTTTAGTTTCAAATTATTGTAGCCAGCATTAAATTTTACTAATTTTACTCATATTTTTGTGCTTTTTCTTACGGTGTCATTCTAGATTTATTTCTCTTTTTGTCAGATTACTTTCTTTATAATATTTTCAAAGAGAATCTTTTTGCAGCAAACTCTCTGGAATTTATAGGTGTTTGAGTAGCTCTTTATTCATGCCTGTATTAAAACATTAATTAGCTATGTATAAAATTATAGTTTTAGAATTCTTTTTCTTAAATACTTTTAAATATAATTTATTATTTTCTTACAGCAAGAGTTATAAGAAAAATCTGTACATCAGTAAGACAAGTTCGATGTTGATCTGATCTTGTTCCTTTGTAATCTTATTTTTATTCAGTGGGTTAATTTTTTAAATTTAGTATTTAATGGTGTTAAGTTTCATTATGTAGTTATTGGCTTTACGTTATCCATCTTTTTGCCCTCTTTTCAATCTTAAATCTTTTATTCTGGGAGCCTCTTAGAATATTTCTTTCTCTGCTAGTTTTCCTTTTTTGGACTACTATACAGATGATAATAACTCTGTTTCAAGTCTTCATAGCTCTTGAATTTGGTTTTGTAATTTTCCAATTTGTACCTCTTCCTGATACATTATGGATTAATTTCTCAACCTACTTTCTAGAATACAATTTTTTTCTTCAGCCACATCTCTAATATGATATTTAATTTAGCTATTAAACACTTTATTTCAACTATGTTTTTTCTCATCCAGGATTTTCAAATAGTTATTTAAAAAAAAAAAAAAGACTTTTTGTCTTTATTTCAAATTGCTATGTGGTTTCATATCTCTTTGAAAATATATATTATATTTGGATTAAATTGGTTTTCTGTCTAATACTTTTATTCTGATCCTCTACTATAGATTGTTCAAAGTATTACCTTTATTTTATAGCAGGTAACTCATAAAATTTCTTGTTATTCATTGTAACCTCATATTTCTCTGGAGGCATTATTACATTGGTTAATAGGGTGTCCAATGAAAGAAGTTAAACTCCAAGTCCTAACTTTTGATGTCACACAGACTTAATGGGTGTGGGGAAATATGCCTTAGAGGCTGGATGTAGTGGCTTGGTTGAGCATGGTGGCCCCTACCTGTAATCCCAGCACGTTGGGAGGCCGAAGTGGGCGGATTACTTGAGGTCAGGAGTTCAAGACTAGCCTGGCCAACATGGTGTAACGCCATCTCTACTAAAAATACGAAAATTAGCTGGGCGTGGTGGCAGGCACCTGTAATCCCAACTATTTGAGAGGCTGAGACAGGAGAATCACTTGAACCCAGGAGGCAGAGGTTGCAGTGAGCTGAGATCGTGCCATTGGACTTTAGCCTGGGCAGCAGAGTGAGACTTCATCTCAATATATATATATACCATATATATACACACACGTATATATACACACATATATACATATATACACATATATACACATATATCCATATATACACACATATATATCATATATACATATATGTATCTATACATACATATATACGTATATATATCCATATATAGGTACATATCCATGCATATGTATCCATATACATATCCATATATGTATATATCTATATATACATATATATATTTCCATCTCAAAAAATATACAAATATATATGTGCATTACAATGGAGAATATTGGTGTTTAACTAGGCCCACTTAATACCCTCCTAATCAGTTAATCCTGTCCCTCAGTAAAACTTCCTGTTCCATCAACCTTAGCCTGTTCTTATCTAAGAGTTGTTTTCCTCAATTGTAATAACTGAGTTCATGAATAATAGGAGTGGGAAGAAGAAATCTAGCGCATCTGCAGTTCTTTGCTTCCCACTTCATGCACCTATAGATGTGCTGGAGTGCCACCTTTCAACCTGGCAGACCTGGTAAGAAGCTGCTCAATTTTTGCTTTGCAGAAATGTTGCAATGAGCAGTGATCCTGTCAGGGCAATGTTGTGGTGAGAGAAGAGCAGATAGAAAGGCTTTTTCCCAACCCAACCCCTATTGTACCTAACCCTCATCTTCTCTGAACTGCTGCTCCCAGCTCCATCAGATTTCATTTATCTTCTCTTTCCAGGGCTTTCTCAAAGTTGCAGCATTATTTTCTCAGACTGGTCAATCTCACCGCCCCTTCTTACACCAGTGTTATATTCAGAGTTGAATTTAGGAGAGGAAGAGTTGAGTCTATGCTATTTTGACATCTTGGCAGAAATGGAAACTTCCATAACACTTAAATAAGAATATCTTAGAGATACCAGAGATCAGAGCTGCTAATTGTAATCATGAGAATTGAGAGTATCAAGTCTTTAAGGAAAACTAATTCTTTTATTTGTGATTGAAATGCCTTATAAATCAAGTGGCAAATTTTAATTGAATGAATGACTGAAAGATTGCACTGTGTGTTTGCTCTTTTGCACTAGAATATGTATGTGTGATGGAGAGGGTGGGGTAAATGCTCATGCTCTTCTGCTTTCATGTGTTTAGGGATATATGACTGGTCAATTCCATGTGTGACTACAAGAGATGTTGAGAAAATCAGCCTAAGCCTTGCTTTGAAAACATTCAACTACAATAAAAAGTCATCTAACATTCTAATTTTTCATAAACATAAAAGAACAAAAAGAGAAAGTACATTCTCTTGTAACATGGAAAATGTTACACAGAGAAATTACGTTTCACTCATTTAATGATCATGTATTAAGTCACATGCTAACACTACACCAGACACTAGGATCACAAACGTAAGTAAACATAAATAGTGAATTCATAACCTAATATGTATCTATAATTTAAATACCATCCATACAATAATAAAGATATACAAAGAAAGTGATGGGAGCCAATTGAAGGGAATCCGCAATTCCAACTACTGAAGTCAAAAAGTGGCTGAAAAGATCTCTGGGAAGAGTCATGGAGTCAGGTAAAACTCAGGGCATGGGGGGGACGATGAGTCACATGATGTGGCCAGGGTGCCGTGGCACAGAGACCAGGAAGATGGAGGACAGGAACTTCTTAGGAAGCCGGAGACATAGATGGAGTCATAGGACAAAGAAAGTTAGGTGCCATCAAGAGGAATTCATATAAAACCTCTAGCCTAAGTTATAGAAAGTCTTAAAATTTTTGTAAGATAACTTTTTCCAGATGACCTAAATATGCTGGATTGTTTTTGTATTGCATTGAGGTCAATCTCTTTGAAAGCCTGTGAAAAACACTGAAGCTATTGACGTATTCAAATAATCAGCATCTTTAAGAACTTAACATAACGGGGTGATATAAACATACACTATGCAGTCAGACATAGAATCTTGGCTGATTCATCTATTCAACAAGCTATGTGACGTTGAGCATATGGTTTAAACCCTCTGAATATCAGTTATGAAATGGTATCTTATTTCATGTGACCTTTAGGTGGTTTAAATGAGGTAGCCCAGTAGATGTGCAATAAATGTAAAATTTTGAAGAGAGGACCATTTAGAATATGGCTTATGTTATAAAATGATAATTTAAAATCAAAAGGTTGATTCTCTACTCAACAAAATTATTTATTTGTTATCATATGGCTATTATCATATGGAGGCAACTTATATCACATATTTTTAGAAATGAGTTTGACACATTGTAGATGTTCAGTAAACCCTTGTAGAATTAATGAATATATATTTTTTATAACTACCAAGTTGTTCTGGACTAGAAGGTCAATATGATGCTGCCAAGTTAAATAATATAACTTATACAATTATTTTAAAAAGTATTTTCAAGACAGTTGCGCTTCATTTTAATCCCTACAATATATTTGTTTTTGTTGTTGTTGTTGTTGTTGCCAGAGGACATAACGTCTTACTTTTTTGTATAACTGAGGCTGAAAGATAGAGTTCGAATTTAAATCAAGGTTTCCCTGCACCCAAGGGTATGCCCTTGCCAACAGTCTCTCACAGTGCCTCTTCCTTTTCAATATCTCAGGCCAAAGGGCCTTTTTGTGGAAACTTATTAGAATTCTTTTTGTGGTTAAGTGATCTAGCAATGAAAGCCGTGTTGTCCTGGTTTCCTAAATATCTGGGAGAGGAGTTATTCTGCGTGCAAAATGCATGCAGCTGTCAGAGCAATGGACTCTGGAATAGGCCAAGAATTTTACAGTTAAAGACCAGATGTGATTGAAAGTGTCGACGAAAAGCAGAGTCACAGGGTCAAGTGCTGATATTTCAGATCAATTTTTAAACCATCGCTGCTGATTAGGGCAACAGCAGTATCCATATATATTGTGGGTGAACAGAAGCTAACATAATTCATCTCAGCTTAGAAAAAATGTCTGTGAGGTATTCTTGATTCATCCCTTTTTTTCCCTGCACATTTTAAAACATTTTGGAGGGGAACTGTGGGAATCTTCTTCCCCAGAACACTGGCAGGTCTTTTTTAATTCCATTAATGGAAGCTTGGTGCCAGTTCAAAATGCTTTGTTAAATATTATCCTAACTGGTGCCCCTGTTTCCAGCATTCCATTGGCAGAGTTTAGAACCCAGATCTCTGCAAACGTGTTAAAAGGTAGGAGTCATTTTTTTCTTTCATCTGGCTTTTATCTGGGAATTTCTGAACTCACAGTAGTTGCTGAATGGTGCTGTCCTGCATGAAAGAATACACGGAGGGAAGTTCCAGTTTGTTTGTTTTTTCAGTCACAGGAAAGAGCTGCGGTTCTGGATAATTTCCCATGCTCATTCTTTTCAAAATGAGGAATCCTGAAATTCAGCTATAGTATAAAATTACTCAAATTCCAGTTTTCTTTCCAGAAAACAGACAAAGCAGAATATATTTTGCATTGATAAGTAGGCAAAAATAATTATTTCTTCCCAATCTTGAATTTACATTGGTGTCTATGTACTATCCAATAATCTCACACAGCTTTCATCTCAATTGTGTGCACCTGGACAGAATGATATGAAAAGCTGGATTCACTAGTCCTTGGAAAGCTGAATGAGACCTGAATGATTCTCAGGAGGAAAAATCAAGCACACTAAAGGTGAATTCCTTCTATTTGTTTTATGAAAGAAATATTTCACAAGGGAAAACATATTATATCCAGGCCATTCTTCCGTTTAAGGCCACCACCAGCTTTATTCCATTGGACAAAGATGCAAAGTAATTGTTAAAACAGAAATTTTAGAAAATTACACCTATTCTTCAGTATTTGTCTAACCAATTTGCTGAGGATGTATTTTCATGCGATCTTGTCCTTTATAAGCAAATGTGAATACATAATGAACGTGAATAGCAGTTCTAATCTTACACTGGGTTCCTTGTATCAATGCCACTGGCCATGAAAAGCCTGAGCTATTGAATGTGTAATATTAATATGCAAGGTAAGGGAGACTCATGCTTCACTTGACATTAAGCCTCCACCTTTATTTGGGAAAATATTCCTTACTTGGTAGCATGGCATACCTCCCTTTCAAACAATATTTACACAGGCGTTTTAACACAGAGAACACAGTGTCAACAAACAAGGGATCTGGGTATGCAAAACAAACCTGAGAATTTCTCAATATTCCTTTCTTACATTTTAATCAAATGACTACATATATTTAGGTCTAATATGAGACGTAAGTATAATGCTATTGGGATGAATGGGGATCCGTGGTGAGCACAGAGCCAGCACCCCAGCCTGAGGATGTCAGGACTACTTAACATAGAAGACTCATATAAGCTAGATCCTACATGATGAATAGCAGTTTCTCCAGCAGAGAAGAAAAGGAAAGTGTGGTGGACAGAATTTGAAGATGACTTCTATGACCTTGCCTTTGTATAATTCCCTCCAATTGAGAGTGCACGAAATCTGTGGATATAATGAGATATTACTCCTGTGATCGCATTTTATCTATGGCAAAAGAAATTTTGCAGATGTAAGTAAGGTCTCTAATCAGTTGAGTTAATAAAAAGGTGGATATCTGGGTGGGCCTTATCTAATCAGTTGAACATTTAAAAGGGTCTGAGCCCTTCCTAAAGTCACAGAGATTGAAGGTGTGAGATGGGCTGTGGTGGAGACCACGTGTCAAGGACCTGAAAGTAGCCTCTGAGAGCTGAGTGCAGACCTTAGACAACAGCTAGCAGTATCATGGGAACCTGGGTCCTACAGCTACAACAAGGGTGTTAATTCTGCTGAGCATCTGAAACTGCTTGGAAACAGATCTTTCCCTAGTCAAGTCTCCAGCTGACTCTGACACCTTGACTTCAGCCTTGTGGAGTACCAATCAGGGAACCCAACTCTGCCTGGCCTGGACTTCTAATCTACGGAAAATAAATGGATGTTGTTTTAGTCACTTAGCCATTGAGTGTTTTGTTTTTTTTTGTTTGTTTGTTTGTTTTAAGATTCTACAGCAATAGAAAACTAAAACTGAAGAGAATCCTACAGAGAAGTAATGGCATGGACTACCTTGTAGGTGAGAAGGTACACGAGGAATGTGGGATGGCTAATGTCCCTTGCCACCAGTCGGACATCTCATGTTGAGGAATGACAGGAGATGAGATGAAAATTCAAGTTAGAGCTACATTGTGAAAGGCCTATAAG
Organism: Macaca fascicularis; assembly: GCF_037993035.2. Lineage (NCBI taxonomy): Eukaryota > Metazoa > Chordata > Mammalia > Primates > Cercopithecidae > Macaca > Macaca fascicularis. The sequence goes on along the minus strand of NC_088375.1, from coordinate 76,534,828 downwards.
AAGGAGCATGACTGGTTGACGCCTGTAATTCCAGCACTTTGGAAGGCCGAGGCGGGTGGATCATGAGGTCAAAAGATCGAGACCATCCTGGCTAACATGGTGAAACCCCGTCTCTAATAAAAAATACAAAAAAAAAAAAAAAAAATACAAAAAAACTACCTGGGCGTGGTGGTGGGTTCCTGTAGTCCCAGCCACTCCGGAGGCTGAGGCAGGAGAATGACATGAACCCGGGAGGCAAACCCGGAGCTTGCAGTGAGCCAAGATTGCGCCAGTGCACTCCAGCCTGGGAGACAGAGCAAGACTGTCTCAAAAAGAAGGAGCATGACCAGATTTTAAGCAAAGAAGAAAAATAATTAGATCTACATTTAGAAAAATAAGGGGTAGAAAAATAATTGAATTGGAGGAAGATAGCGTGGAATACAGGGAGCCCAGTAAGAAAGCTATGGTAATAATCAAGGCAGGAAGTGCTGAAGGCTTAAGGTCAGGCAGAGCTATAAAAATGAGAAAGAAAGGGTACCTTCAAGGGATTCAAGGGACATTTTAGTGACCAACCTGACTTTTTGTTTTCAGTGTTATTTTAAATTCCTCTGAAAAACATAATAGAGCTGTAGATCTTCTAGCTGGCGATGAAACCTCAAGGAATCATCTGCTGATATAAATAACTCATCATAAACTGAGAAAACATCAAGTCGTTCAAATGAAAACAAGCAGGTATAAGGAAAATTACATAAGCTATATCATAAGCTATATATATGTGTGTGTGTGTGTGTGTGTATATATATATATATAGAGAGAGAGAGAGAGAGAGAGAGAGAGAGTGTCTCACTCTGTCCCCCAGGCTGGAGTGCAGTGGTATGATCTCGGCTCACTGCAACCTCTGCCTCTCCCGGGTTCAAGCAGTTCTCCTGCCTCAGCCTCCCGAGTAGCTGGGGCTACAGGCACATACCACCACACCTGGCTAATGCGAGCAATAACAAGCATTTTCATCCTTAACTCTCTGCTATACTTAAATTGAGTGTATAGAGTCTACTGTATATTTTTAATCAAACAAGAAAACATCTCACCTTTTAACATGGAATCATTTGCCAGCTTTTATTCAATTCTAACAGCTTTACAAAATGGACTCAGATTCAAAATTAAAGAACTATGTTCGGTTGTTTTTTTTTTCTAATTAACTCGGAGTTGTGATTTCATTGTGCCCAGGGCCTTAACAACACTGCTGTGCTTATTGGCATAATCCCTAGAATCCAGATGCTGCATATACACACCATGATAACTCTTACTGTTATGACTTCTTGCAGCATTTTCCTTTCTTATACTTAATCTTTTAAAAAGCCAAGCTTCATTATTTTAGGTCCTTGCCTAGATGAAACATTTGCTTTTGCACTTAAGTGCTGTCAGAAACACTATGGTTGGAACACAGCAGGGTAACCTACGTTACGGGGCTCCTTCCAGGTTTCCTTTGAAGTCACTAGGAGCAAGGTGTGAAGAAGGGACACTCTCTATGTGGAAGGGAGTGATAAGGATCAACATCCTATACTAGGGTGAAAATATGTTCACTTCCGAAAATAATATGTCTTTGATTTCCATTTATATTCAATGTTTGTAAGGATCCTGGAGAAATAGCACAGGAGCTGTGCTTCGGTTCCCTGATGAATTGAGCATTTGTTGCCCTGGAGAAAGAATCCAGCCTGTGGGGGTGTCAGTGGCTGCTGAATGAAGACCAGAAAGGATGAAGAATTGCAGATGGAGCCCTAGCCCCAGTTGGATGTGATTTCAAAGAAGTGTGGTATATTTTTCCTTTTTGTTTAATGGTCTCATGCTTTTCTTCCCTGTTAGGATGTGGGGCAGAGCACGTTCAACCCAGGCCTGCGCTCTCAGGATGCCTGAGAAGGGCGCAGCAGGCACCCTAGTCTAGATAGGTGGCATTTTCCTGGGGCTCCCCAAGGGCCAGTTGTGTTGTTTGTGGTTTTTCCAGGTGTTGCTAAGAAATTTCTCATTGAAACTCTCTAGAAAATTTAGAAAGGCTTCTTTTTGGTGGATCATGCTATTCCTGGGGATGACTACAGGATTTATAAGAGGAATCAACATTTTGGACCAGGTTCCAATATGAAGCAACACAATCAGCTATAATCTGGCCTAACTCTAACAGAATATTACATCACCATTAACTTGGGAATTTCATGTTTACATGTTTGGGCTTAATCATATTTAACCCCATCTATTTGGCCACACATGGGAAAAGCTCCCATTCACTTCCCTGCAAGTGCAGTCTGCAAAAGGAGCTGTGTTCAACGTCCGTGTTGCCTTTGAGTCCACGTGCCTTTAAGGCAATTACAACATCTTTCCCCAGTTCTGACCTTAGCACTGAGACAGTTCTGCCAAGATCCCACAAGCTACAGTCCCCTGGGCTGCTTGCTGAGATCCTGTAAAGTCATTCCCCTGGCACAGCTACAGAAAGAGCCACACAGCCACACCCAGGACACAGCAGGCCCAGAGTGTTCCCTCTCTGCCCATTGTCCCAAGCCATCAAAAGAGAACACATGAAATCTAGAATCCTCAAAGAGAAGAATAAGGGAGGAGAACCACGGCACAAATGGGCAATGTTCTGTTCATCCATTAATGTCCCACATTGCGTCACCTTTTGGAAGCCATATTCACTCCTCCCTCACCCCCACCCTCTGTTTGTTGACATATAGTTTTATGATTTCCTGTGTCACAGAACTTACTACACTGCATTGTGCTTACACATCTTTCTCCTCTACTGGACTTTCATCTTCTTGAAGACAGTGATGGTCCTCATTTATCTAATCAAACCACATTAATTGAGTGCCTGCTGTATACCAGAAATTTTTCTAGGTATTGGAGGCACAGTTGTGAATAAGGCAGGCAGGGTATCCACTCTAGAAGAACTCAATTCTGGTGAGGGGGAAAAATATATAGGCATTTTTTTCTGAATAATTTTATATTCCCAGATTCTAACACAATGCTGATCATATAGTCAGAGTATAAATATATATATTAATTTTTTAATAAGTGAATGAACTTATAATACAAGATGTTTACAAGAGAAGGTGCCTTTTAACTAGAGACTAAGTGCTTTCCATTTTTTCTGCAATACTATATGGAAGTATTAGCCTCTTCACACCTCTCTGCAGGCTACTGGAGGACCCACTAAACTGGTTCATAGAAGCGTCACAAGGTTTAGGACAATCCACAGGGATGGCTGTGGTGCTTACCTTTCACCCTGCCCAGTAGGCATATCTGAGAGGGTTGTATGCCCCTATGACCAGGCTGAAGCAAGTGGCATATGAGTGTCACCATGAATGACATGGGAATGACAAAGCCCACAGGGAAGCCCCATCTGTCACTCTTTCACCTTGCTGGGTTTCTAACATTTGAGATCTGAGTCCCAACAGAATGTTTCCATATTCTGTATGCCAGCCCACCTAACAGAACTTGAGGTTCTGCATTAATTGAGTCCTTTCATTAGGCTTGATTCATCTTACAATCTTTCAGAATCCACATGCCATCACTTCCTGTCACAGTGAATATCTACGTGCTGCCAGTGTCTTCTTTTGAAATCTACCGCTTGCTTTCTCCAAGTGACCCAGGTGGGGCTGTTAATAGCCATATGGCTTCCTTGTCATAGGTTTGGTGGGCATGGAGGGGATGCTGACTTAAGAAGTCTTTTTCAGGACTCACGTAGCCTATGAGCCAGGTCAACCAGGCCCATCTCTGACTTCTGATTTTACCCCATGCTTTCCTCTCTCCACTTTTTTGTTTCAATGTTTCCTTTTCAGGGAATACTCACTCCCTTCACTCCACTGCATGCAGTCCCTTATGCAGCAGAGAGGAATAGTTACTACTTTCATGCTTGTACATGAGTGGGGAAGTCACGTGCACACACCAAGCAAAATAATGGGTTGATGCCTGCCTTTAGGAACAGGGAATACTTACCTCGGTGGTAGTTGATTCTTTGTATAGCAAAAGAGCCTACCAGGTTGTTCTGTTAAAAGTTGAGGCCACTAGCCAGGCCCGGTGGTTCACGCCTGTAGTCCCAGCACTTTGGGAGGCTGAAACAGGTGGATCACCTGAGGTCAGGAGTTCGAGACCAGCCTAGCCAACATGGCGAAACCCTGTCTCTACTAGAAATACGAAATTAGCAGAACATGGTGTCGTGCACCCGTAATCTCAGCTACTCAGGAGGCTAAGGCAAGAGGATCGCTTGAACCTGGGAGGTGGAGGTTGCAGTGAGCCAAGATTGTGCCAGTGCACTCCAGCCTGGGTGACAGAGAGACACTCCATCTCAAAAAAAAAAAAAAAAAAAAAAAAAATAGGGGCCACTGAGTCTGGTCTGGGAGGAGAGTATTAAAAACATGAGAAATCAAATTGTTTTACATTTAAAATAGGATACAAATCAGGACTTAGCTGCTGAGAAGTAGAGAAAAAACGTTGAGTCCAAGGGAAGAAGTTTCTGAAAGACAAGGGAAAGATGTAGCAGGAACGCCTAGTTCTTCACCAACATTTATTCTCACCTTCCTTTGTAGTAAAGGAGATTGGGATAAACAAGTGGCTATCTGTGTTGGTACTACATTTCCCAGACTCCTTGAGGTTAGTTTGGTCTTATGACTGAATTCTCTCCCAGGGAATGTGAGCAAAAGTAGGGTGTGCCACTTCTAAGCCAGAGCCATAGACAGTAAGCATTATCTTCCCCTTTTATGCTGGATGTAACCACTGGAGTGTGCCAGCCTTGGCCATGTAAACAATACAAGACCCAGAGACCAGCAAAGCAACAACTCACTGACAGCCAGGTCCCTGAATGATTATATAGAGCAGAGCCAAAACCTAGCCTGGAAACCTTAATTCAGACTGCTATGTGAAAAAGAAAGTTTTTTAGTTCTTTGAGTCATAACATCAGGAGATGTTTTATTGTTTATTACATCAGCCTTCTCTTACTCTAACTGTGGCCCCAGATACATGGGGGATATATTTATTAGTCCATTCTCGCACTGATATAAAGAAATACCCGAAACTGGGTAATTTATAAAGAAAAGAGGTTTAATTGGCTCATGGTTCTGCTGGTTGTACAGGCTTCTGCCTCTGCGAGGCCTCGGGAAACTTATAATCATGGCAGAGGCTAAGGGGAAGTAAGCACGTCTTTGCATGGCCAGGAGGAGAGAAGGGGTAAGGGGGAGGTGCTACACACTATTAAAGAAGCAGATCTCAGAGAACTCTATCACAAGAAGAGCAAGGGGGAAGTCCTCCCCCATGATTCAATCACTTCTCACCAGGCCCCTCCTTCAACGCTGGGAATTACAATTCGGCATGAGATTTGGGTGGGGACATAGAACCAAACCATATCAATATATGGTATAAAATCTAAGATGTTGCCACTTCTGTGCCATGTTGCAACTCTTCTTAAAATCTGAATGTTGAACAGCTTTATATCAGTGGTCTCTTCAGAAACTGAGAACCACATTGATGTAGGGCTGGAAAAAAAATTGCTTGAGAAGATGAGACACAGAAGAGACTGAGAACTCAGTGGAAGCGAGACATTATAGGTAATGGTGATCAAAGGACACATAGACCCTTAAAGACCTCTGAGGTACGCTGAGGAAGGGTGCTAGACCTTGTACTGTATGCAAGATGGGGATTCAAGCCCGTTTTCTTAAATACTTGAAAAATAGCCTCAGAATGTTGGGAGATGAGATCAGACAGATGATAGACACTTAAGTTACATCCTTCCCTGTCGTTTAAATCCTCCTTGCATTTCAGCATTCAATTCAAATATCACTTCCTTCATAAAGTGGTACAAAATGTGGCATCTGGATTCTTGGATCATCATGAGAGGGGATACTTTAGGTTTTCTACCAAGTTCTATGGACAGGAGGCGTGGTCTCTAATGGGCAGTCCTACACAGCAAATACGACATTCAGCTTTACATCATTATAAATTAAAAATGCAATGTATAAAAAGAGTCTTTTGCTAAGGATAGGTCGGTTTATGAAGTACCATCATGGCCTATCATCAGAAGGTCTCAAAATGGCCATACCTTTATCTTATTATTTTCTCTCAGTAGAAATTTGAACTTCCATTGTACTAGTGGGTATGATAAGTACCTCCCATCTGAGGGTGTACTAGCCTAAATCAATGTCAGAATGATGATCTCAAATTCCTAGAGCCTCTACTATAGATGTGAAATTCTAAATACAAAGTTTCTGGGTTTTTTCTCCCTTTCAGGAAAGAACTCCCATTTCACTTTCTTCAGCAGTGGAATAAGTGGCTCAACACAGCAACTACGATGAAAACTCAATTTCCAAATACATTCCATGGTTTATTTGTGGAGGGAAATGTTCTTTACCTTTTGAACTTTCAGATAGCTGGCAAAAGTAAATGGGCAAGCCTTTTTTGTTGTTGTTGTTAATTAAACAGGAAAAAATATCACACCCTGGCTTGGCTAGTAACCAAAGTCAGGGGTTTCTGAAGAATCACTTCACAGATGGGAGGCTGGGTGACAGATACAAAGACCAGGCATAGTGCTCATGAAGGTGACACTCTTGGTATCTTCCTAGAAACCAGCAGAAGCCAGGTCTTCTGGAAGGGAGTGATGAGGACGAGTGTAAACGATTCATTTACTCTGTGTATCATAACCTTGCACCTTATTGACTATAAATCAGAATCGTTTGAAAAATCACCACATCCCTTTTCTGTCTGGGCCTGTGAAATTGCTTCCTTTAATCCAGCAGAGAGATGCCTGTGGTTTCAGAGCTCTGGGATGTTCCATTCCATGTGCCACATGCATGTGGTTAGTTAATGACCTGGGTGTCTACTGAGGTTTGTGACCACGGATTGTTGCAAAGCTCTACCTGACTCCATTCTTCTCCTGGAGAAGATGAGAACATTCTTACCATATTAGTCATGCCTAGCCCCCACTTTTTTTGAATACACAGGAAATATTTCTCTCCAACAGCACATAATTTGGCCAATAGCAGCTTCCTAGGTTCAGAGCAATTTCACCACCTATCATGAGTTCTCCAAGATAAAGTTTGTAGTAACACAGTTTTAGCGGTGGAAATGTCACCAAGTTGCATAAACTCAAGACATGCTTTGGCATTCAGTCCCTCTGCAAATATTTATTGAACAGAGTTCATTGGGGTCAATAGGATGAACTGGATAGCAGTTATTTCTCCTCCCTAGAATTTCCCCATGACACACACCAAGTCACACAGGCACTATTTTGTTCTTAAAGGAGTATTTTAATATTGAATTATGGGCAGCAGTGCAAGCAGAACCACTCTTCTTATGTTAAAGAGATAAAGATTAGAACGGCCACAAAGTTGGACATGAGATCCAGATGCCTGCTATTTGGGGGCTGAAATGTACCCCCTTGGCATCAGGACAAACAACTGCCGAAGCCAAGCTCCCAGTGCTAATGAATTTGCAAACAAGATCGTGTGCAGTCCTCCTAATTAATATTTTGTCATTTGGAACCTGACTATAGCCTGCCAGGCAGGAAATCCAAGTCTGAAGCCGTCTGCATAATTCAAAAGAGCCAGTTAAAAAAACAGAAAGTGGAGGAAAGAGTTGTCATAGTCTACACAAAGCCAGTCAGTTTGTTACTGGGTAAAAATTGGTGAGTCATCTGTGACGGTCAGTTTTAGGTGTCAACTTGGCCAGGCTATGGTACCCAGTTATTTAGGCAAACACTCATCAAGGTGATGCTATAAAGGTATTTGGTAGATGTGATGCTGTAAAGTTATTTGGTAGTCATCTACACTCAAGTTGACTTTATGTGAATGAAATTATCCTGAATTTTCTGGGTGGAACTGATCCAGTCAGTTGAAAGGCCTTAAGAACAGCACTGAAGTCTCTCTGAAGAAGAAGTTCTACCTGTGGACTGGAGCATCAGCTCCTGCTCAGGAGTTTCAAGCTTGCTCTATGGATTTAGAACTTGGAAATTTGTTTTGTTTACTATTGTATCCCTAGTACAGGCCCAATAGGCAATCCATTAATATCTATTGAATGGGTGAATACATGAGCTTAATTCCATGGTAAAGTCAGCCAAGTATGTGAGTTAGTATTATTTAGATCGAACAGTTGACTTCCTAAATTTTAATTTTCTGTCAGGTTCCCCCTCACTTCCCCCCTCAACACACAGATACTCTCTCAAATATACTCACTTGTGAGCAAACCTTGTTCAGTCTTTCTCCCCCTCCACTTTTCTGCACAGTGGTCATATTGGCCACATTTTCTCTATTGAGAACCTCTCTTCTTTCATAATTCTGTGCTGCTCGTCCAGCAAACTCCATCTCTACAGTTACCTTTTCTATGAATTATTCTAAGATTTCCTTAATAGAAGTTGTCTTGGTATCTCCTGAAAGCCTCAAAGCATGTGTCATCTCTGCTGTTCATGTGAACACGTAGCATTGGTTGCCTCCTTCTACAACTACATATCTAATAGATTGGTGCAAAAGTAATTGAAGCTTTTGCATTAAAAGTAGTGGCAAAACTGTAATGACTTTTGCACCAACCTAATAAATGCCAATGCATTCTGAGGAGATAATCTGTGCCTTATGCATTCCTGACTCCCTGCAGCAGCTGGCACAGTGCTCCATAATGGTAGATTTCTAATTCATATTTGTTGGAGAAATGAGTAGATATATATCCTTAGTTACCTGCTTTTTCAATGAAATGAAGGAAGAAGAGTAAAAAGAATCAAAATGCTGAAAAAACTGAGAAACAGAGAGAGGAGAGCAAAGCAACACAAGGCTTTCATACTGTGACCTGCTCAGCCTCATCTCCTTAGCCTATCACCTCGTGTACCAGAGTGAGGGCATAGCAAGGAATAAGATCCAATGTCTTTTTAGACAAATGGGGTTTCCATTCTAAGAAAGTATTCTGTTTTTGTCTCTAAAAATTATAAATGGGAAGAAATAGGAAAGAAAGAACCAAATTTGCTTTTACTTTTCTTATCCATACTTGTTTTGCATCATAGCATTTATCACCATCTATGGTATATTTATCGATACATTGTCTTTCCTACTGGAATATAAGATCTTTGGAAGTGAAGATTTAGTATATGCCTAGAACAGTATCTGGAATAAATAAGGGCTCACTACATATTTTGAATGAATGAAAAAAACTCTTTAATCAAAGCAGTTAGTCATATCAGTGTTTGTTTTGCCAAATTTGTTGGCTTTCTCAAAAGGGGTTAATATTCTCCAATAAGTCTGATTGAAAACTGTTACTCAGTCACAACCCATTTTTCTAAGTATACAGTCAAACCCCTTAGATACTTCAGTTGCAGGGCCATGAGGCAGGATCATACTGGCTCCTACATGTATAGACACAGATGTAGTGTCTTCCATATTTTCAGACTTTGACCAACTATTCCTAGGAAAATTTTTGAAGGTTTTTTTTTGTTTTGGAAAGCAATTAGCAAAATAACTTTAAGCCAAATTCTGGAGATGGATTGTGCTTGAAGTTTGCATAATGTGAAAGTACTTAATGCCACTGAACTGTGCACTTAAAAATGGCTAGAATGGTAAATTTTAATAACGTATATTTTACTGACATTAAAAAATAAGAAATAAAATTAATTAAACAAATTTAAACCCATTTGTCTTATGACTTGAGCTGTTTTTCTCCTGTGTAAAGTAACTAGCTAAAAATTCAGACAGTAAGATTCTCTCATCAAAGGGAGCAAGAAGCAAATCTCCCTTGCTTCCCTCTCCCTATGCTAGAATTCATGTGCCTTTCCCCAGTTGGACCCCAGCCTGAGATATAGACATGTTATTGAGCAATGACTTGAATTTTCAAAACAACATAATAAGATTCTACAATTACAGCCCCTATATTGCACCTGTTTATTTTCCAAAGCCTCTTGAACAGAGAGTACTGCTTCATATCATGTTTATGTTCAATAACACGAGTGTGTAGTAGACTTTGAAGCAGTCCATAATTTTATACTGAAGGTTGCCATCTGAGGGAATCTCAGCATTCTTCTACTGTTATTTATTAGTTCCTACATTTATTGCTTTTTCAAAACTCAGAAATAATGGTGAAATTTAAAAGAGCTTAATTAAACTTCAGATGTGTGGTTCTGATAAGCCTGGCACAGAGCCATGGCATTCCAAGATTCTCAAATAGCATAACCTAATTAATTTTTTTCTAGAACACAGAGGTCATAAACACAGAGTAATCTGAAACACTTAGTGTCCTGCCAGCTGGCATCTTCTCATTTCCAGTTTCCCTGCACTGTAATTTTGCTGCCATTTGTGAAAAACTGTGGATTTCTCCACTTTGGTAGATTGTATTCAGTTACATCCTATTCAGTTGAGGTATTTTTTAATGAACTAATTACATGTTAGTTAATAACAGAACATTGCTTCAACAGTCAACTGTTGAATATCACTTTTAAAGAAATTACTTCAATCTTACAGTAGGAATGTCTGGGAACAGGATTGACCCATGAAAATAGCATGATTGCTAGCAGTGAATTATTGAGTTACAAATGCATGTATGAGTACTGGATATCATTATTATTAGCAATAACAGCATCAACAACAAAGACATCTATGAAATTCAGATTTTAGTTTTTCCTGCCAAAATAATGTTTTCCATTAATGTTGTCCATGCTTCATTTTAATCAGTGCATAATAACTGAAAGACAGTGAGATATACTAGGTGGGCCCATTGCAAGACTCCAATCCAATGTTCTGGCTATAAGGGTGATAGAGGTGATTGCCCTCTACGCTGTTCACTTTTAAAGTTTGCTCCTAATTCTTCCACATCTAATTCTAGATCTGGTGAATAACCATCTCTTCACTGTGTTCAGATGAGTGATGATTTCTTAGACACTGATCCTCTCCCCTTTATGGCCACATTGATCTTTCCCGATGTGCTGGTTCTGGATCTGTTTGTCTTCAGATCCATTTCTCACCCTCCCCTACTCTGCTTTGCTTTGCAGAGCCGGATTTCCCAGGCTCCTATATCACTGGCTTTTCCCTGGACTCATCCTATGAGAAAGAAACACTGGTAGGAAGTTGCAGGGTAGAAGAAATGGAAGGAAGGCCAGGCCACTTCTCTTCCCGCCTCTCATGACTTCTTTGGGCAGCACCTATGTCTCTCCCACCCACCTAGCAGGCCCTCCCACACTTCATATGTCCAGCTCAGAGATGGTAGCGTCTTCCTGCCACTGAAAATGTCTGAGTTGTTTCATTGTCCCATTAGGTTTCCTAGCTCTTCTATCACCAGTGTAGCCAATTCCCTGCATTAAAGTCCTACTGTTCTAGATATTCAATGGCTTTTATTTCCTGGCAGACTATGACTGAGATTTCAGACTAAAAATCAGTCTCTTAAGGCTATATCCATTTTTCTTTCATTTCAGATGCTTATTTATCATTTCTTGGTTACACATTTTTGACGTAGAATTCCATAGAATATTTTTCTTCCTCTTTTAAAGAACACTTTGGATTTAGGAGGAGAGAGAAAAGTATAATGGGTAGATGAGCAGCTATTAATAAGGTACTATAATTTCTGCCTAACTTTCTATACTGGGGTTCACTGTTTCCACACAGCAGGGCACACATTTTTGTTGAGGTCGCATACACCCAGGGACATGATGTCATCTTGCACATTGTGTTACAAACAGGTTTAATAATGCATTGTTGCGTCTTAAACCCTGCAATGAAATGCTCTGCTCCTGCAGCCAAACTCAGGATCCATCTGGTAGACCTGTTAGTCAACGACCCCAAGAGCTCAGCAAATTTCTCCCTGTTGAAATAGAACATAAATTACTCTTACAGACTTAAGGCTCAGTTTTAAAACACAGCCATGATGTCATCAGTGTCGTGAGGTTTTCTCTTTGTGTCTCTTCTTTCTCTACCATTTTTTCTTTCTTTCTCCTCCTCCTCCTCATTCCTCTGATTCTCAACCCTTACCTGAGATCAAGTAGCTGAAAAACATTACATATATATGCTAAAAAATATTGACATTTTTTGTAGACCAAGCAATTTGAAACTTTGTCTATCGCTGTCCACCTGAGGGCTTAGCAGTTACAGAGAAGGATGCATCATTGAGACAACTTGGTCCATTGTGGGATACACACGAGTTTTAAAGTGCCAAAAATATACTCTTGGTAAGTCTCATTAATTGCTGGTCACCACTTTTCCAATCTAAAAACTATATTGTTCTTGCTGCTGCCAACAATGTCTTAGCCATGGTCAATATTTCCTGAATTCTCCATAAAAGTGTTGGCATCTCTTTTGCTGCTTGTGTTTTTCTTCTTCACTGGTTTCACTGAAAAATCTGACACTGTTCAAAGTCCTTCACAAATGTTACTTTCTCTGAAAGTATCCCAGATCCTCCAGGGAAAGAAAGTAGAATAATCACATGCATACAACTGACCCTAAATCAATAGTGTATAGCTAGATGTATGTCATCTTAACGGAAAAGAAGCACAAGAGAAAAGAAACAAATTTGAGACCTAGGAAGTAGATGAATTCATGGTAAATGACTTGGATACCCAAGGAATGGAATGACTAAGACAGCAGTAGGGAAAACTAAAAATCAGCCCAGATTTATGGCACATGATCCCCAAAGGCACAATATTTGGTCTTATCATGAAACCTTGAGAAGTGAGAGTGAAGGAGAGTAGATAAAGAAGATTAATTCAAAGTATTTTTTTAAGAAATGGACAGATCGTCAGTTCCCTAGTTCACTATGCCAGGCTGTCCTTCCCCAGTTTATTGTCTAAAACATATGAAACACCAGGCCTCAAGCGGCAGCAGGCATATTTGATAGTGTGGGTGTCTTAATGAAAAAAGTCATTTTATGCATACTGAAAGTAAACACCCCTAGCTCTCTGTGTCCACTTTGCTCCCAGAACATTAGCTGCCAGCCGAGAAGTAAAAAATATCTTCCACGGGAAATATTTCTTTGCCAAAAGAAAGATATAAACGTATTGACGGCAGAGATTTCCTATTAAAATTGTCCAGCCAAATCACTCTATAGTGAAATTGACAATTTACAGTCCCCATTCATGCACTCAGAACATTAAATCAGCTTAAGAGTGTCTTGCCCTTAAGTATAAAATTTGCCAGACCTTTGAGGAAAGCTTCCAAGGTGGTATATATAGAATAGAAAAGAAACCTTTTCCCCTTGTGCACACACATCACACAAAACAACTTGGTTGAGACAAAAATTTGCAGAGAGAAGAAAACTTCAGGAACTCCAGAAGCTTTTATTAATATCATCAGGGAAATAAAAATTAATGTAATCATGTAATAAGAACCAGAGATTTTGTTTGAACAAAAGAAGCAAAAGAGAAAGGAAGAAGTTGTAAATAGAAGAGAAAGATATGAACGTAAGAGGAACCATACAAGTGGTCTAAAATTCAAAAAGCAAGAGGTCTAAAAGGAAATGAGAAAAATAAAGCATCAGTGAAATTATTCGAGAAAAATTTCCGTAATGGAAAGATAGATTGAAACAGCTTACCAACTACCTAGAAAAATAAGTAAAAGTAGACTCATACTGAGGCAACTCATTGTGAAATTTCAACAAAGAAAAGATGCTGAAAGTTTCCAAAGATGAAAAAACAATTAGGTCACATACGAAGGACTGGGAATCAGAAAGACTCTGGACTTCCCAGCAACTCTGAAAAGAAGAAATAAATAAAACAACATCTCAAAATTCTGAAGGAAAATTATTTTCGATCTAGATATACGAACCCAGACAAACTATCAATTAAGTGCGAGGGTAAAATAAAGAGATTGTCAGATCTGCAAATGTCTGAAAAATTTATCTCTCCATTTTTCTCTTGCAGAAAACTACTGGATCTTGTGGTCATTCGAAGAAGATGGGTCACTAAAAGAAGATGTGAGATGCAAGCACTAGGGAACCGAAGACCAGACAAAGGCAAAAGGAACCCTCAGGTTGTCTGTGCAAACAGACCCCAAGATAGAGCTATGTGCCAGGCAAGGAACAACCAGAAATTTGAGCAGCTCAGAAGACTTTGGGAGAAAACCTGGAAGATGAAATTAAATGGCAATCTAATGATCCTGAATTTTTAAAGAAAAGATTGAGACAGTTAATATAGCATTTTGGGTTGAATTAGTAATAAGTACATACATAATAAAGTAAATTTAAAGATAAAAATATATTAATTGTAGGGAAAATACAAAGATGTACAGGAAAGGAAAAGTAACCATATTTTATATGACTCAGCAGGGAACACAGTTTTCATAGCAACAGTAGGAGAATATTAGCTTTAACCAAAAACACCACATTATTATATTGGGAGGATGAAGAATGAAAGGATACATGTACATGGAGAAAAAATGGCCCTAAATTGTCATCTTCCATAAGGGAAAGTCAATAGATAAAGCCTAAAACTGGAAAATTAACAAATAGCAATATAATGATGCCATGTAGAGACATGGAAATGAATAGTATGATAACCAGCTAAAAAGGTGACAATGACTGTGCTGGAGAAAGAAACACTGTAGAACAAGAGCTGCAAAATGCTAGGCTTTTAAGAAAAAATTTATAAATCTTACAGAATTGTTTGATTTTATATGATGTATAACATTGCTCCAAAAAACCACCGTCAGGCAAATTTAATTGTTCATTCCTCTTTCACCATAGTGCATTGCTCAATTAGGGGCCCAGCTATCATGCCTGGATAAGGCTGCCTGGGTGTCTATCTCCTAAAAGATTGTGGGCTTGTTTAGGACAAGTGTGTTTCCTTGCCTAGCATGATGCCTGACACAGAGTTGGCATTCAAAAAATACTTATGAAAAGATTGTTGTGGAATTCTTGGCCCTAATTCTACCATATGGCATTATGGAAATCAAGTCTAATTCCTCTTTCAAATGAAAAAGTTCAAATATTTTAATGCAGTTACCATACCTGCTCTTGAAGCTTCTCTTTGCTAAAAATTCCCAATATGTCCATAATTTGTGAGTCATTTTAAAAGTCCACTCACTGTCTTGGCATAGACTTCCAGCTAGTTCTGATTAGTCTTCATCTCTTACAAGTACTCAAGAAAATATTTAAATGTGTGGTCTGACCTGTGCAGAACAAGTGGACCTCCCACCTCCCTAAATCTAAATACTCTATGTCTTCTGATACAACCTGAAATCATGTTACATTTTCTGTAAACCATATTTCCTTGTTATCACATATTTAGCTTATAGTCACCTATAAATCCTCAAGTCTTTTTCTAATTGATTTCTGGCAAGCCTCCTTTCTGCCATTTTCTATGTGTACAGTTGATTCTAAGATTCAGACATAAGACTGTGTATTTTTCCTCTTTATATAATTTTAGACCATCATGCCAATTCATAGAGAATCTTGTTCTTATTAAGATCTTGTGAATTCGTATAATAATCCTTCCCAACTTCCCATGACCTGCCAATTTGATTTTCACACCTTTATAAGCTAACTCAAGTCATTAGTAAATATTTTAACCAGGTTAAAGAGGAGGATTGAGGCCCTTGGCACAACATTAAAGACTTGCCATTGGGTTGGCAGCCTCTGTTAATGAGAATTCCCAAGACTGACCATTCAACCAGTTACAAAGTCGCCTAACTCTTTATGCCATTCAGATAATAAGTATTTACTTTGGCTATAAAGAAATTGTGAAAATCCTTGTCAAATACCTCTACCAAGTAAAAACAACTATAACAAAAACAATTTATTGGGTATGTGCCAGGCATACACAAATAATGTCAATTTACATATTAAAGCTCATTAAGCCATTACAACAACTCCTATATTGTATTTCTCTGATGTGCCAAATTAGTAATATTGTCTTTTTGCTACGTGTATTTATCAAATGGTCTAAGTAAACAAGTATTGTGTCTTTATACCTTCTCTTGGAGAGAAGCTGTTAAATATTCCCATAAAATCTTGTAATTAAGAAACAGTTTCAGTATTTTTCACACAAGGCTTCCTAAATTAATTTATTATATAACTTTTCTCAAGGATCACATGTTATTCAAAAGAATACAGTTGGGAAACATTATACTGATCCTTTTCCAGCTTTTCCAGACGTTTTCACAGACTTTCTGTGTACCTCATTTCTTCAGGACTTTTGCTGTAATTGTTTTATTCCATCGGAATAGAAAGAGGAATGCCTCTATCTCTTCCCACCTTCATGGGTCTATAAACTCTACCCATCCATCCTAACTTAAGTGCCATATTCTAAAAAGATCATGATTATTTTCAAAAGAGGAATTTATTTCTGATATGAAAAAAAAATGTCTAGATTTTGATATCTTCCATGAGGTGCTGTCACAGAGAACCTCATATATTGTTTCTGTCACAGAAGTCCCTCTGCGAGATTCAGAGCTCTTTAAAGTCAAAGACTGCCTCTTATTCCTATTTTTTATTCAGAGTTTTTCCTATTATAATAACATATTTATAGTCGATGTTTAATAAAATCTGTGGATTAGTCCAGAACTTAAATCTACTGACACCTACGGCTGTCACTGTAGTTGCTCTGTAGGAGGTCTTGTTGGGGATAAAATGGAATTGTGTACTTCCTAATACATCCATGCACATACAGAGTCCTGACTGGGAGAAATTACATATCTGAGGAGCAATCCATCCCAGTAGGATGTTAACCTTCTCAACTTCTGAATCTAGAAGTAGACTTAGAGACTTGAAAATTGGAGTCCGAGAGTTGAAGATATGTTGCTGTCATCTGACAAAAAGAAACAAAAAACAAAAACCATTCAATTGGCAATGATAGAGAATATCACATAACCTTGAACATAAAAACAAGTGAGCCAAGACATTGAGGTGCTTGGTCTTTCAAGTTATTTGTTCACTTCAATGGATGAGCTGAGAGCTCTGGTCCCATGATTGCTCATAAACATTATTACAATCAGTTCATGGAGATTATTTTGGCTACAAGAGTCACAAGCCCAGAGATAGAAGAGGAATCACATCCGTGAGCTATTTTAATAATAAATTGTTTGCTTGCCTTTCAGCTGAGATTGGTTGGATTTGGCCTCATTTTAGAATTAGCAAACATCTCAAACTGGTTTTCAAATGCTTTTGATCTTCTATAACCAAAGTATGTTTAGCTAAGCACTACTCCCTTAATTTATAAAACCCACACGTACTTTATAGGAAATGTTGCTCACATTGTTTTGACTCATTTACATATTAAATCATCAAAATGTTGTTTGGGAAGGGTGTTTTGATGTCCAAGATTTTTCAAGCATTTTATAGGCTGGTTTTCTTAAAAACAGGAAGCTACATTTTGCCAAGAATAAACAAACTGAAAGCTCAAGAGGCAGGAGGTTGTTGGAAAACTCCAAACCCACACGGTTGAGTGGGTTCTAAACTTGGCAACACACCTTTCCCCATCTTTTTGTTTAATGTGGTTCCTTGTCTTCCTCCCAAAACCAAATCCCTAAAGCCACACTGGGATGCAGGATAAAAGCACAAACAGGAAGAGAAAATAAACAACAAATGGAGGGAAATTTTAACCCAGGGGCTTCCTTCAGAGAGGCAGTGGCATCATGCACCAGGAAACTGAGGCACCACAGGTTAGTTTTTTCAAGATCCCCATGCAAATTTAGGTCAAAACCAAGCAAAAAAGAGGTAACTCTTCTTGCTCACTGTCTTATCCCTTGACCCTCACCCATCACCCCTCCCAATTGCAGAAAGCATACACAGTTTATACCCCTCATTCAAAAGATGAGCCTCTTCTAAATCTTACATCAGTTGTGAATCATCAAGCTATGCTGCTTCCAGAAGCCAGAAAGCACCTCAGCTTATGTTTTTGCCTCTGCCAAAGCAAAGGGCCCAGCCCAGTTTTGAATCTGCTCAAGTCCTGAGAAAGTTTGCAATGGTGTGTGTGGGAGATGGCAGTGTGGGTGGGCAACACTGAACAACCCTGTACCATACCACAGGAAAAACGTTTTTGGCTCCACTCATCATCTTTTCCAAGCACTGGCGGATTCCTTTGCCTGGTGCTTTGGTTCCCAGAGGTAGGCATCTCTGAAATTTAGGTTCACTTCCAAATCTTCTGAACAAAATGCAAAGCACTCCCTGGCCTGCATTTCTGAGGCAGCTGATGCCAGGAACTTATCTGCATTTTTTCCCTTTTATATCCTAATTCTGAATTTAGTTTTGTTTTTACATTTGGCCCTAGAAGCCAAGGAAAGGGGGAGGGCAGAATCCAACAAAAAAGCCATTTAGCCCAAGCTAACCCACATTAAAAAGAAATAATCATTTTGGTAAAGCTTTTAGATTCGCATTGCATGGCATTTCTGAGTAATATGACCATGACGCTGAAAAACACTTAGTATTTTTCTTATCCTATCCTTTACTCCAAATCAAACTAATACTAATTTTTTTAAAAAAAACCATAAGACACGTAATGCATCTCTTCTCTCGAGTTGTCTCTGAGCCAGTCAAAAATTCCACCACATTTAAAATGATCAAATATGTATATGGAATTTTCATTGGAAATTTAAGGAACATGGTTATACTCAGTTTAATTACTAGAGCATGCTTTCCACCTGTTGCCACTTACAACAAACTCAATCCACCCCAGTACTAAAATTATTGGGTTATTTATACCCCACTTCTTGGGGAAACTAAAGAGTCAAGATAACAGCATGCAAATATATTTTGTTCTTTGTAGTTTTTCACAAACAAGGAATATATTCTCCTTTCTCTAAAAGCATTTAAGAGCTAAGGACAAAACTAAATGCTACACGTGTATCAGAGAAAGTCTAAAGACTTTTTAAAGGCTATTAAAATGCCTCTGAAATGGATAAAGTTTGTATTCCCTTCATCTTACTTTTCTTCCCTCCCTTTAAATGAGGCATAACCCTCTAAGTTAAGGCCATTTCTATATTGGAAAAGTAATAGCTTAACAGTTCACCAGGTATGTGCAGAGAGACAATTGCAGTCTGGGGAGTTTAGGCTAATAAAAAACTACAGTTTGGCAGAGTAGAAACAGACAAAGGCCATATACAGGGAGTAGAAACTACGCTGAAGGATAAGCCATAATTTGTTGAATGGGGATCTGTGTAGGAAGAGAATTCTGTGATTAGAACCCATCTAGACTAAAAACAAACAAATGAACAAGTAAAACAATATGAAAAAACAAAAAACAGGAAGATAGAACTTTAGCCGGGGCGGAGCAAGATGGCTGAATAGGAACAGCTCTAGTCTCCAGCTCCCAGCGCCAGCGACACAGAAGATGGATGATTTCTGCATTTTCAACTGAGGTACTGGGTTCATCTCACTAGGGAGTGCTGGACAATCGGTGCTGGTCAGCTGCTGCAGTCCAACCAGCGAGAGTTGAAGCAGGGCAAGGCATTGCCTCACCTGGGAAGTGCAAGGGGGAACCCAATCCCTTTTCCTAGCCAGGGGAACTGAGACACACAACACCTGGAAAATCGGGTAACTCCCACCCCAGTACTGCACTTTACCAAGGGTCTTAGCAAAGGGCACAGCAGGAGATTATATCCCACACCTGGTCAGGAGGGTCCCACGGAGCCTCCCTCATTGCTAGCACAGCAGTCTGCCATCTAACGGTAAGGCAGCAGCGAGGCTGGGGGAGGGGCACCCGCCATTGCTGAGGCTTAAGTAGGTAAATAAAGCCCCTGGGAAGCTCGAACTGGGTGGAGCCCACAGCAGTTCAAGGAGGACTGCCTCTCTCTGTAGACTCCACCTCTGGGGACAGGACACAGCTAAACAACAACAACAAAAAGCAGCAGGAACCTCTGCAGATGCAAACGACCTTGTCTGACAGCTTTGAAGAGAGCAGTGGCTCTCTCAACACGGAGGTTGAGATCTGAGAATGGACAGACTGCCTGCTCAAGTGGGTCCCTGACCCCTGAGTAGCCTAACTGGGAGACATCCCCCACTAGGGGCAGACTGACACCCCACACCTCACACGGTGGGGTACACCCCTGAGACGAAGCTTCCAAAGCAAGAATCAGACAGGTACACTTGCTGTTCAGCAATATTCTATCTTCTGCAGCCTCTGCTGCTGATACCCAGGCAAACAGGGTCTGGAGTGGACCTCAAGCAATCTCCAACAGACCTACAGCTGAGGGTCCTGACTGTTAAAAGGAAAACTAACAAACAAGAAGGACACCCACACCAAAACCCCATCAGTACGTCAGCATCATCAAAGACCAAAAAGGCAGATAAAACCACAAAGATGGGGAAAAAGCAGGGCAGAAAAGCTGGAAATTCAAAAAATAAGAGTGCATCTCCCCCTCCAAAGGAACGCAGCTCATTGCCAGCAACGGATCAAAGCTGGATGGAGAATGACTTTCACTAGTTGAGAGAAGAAGGCTTCAGTCCATCAAACTTCTCAGAGCTAAAGGAGGAATTACGAGCCCAGCACAAAGAAACTAAAAATCTTGAAAACAGAATGGAAGAATGGATAACTAGAATAATCAATGCAGAGAAGGCCATAAACGAACTGACAGAGATAAAAACCATGACACGAGAAATACGTGACGAATGCACAAGCTTCCGTAACCAACTCGATCAACTGGAATAAAGAGTATCAGCAATTGAGGATCAAATGAATGAAATGAAGCAAGAAGAGAAGTCTAAAGAAAAAAGAAGAAAAAGAAATGAACAAAGCCTGCAAGAAGTATGGGATTATGTGAAAAGACCAAATCTACGTCTGATTGGGGTGCCTGAAAATGAGGGGGAAAATGGAA
Organism: Macaca fascicularis; assembly: GCF_037993035.2. Taxonomy (NCBI): domain Eukaryota; kingdom Metazoa; phylum Chordata; class Mammalia; order Primates; family Cercopithecidae; genus Macaca; species Macaca fascicularis. The sequence continues at coordinate 76,514,114 of NC_088375.1, read as the reverse complement.
CCAAGTTGGAAAACACTCTTCAGGATCTCATCCAGGAGAACTTCCCCAACCTAGTAAGGCAGGCCAACATTCAAATTCAGGAAATACAGAGAACGCCACAAAGATACTCCTCGAGAAGAGCAACTCCAAGACTCATAATTGTCAGATTCACCAAAGTTGAAATGAAGGAAAAACTGTTAAGGGCAGCCAGAGAGAAAGGTCGGGTTACCCACAAAGGGAAGCCCATCAGATGAACAGCAGATCTCCCGGCAGAAACTCTACAAGCCAGAAGAGAGTGGGGGCCAATATTCAACATTCTTAAAGAAAAGAAATTTCAACCCAGAATTTCATATCCAGCCAAACTAAGTTTCATAAGTGAAGGAGAAATAAAATCCTTTACAGATTAGCAAATGTTTAGAGATTTTGTCACCACCAGGCCTGCCTTAAAAGACCTCCTGAAGGACGCACTAAACATGGAAAGGAACAACCAGTACCAGCCATTGCAAAAACATGCCAAAATGTAAAGACCATTGATGCTAGGAAGAAACTGCATCAACTAATGAGCAAAATAACCAGTTAATATCACAATGACAGGATCAAGTTCACACATAACAATATTAACCTTAAATGTAAATGGACTAAATGGTCCAATTAAAAAACACAGACTGGCAAACTGGATAAAGAGTCAAAACCCATCAGTTTGCTGTATTCAGGAGACCCCTCTCACATGCGGAGACACACATAGGCTCAAAATAAAGGGATGGAGGAAGATCTACCAAGCAAATGGAGAACAAAAAACAGCAGGGGTTGCAATCCTAGTCTCTGATAGAACAGACTTTAAACCATCAAAGATCAAAAGAGACAAAGAAGGCCATTACATAATGGTAAAGGGATCTATTCAAGAGGAAGAGCTAACTATCCTAAATATATATGCACCCAATCCAGAAGCACCCAGATTCATAAAGCAAGTCCTTAGAGACTTACAAAGAGACTTAGACTCCCATACAATAATAATGGGAGACTTCAACACCACACTGTCAACATTAGACAGAACAATGAGACAGAAAGTTAACAAGGATATTCAGGAATTGAACTCATCTCTGCACCAAAGAGACCTAATAGACATCTACAGAACTCTCCACCCCAAATCAACAGAATATACATTCTGCTCAGCACCATATTGCACTTATTCCAAAATTGACCACATAATTGGAAGTAAAGCACTCCTCAGCAAATGTACAAGAACAGAAATTATAATAAACTGTCTCTCAGACCACAGTGCAATCAAACTAGAACTCAGGACTAGGAAACTCAATCAAAACCACTCAACTACATGGAAACTGAACAACCTGCTCCTGAATGACTACTGGGTACATAACGAAATGAAGGCAGAAATAAAGATGTTCTTTGAAACCAATGAGAACAAAAGATACAACATACCAGAATCTCTGGGACACATTTAAAGCAGTGTGTAGAGGGAAATTTATAGCACTAAATGCCCACAAGAGAAAGTTGGAAAGATCTAAATTGACACTCTAACATCACAATTAAAAGAATTAGAGAAGCAAGAGCAAATACATTCAAAAGCTAGCAGAAGGCAAGAGATAATTAAGATTAGAGCAGAACTGAAGGAGATAGAGACACAAAAAACCCTCCAAAAAATCAATGAATCCAGGAGTTGGTTTTTCAAAAAGATCAACAAAATTGACAGACCGCTAGCAAGACTAATAAAGAAGAAAAGAGAGAAGAATCAAATAGACGCAATAAAAAATGATAAAGGGGATATCACCACCGACCCCACAGAAATACAAACTACCATCAGAGAATACTATAAACACCTCTACGCAAATAAACTAGAAAATCTAGAAGAAATGGATAATTTCCTGGCCACTTACCCTCTCCCAAGACTAAACCAGGAAGAAGTTGAATCCCTGAATAGACCAATAGCAGGCTCTGAAATTGAGGCAATAATTAATAGCCTACCAACCAAAAAAAGTCCAGGACCGGATGGATTCACAGCTGAATTCTACCAGAGGTACAAGGAGGAGCTGGTACCATTCCTTCTGAAACTATTCCAATCAATAGAAAAAGAGGGAATCCCCCCTGACTCATTTTATGAGGCCAACATCATCCTGATACCAAAGCCTGGCAGAGACACAACAAAAAAAGAGAATTTTAGACCAATATCCCTGATGAACATTGATGTAAAAATCCTCAATAAAATACTGGCAAACCGAATCCAGCAGCACATCAAAAAGCTTATCCACCAAGATCAAGTGGGCTGCATCCATGGAATGCAAGGCTGGTTCAACATATGCAAATCAATAAACGTAATCCAGCATATAAACAGAACCAAGGACAAAAACCACATGATTATCTCAATAGATGCAGAAAAGGCCTTTGACAAAATTCAACAGCCCTTCATGCTAAAAACGCTCAGTAAATGCGATATTGATGGAACGTATCTCAAAATAATAAGAGCTGTTTATGACAAACCCACAGCCAATATCACACTGAATGGGCAAAAACTGGAAGCATTGCCATTGAAAACTGGCACAAGACAGGGATACCCTCTCTCACCACTCCTATTCAACATAGTGTTGGAAGTTCTGGCTAGGGCAATTAGGCAAGAGAAAGAAATCAAGGGTATTCAGTTAGGAAAAGAAGAAGTCAAATTGTCCCTGTTTGCAGATGACATGATTGCGTATTTAGAAGACCCCATCATCTCAGCCCAAAATCTCCTTAAGCTGATAAGCAACTTCAGGAAAGTCTCAGGATACAAAATTAATGTGCAAAAATCACAAGCATTTTTATACACCGGTAACAGACAAACAGAGAGCCAAATCAGGAATGAACTTCCATTCACAATTGCTTCAAAGAGAATAAAATACCTAGGAATCCAACTCACAAGAGATGTAAAGACCTCTTCAAGGAGAACTACAAACCACTGCTCAGTGAAATAAAAGAGGATACAAACAAATGGAAGAACATACCATGCTCATGGATAGGAAGAATCAATATCGTGAAAACGGCCATATTGCCCAAGGTAATTTATAGATTCAATGCCATCCCCATCAAGCTACTAATGACTTTCTTCACAGAATTGGAAAAAATGCTTTAAAGTTTATATGGAACCAAAAAGAGCCCGTATTGCCAAGACAATCCTAAGTCAAAAGAACAAAGCTGGAGGCATCACGTTACCTGACTTCAAACTGTACTACAAGGCTACACTAACCAAAACAGCATGGTACTGGTACCAAAACAGAGATATAGACCAATGGAACAGAACAGAGTCCTCAGAAATAATACCACACATCTACAGCCATCTGATCTTTGACAAACCTGAGAGAAACAAGAAATGGGGAAAGCATTCCCTATTTAATAAATGGTGCTGGGAAAATTGGCTAGCCATAAGTAGAAAGCTGAAACTGGATCCTTTCCTTACTCTTTATACAAAAATTAATTCAAGATGGATTAGAGACTTAAATGTTAGACCTAATACCATAAAAACCCTAGAAGAAAACCTAGGCAATACCATTCAGGACATAGGCATGGGCAAGGACTTCATGTCTAAAACACCAAAAGCAATGGCAACAAAAGCCAAAATTGACAAATGGGATCTAATTAAACTAAAGAGCTTCTGCACAGCAAAAGAAACTACCATCAGAGTGAACAGGCAACCTACAGAATGGAAGAAAATTTTTGCAATCTACTCATCTAATACAAAGGGCTAATATGCAGAACCTAGAAAGAACTGAAAGAAATTTACAAGAAAAAAACCAACAACCCCATCAAAAAGTGGGCAAGGGATATGAACAGACATTTCTCAAAAGAAGACATGCATACAGCCAACAGACACATGAAAAAATGCTCATCATCACTGGCCATCAGAGAAATGCAAATCAAAACCACAATGAGATACCATCTCACACCAGTTAGAATGGCGATCATTAAAAAGTCAGGAAACAACAGGTGCTGGAGAGGATGTGGAGAAACAGGAACACTTTTACACTGTTGGTGGGATTGTAAACTAGTTCAACCATTATGGAAAACAGTATGGCGATTCCTCAAGGATCTAGAACTAGAAGTACCATATGACCCAGCCATCCCATTGCTGGGTATATACCCAAAGGATTATAAATCATGCTGCTATAAAGACACATGCACATGTATGTTTGCTGCGGCACTATTCACAATAGCAAAGCCTTGGAATCAACCCAAATGTCCATCAGTGGCAGACTGGGTTAAGAAAATGTGGCACATATACACCATGGAATACTATGCAGCCATAAAAAAGATGAGTTTGTGTCCTTTGTAGGGACATGGATGCAGCTAGAAACCATCATTTTCAGCAAACTATCTCAAGAACAGAAAACCAAACACCGCATGTTCTCACTCATAGGTGGGAACTGAAAATGAGATCACTTGGACTCGGGAAGGGGAACATCACACACCGGGGCCTATTATGGGGAGGGGGACGGGAGAGGGATTGCATTGGGAGTTATACCTGATGTAAATGATGAGTTGATGGGTGCTGACGAGATGATGGGTGCAGCACACCAACATGTCACAAATATACATATGTAACAAACCTGCACATTATGCACATGTACCCTAGAACTTAAAGTATAATAATAGAAAAAAAAGAAAGAAAGAAAAAACAAAAAACAAAGCTGCCGGTATGGACCAGCACTTGATAATCACTAAGATTCCCTCTAACTCTCACATGATTCTCAGGTTCCTTTTCTAGGGATTTTTATTTTCTAATTAAATGTCTGATGTTTACACCAAGTGTGTATCTGTCTGGGCAGATCTGTAATGTAGAGGTTGTGGTGAGCAGGAGGGACTATCAATTTTGCAGTGGCACTTCCAAGACCATACTAATCATCATCTATGATTAGCAGGATTAGCTAGATTATTTGGGTGAAAATGTGTTCTGAAAATAAAATGTGTTCTTTTAAAATCATAAATTTTAGTGATAAATCCAAATCTTAACACATAAGCAAAATTGTGAATATGGCACATGTACATTTTTTTGTTAATGTATGAAACCATGCTTTCTTATCTTACTGAAGACATTCTGGGTGTAGAGAAAAATAAAACCCGTTCTCCTCTAATTATTATCTACTACAGAAAGCTATCACCTCAGAAAGAGTTTATCTCTCTGCGCCAATTTTTCCTAAGTTCTCTTTTTCTGTCTACAGTATGATTCTATCAATCACTAAAGCTAAATACTTTGAAATTGTCTATGACACCCTTCTTCCGCTTTCTCTTCCAGCACATCCATTCACCCTACAAGTGCTGTCAGCTTGTGTTTTTCAGTGTGTCTGACAGCTATTCTTTCCTTCCTAATTGCTACTCCTGGCCTCCTCACTCAGCCCTAATCATCTCAAGCCTCACCTCTTGTGTGTGTTTCCTGACTGGGATCCCTATTTTCACTTTGTCTCCATCCAGTCAAACAGAAACATCATAGCCAAATGAAACTTTTCTGATGTCTCTTTGCATGATTAATGCAGAGTTCTGAACTCTTCATAGTTAATTCATAAATATGTTCTATAAGTGATTGTCAATCCTTGACTCAAGAGCCTTTAATAACTACTCTATTTCCCATTAAGGAAAATCTGAAGCCTTCATCTAGTGTTAAATGCTGTCAATTATCTGGTCCCTTTTATTATTTCTAAACCTCATTTCCCATGCTCCCTTCTTTGAAAATGCCACTCTGGTCAAATCAGTCTATCCATCACTCCCCAAACAAATCATCCACAATCCCCTCTCCACATCTTGGTTTACTCAATATCCTATGCCTAAAAGCTCTTCACTTTCTTTTCCTGTACTTCCCACACTACAGCCTGATGGGTGCTTTCTTCTCCAGACCATAGCATTTAACAGTCACTTAACATATGGTTTTTGAACTGTTGTCTATCTTTTGTTTCTCAAACTGTATTTAATTAATAAGAATGTTGATAATTCATTTTCTATAATCACCTTTTTATTAATTAAACATGTTATCTACTTCATTTAAGAAACACAACCTTTGCCACAAATAAACTAGAGAACTACCATGCAAGAAGCATCTAATGTCAGATTCTCTGCTGAGGACTTTAGACCCAACATCACTTGCCATTCTCACAGCAACCCTGAGGGAATCAAGATACCTTCCATTTAACAATCAAGGGAGTAGAGACTTAGCAAATTTAGGAAAACTTACAAAAAGCACAATATAGGAAGTGCCACTACTAGAATTTATTCAAAGAGTTGCAGAGACAATTGCATGAAATATCACACAGGTCTGAAATGGAATACACTCTTAATACATGCTGTGTAATATTACTGTGGCTGGAGAATATTTTGAGTGGTGTACTTCATTTTCTCCAGGGGAATAAAAGGCAGGGTGCTAGCCAAAGTAACCAAAAGTCTTTCTGGACTTTTTCCCCAAAAGTTTATGGTCTTAAGAGATCTTAGATAATTTGTGGGAAGATAATGTGGGAAATTCCTGAGGAGAGGAAGAATACATCAAAGGAGTAGCAGAGAGAGTAGACTTCCTGTTCCCCACCTTCCCGCATTAGAAGATGATAGCTGAGCCAGTGGAATAAGGGGATGGGAAGATCTAAAAGAATGACCATAAAAATTTTGGTAAATGTTGAGGCTGTGAAGACCCAGAATCTGTCTTCTAGAAGCACTAGAAAAGACCATTAGACACCCAAAAATTAATAACCCATAAATTACCTCTTGATTTCCCTCCCAACTAGTTCTCCCTCTAGCCTTTTTCCCAGGAAAATACTTCTTTCCTTGAAGACATTTCGACTCCCCTTTTTAGCTCCCATCCCACATCCAATCAATTGCATCATCCTTTCAATTCTACCTTCAGAATCGGGCTAGCTTTTGCTGACTTCAAACAGTGATCCAAGCCTGCATCATTTCAATAGCCTGCTTTTGTCCCTTTCTTTATTTATTTCAGTAGCCTCCTTTCATTTCGTTCCTTAATTATTTCTGTAGCTTGCTGGGAGGCTTCCTTGCTCCTTCCCTTGTCTTGTCTCTCTATGACTTATTCTCTGCCCAGCAATCAGAAGGAATCCGTTAAAACATGAGTGAGACCACACCATCCCCCTCCTCGAAACGCCCGAGAGGCTACCATATCGCCCTGAATAAAAGTCTGTGTAATGGCCTTGGAGGCACCATGTCATCATCTCCTACACTGGCTCCTCAACCTCATCTTTTAATGTCAACCTCCTTTACTGTACCCCGGCTATTTTGGCCTTCTCATCATTCTTCAGGCACACCAGTGCACTCCTATCTCCAGTCCTTTCTATGTGTTCCCTTTACCTGGAACTTTCACCCCCAGACATAAGCAAAACTCACTCCTTCGTTCATCCAGTGATGTCTTGAATGTTACTTTGTGATAGAGCCCTGTGAATCCAATCTATTGGAAATAGTGACTCCTTCTCCCACCCATTGTTAAGGTGATTGTATAATTTATTGTCCACACTGAGAACTTACAAGAATAAATTGAATGTTATTAATATTCATACCAGGGCAGCAAATATAGACTATTTTTTAGCTTCCCTATTGTTGCTTTCCACTTCACTTACTGTATCACCACCTAGTTTATTAAGCATTTAGTTGTTGATTTTCTGTTTTTTGCCTTTGGATTGTGTGCTGTATGAAAAAGAAGGCTTCATTTCACTCACTGATTTACCCCTAGAGCCTCAATAATAGCCACTTAATAAATATATATTGAAGGAATGAATGAGTGGACTGATTAGTAGTAAGACTCTAGAGAGAAAAGGTTGAGTGGACAGATAGAAAGATGGATAGCCTGAAGAATAATTCTCAAAAGATGACATAGAAACACAAAAAGTTAAGAGTCTAAGTAGGCCACATTATACAGGGCTATAAATATCTGTGGCAGCTTAAAGGATGCCACAGATTATTTTACACTCCTCCCATGGAGGCTCCTCCCTTTGAATCTGAATGTAGTGAACAGTCTTTATGATGGTCTTCCTATGCTTACCTCTTGGCATTCACACCCCTGGGTAACACCCTTCCCTTAAGAGTGAGACTGATCAGTGATGTTCTTCCAACCATTAGAACACAGCAAAAATGATTCCATTTTGTAGGATTGCAACACTGGACTTGCTAGCAGACACCTTCCTTTGCTATCTTTGATGAAGTAAGCAGCCATGTTGGGGAGGTTTACAGGACAGACAACTGAGGATGACTTCTGGTCAACAGCCAGCAAGAAATCTAGTTCTTCTGTCCAGCAGCCCACAAGAACCTGAATTCTGCCAACTACCATATGAGCTTGGAAACAACTCCTTCCCTAGTCTGACCTTTAGATGAGAACTCAGCCTTGGACACAATTTGGGTGGCAAGCTTGCAGAGGACTTAGCCAAGCCACGCCTGGAATCATGATCCACAACACCTGTGAGACAATAATTCTCTGTTATCTGAAGCTGTTAAATTTGTGATGATACTGTTAGACAGCAATAGATAACTAAGATACTCAGTGACCTCTGTGACTATTCCAACACATAGAATATAAAAGTAATTCTGAGCCAGTTTCTCAAGCCAGGCTTTCAGAGACTGGAAGCCCTTACTTTATGTCTCTGGAATCTCTCTCTCTCTCTCTCTCTCTCTCTCTCTCTCTCTCTGTCTCTCTCTCTCTCTCTCTCTCACACACACACACACACACACACACACACACACACACACACACACACACACACATATCCCTGAGCCACTGTGTACAAGACATCTCCCACTGAAACTGCTATGCTGGAGAAGCTACATGTGAATTAACAGTTACAGCTTAGCCATCACCTCCTCGAAGTTCAAATATCCTTATATAGCTATTCTTACTTCCTGAGATTTTTTATGTTCATGAACTTCATCTTCAAAAGTGGGACTACACTAGATCTTTAAAGTGAGAATGCTAATGCTGGTTCAAATGTATTTTACTTATAATTTTAGCAAATATTGGCAATTCCAGTGTGGCTGAAGCAACTTGTATTTCTAATAGCATTGCGTGAAAGATATCACCATCACTAGCATTTATCACTTTTTTTAGTTCTTGCTAGACTGGTTGGTAAAAAGTTATATTTTCTTTGTTTCCTTAAATTTTATTTCCCTGTTTACTAGAAGGCTTGAAAATCATTTTGTTGATCACTTGGGTTTTCTTTTCTATAAAATTCTTATTAATATCTTCTGGTTTTTTTTAAAAAAAGAATCAGTTTATGAGACTATGCATTATAGCTATTAAATTTTTTATTACTAATTTTTTGTGTTGTATTGTTTTTCTAAATCTATCATGATTTATATACTTTTCTCTACATGATTTTAATATTATAAAGTCAAAATATTACCCTAATTCTTTCATAACTTCTGAGTTTTCTGTCGTGGTCTCAATTATTTCCATATCTTAAAGTGAACAAGTCATCTCCTATATTTTCTCCTAACATCTTTTATTGTTCTATTTGTTTAAATTTAGATATTTCTTCCATCTGGACTTATTCTTGTATGAAGTAGGGGTCCAGCATGATTTTATTATAGAAAAAGCCAGTTATACTAGCTCTGTTTCTTAAATAAAGCACGATTTTTCTATTGTACTGAAAATGCCATCCTTCTCACATGTTAAAATCACATATATAGTCTGGGATCTATCACTGGACTTTCCATTTGGTTCTCTAATTTATTTTTCTATTTATGTGTAAATATAATGGTAATTTGATTAAAGTATAGACAAAAATTAAATGTAGCTTAAACTATTGAGTTATTCAATCAAACTTTAAAGTTCCTTTTTTATCCTTCTGATACTCTTATTACTTCTATATTTAGGTCTCCGGACCAAACTTCAAGTTCTCTTACTTTTTCCTTCAATATTTCCACCCCTGTGTATTTTTTCAGACTACTTATTCAAGTCGCAGTAGTGATCATTCTCATCTTCATGGACTATATTATTTGAGTTTAAAAATCACTGGATTTTGGATTTTTGTTGTTGTAATCTGCTTTGAACTTTCCTGAATATTCTCCTTTATTTGTTCATTTTCTGTTTTCTCCAGCAGTTCTGATCTAGCTGTGTTTTTCACGTTGATTGTTCCCCCTCTCTCTGGTCTCCAAATTACTTTAGGAACAGTACCTTTTTCAGACCAACAGGATTAGACTCAGAGGTGGCAATAACCACTCCTCCCATGGGTAGGTACCATGGTATCACACAAGTCATTGACCCCTGTGGAGAGACTGAATGAAATCCTGTGTGCTGTCCAGCCTCCTCAGCCAAAGAGACTCATACTCACATACCTCACAGGCAGCAAGAACTTCACCTTCCTTTCAGATGTTCCTCAGTTCTTTAGCAGCTGGAGAAAACACCACACTCCTGTAAGCCATTGTCACCTTTCCTCCCAACACCTCTGTGTCCGAAATCTCACCATAATTCACACCAATTGCTTCTGATCCTCACTGCAGAGCTCTCTGATGAAAGGCCCTAGCTTCTGTCAAAACCAAACAGAAGAAAGTATCAGATCTCTTCTTCAGGACTCTATGAACCTCAGAAACCATTCTCTCCCCAACTGTCTGCCAGCCTACTACATGCAGAAGTTAATTAGGTATGGACATGTGGATTAGCTGGTGATATAAGTAGAGAAGAGTTGAGGTCCTTAAGCCCCAACCCTCCCTGAATTCTAACTAGGAAGTTAGGTTTAGATGGTTGAATTTAAAGGGCCTGAGAGACATCCTAGTGGAAATTTTGAGTAGGAAATTAGATATACTACGTGTTTTTCACTGAATGTTTACATCCCCTCAAAATTCATATGTTGAAGCCCTAATCCCCAAAGTGATAGTATTTGAAGATGGAACTTTTGGAGATAACAGATCAGGAGGGAGACTCCATTAAGGGATTAGTGCCCTTATAGGAAAATATACTATAGAGCTTTTTTTTCTCTCTCTCTCTCTTTCTCTCTCCCATGTAAGGATACAGTGAGAAGGCAGCCATTGACAAGCCAGGAGGCAGGCCCTCACCAGACACAGGATCTTCTGGCACCTTGATCTCAGACTTCCCAGCAGCCATAACTGTGAGAAATAAGTGATTGTTGTTCAAGACACCCAGTCTGCCGCATTTGTAATAGCAGCTCACACTAAGACATCAGGACTCAGTTGAGGGATCTAAACTTGAGAAAATTCATGATAATTGAAGTCATAGATTCATCTACAGAGTACAGCATAGAGTAAGAAGAAGAGACCCTGAATTTGGTTTTGAGTAATACCAATGTTTAAAAATCCAATAAGGGCCTGTTGCTTAAAATAGGATGTCAAGAAAGAACAGCCAGGATAGGATGAAAAATGAAAGCATGATGAGTTACAGAAGCCAGGGAAGATGAGTGTTTCCAGAAGGAGGACATGTTCAACTGTGTCAATGACAGTGTCAAGCTCCGTGGAGAGGTCAGCTAATGAGAAAAGTAAAAAATGTGCGTCAGATTTAATAACAGTTCATACAGGTGACCTTACCAAGAGTTGTTTCAAAGGACCCAAAAAGAGTGAAAACAGATAATAAATTTAAACAACTTCAAATATTTTATAGAAATTTATGTCTGAGATAAGCTATGATTAGAGGCTACATAAAATCACAAGTCAAGGAAGTCATAAATGGGTTATTAAAACTGGAGCCAGAGGTTTGACCTGTCATTTAGCTCTTTTCTTTTCCAGTTGCTCACATATTTAACTATCTCAGTCATGACCCTATGATGTACATTAGCTTTGTCCAATTTTTTTTTTCTAAATTTGGGACTTTGGATAGAATGACTTGGGCAAAAATATAATTTGATTATTTGACTATTTTTAGTTAGGCAAAGTAAGCAATTTTAAGAGCTTTGTTTTTTCTCATTTTCTCCCTTTAAGCTCTTTTATTTCTTTACCCTCTCAATAAACCTCCTTGTGTTTATGGTTAAGGGAATGAGTCACTTCCACAGTAGAAGTGGGTGCTGAAAGATTTCACATTGTTTTTCTCTACACAGGACTAAAACAACCAACAAATTTCAGACAGTTTATTGGAACAGTTGGTCAACACAGAGATAAAATTCATCAAACCAGTCATACGTAGATTCATGCAAGTCATTTGAATAAAAGAATAATCAGTCAGAATGGTTCAAGAAGATGGCACTGCTTCCTCTAAAAGGATAACACTCTAGTATTCAAAGAAAAGCAACAACTGAAGTTTCGTAATATTCAGAGATTAACATAGGCCCAGTATTTGGAGATTAATCAGTCTAACAGATAGACTCTAATGTCTTCTTTTTCCAGTGAAATCAAAATATGCAGCTCTATGTTGGTGTTGAATTTATTTTGCTGAAATTTCTGACACAAATTATGTTTATTTAATACTTTAGAATAATAATAATCACAGACCCAAGTCTTTACTTCATGTTTCTCAACGGAAGCACATCAACACTGTAGGGATGTCAGAAAGAAAAAAGAAAAAAAAAATTCACAGGCAGGAAAGTCATTCAGTGTTAGTAACAATATTTTAAGGAATAATGATAGACCAGCACCATTGCTTTGTCTACTGGGTTTTCGCATAATGACACTAACAACAGCAATAGCGAGCAAAGAAGGGTGATTCTGCTGCTGCAGAGGCTTGCCTGGAGATGAGTCTAGGAAAGGCAAAATCAACTTTGCAAGATGATAGGATTGACTCAGCACCAATTTGAGAATAAAAAAATGCAAGTAGCTAAGCTTTGAGCTCTCCGTCAGAAGCACAGGTTTTGTCTAAACCACTAAAGGAATTGGTGATCTTTTACTGTGTCCGTATGCCATCAAAAAAAGCAGTTTTAGAAATGCATACTATGAAATTGGATAGGAGTCTGTGAAAGCAGAATGGAATCAAATGGATAGGAGTCACTTGGAAATCAAAATGGCCAGAATGAGAGCCACTGGAGACCATTTGGCTTTCAGTACCCAGTAATTTGCTGAAGTAATGTTTTGAGGTGATTGTCCAGCTCTCTACCATTGCCTTCCCTGAGAAAGAAAAGTCTCGGACAAGGTTTGGGTTTCAGTGTCTGTGCTGGGACCTTGGGATCATCCAACTGTTTCTGATTGGTCTAAGTCTAGAGTCTATTGGATGCTGAAAAACAACGGAATTCTCACATTGAAGAGCTCAATTTAGAAGCATTGAGAAATCACAGTCAGACAATGGTGAGTACTTAAATTAAAGGAATACATGTATGTTTATACAGAAAAGAACATACAGAGGTAAGAGACTGACATCTTGGTCATTTGCTACTGATGAGTGGGGAGAGAGATTCTGCAGATAAAAGCAATGGGCTGGGCATACAGAGAGAAACAAAATTAAAGAACTTGTGACCATAAACAGAGATAGATGCAAAAGATCCCCAATGGCCTTTTTATTTCGGGTTCACTGTATTTCCATAAGATGCTATTTTAGTTTTCATTATATTCCTCTTAGTTTTTCTTGATTAGGACATTACCTTGTGACAAAAACAACACTAATAGCTACCATTTATTTACTTAATGTTTACCACATCCCTATGCATTTGCATGAATTGTTTCATTTAAGTCCCCCACCATCATTATTATTACCCATTTATAGATGAGACAGCTGTGGCATTGGTCCAATTAGTAAGTGAAGGAATTAAGATTCAATGCCAGTCATCTGACTCTAAGGTTAACCCTCTTAATCCCTAGCTGTGTGTTTCTGTGAACCTCAAGTTTCACTTTCATCTATAATGTGGGAATAATGTTACTGACCATACAAGTTATACAGATTCAATATGATAATATATGTAAAGGCTTTTGGTAAATTTTATAATTCTACTAGATCTTGTTTTGCTTTGGTTTATTCCAGGTTTAACAATTCATTTATTTTTACCATTCACCTATTAAGCCACTTCTCCAAAATGTTTACAGATATTTATTAAGCACACATATGCAGTATATTGAAATGTGATATAGATACATTTGAGGCACTTATCATAGGCATATATAATGGAGAAGATAACTGTGTACGTCTTATTTATCATCAATATTATTACTCTTTCAGCTTTAAGATGATGATGATGATGAAGACGGATACACTCATTACCAAATAGAAGTTGCAACAATATGGGTTCCATTTATTACACACTATTAAAATTGTTGAAGTTTAAATTTCACAGTGATATGATAAATCTCTAGAAGTACTAGCTTTTGAATTGATGCCAAAATATTACCATTCCTCCAGTGCATTGGAACTAATTAGTATATGTGAAACTACACAATTAAAAAGATATTCTGTCTTTGTTTTGAATTGCCTAAGTTTTAGCTTTAATTTTATAGCTGCTCTGTCAGAAAAAACTACACTGAAAGATATTTCTTTCCAATAAGCTTGTACTTTATTTTCCTGAAATCTATTTTAAAAGCATAGAGTCTGAGCAAAGAGAAATGGATTAGTGTAATGACTCTTTGAAAGTCCTGATATACCATTCTGGGGATGAGAGTGCTCATGACCCAGTATTTCATTTCTATGGTCAGTACTGGGTAAACACTAAAAATCATTTCTCCTTGGAAACTACCATTTCTAGGTTCCATACTGCTCCTATCCCTTCTGACAACACATTGTTTATATGGTTACAATTTTGCTGACTTAGTTATACCACGTGTAGTTAGAGTATATTCTGGTGTTGTATCTTTGCAACTATATCAAGAGCCTATATGCTAGTCTCCCTGATTGAATCTGGTTTGCAAAGGTCCTCCACCACACACTTACAGTTACCTAAGTTACTATTATGACTCCATAGATACACTATTTAGAAATGTATAACCCAGGCTAAATTGTCCTCAGCTTTGACCCACCAACGAATACATCAGCTAGAATGTTTTTGGTTACAAGGAAAAGGAAAATTCAAACTATTTTAACAATATAATTATTGCTTCATGTAAGCTGTAGCCTAGTTTTCAGGCACAGTGTGTTTCAGACATTAACCATGTTTTTCTGTTATATCTTCATTTATGTGCTTCCCTGATAGCTGACTTCATCCTTAGACTGGCTTCCTTTATGGTTAACAAAGTGCTACAGCAGCTCCAGGTCTCACCTCTGCAAAACATACAGTTCAGAACAATTCCTTTATAACCAAAGTCTTGACCATTTGTTGTTAAGTTGAATTGTGTTGGCCTCGGATTCCTGAACATTTATGAGCCAATCATTGTGGTCCCAAAGGGGTTGAGACAATATTGATCAGGCTACTGTAATTGAGCTTACCCCTGGAAAAGGAAGTGGGAATCAAGGCTACAAAAATTACAATGGAGGGTGCAGGTGTAATCATTGTTGGGAAGTCAGCTACAGTCTAGTCTTTGGTTATACCACATTCACTTATATCATGTTTCTGTACATATGCTTCCAAAAAATGTATTACGTAAATTACATGAGCCCCCTGCAAAAACACAGACAAGCCAAATTCTCACCTAGTGAATCCATAACTAGACAAAACAGTAATCCTAGACTCCAAGAGTCTAGTAGTCTAGGATTACTTGGAGTCTGGGATTACTACATAATCCTATACTATCTATTACTACATAATAGGTAGTCTCCTTCATCAGACCCAGCTAGTCTCCTCACCAGACCCTTCTTATAGACTGCTTCAAATACTCTCAGCCTCACTTGCCTCTTCTTTTCTGCTACTATCACCATACCATATGTAAGTAGGGTTCAACCAACTTCATGTAGGTGGCACCTGGCACCAACTTACATCACCTCCTGCCTTGTGGCATCTCTTTTGATCTTGGGGTGTCAGATACCATAGAGCTTCACTTGGTGCCAATATTTGCAGGCCAGAGGTACAAAAGTATAGAATCCCAAGTAAACTTTCAAGTGTTGGAACACAAGAGTTAATAAAAAACTCTTCCTTCTGTCTCCCTCCACCCTTCTACCTCACCTATGTACTATCCTAAGGCACACTTTTATCTGACTCCACAGAGGATGGTCCTGTGAGATAAGCACTTAGCACTTAAGCACTTGGCAGCAGCCAACCCAATAATGTAACCTTATTACTGGCTCTCTCTTCTTACCTGATGCAATTCCCTTGCCTCTCAATCTAGCTTCTGTTGTTTGCACACCTTCATAAATTACTAGCACATATGCTTCTGCTTCATTTTCTCCCTTCTGGGAAACACAGGCCAAGATAATATGTAATAGATCCCCAAAGAATCCCTTAACAAACGTTAGTAGAGAACTGGATAAATGAAACAAAATTTTCACTTGGAAAAGAGATCAGAGAGAAACACACAGAAATCACTAGTACATGGCACATATTATAGTCTTCTGGCCATAAATAACAAGGACAACCTGCCCTGGCAATGGAAGGCATTCCTTGGTCGACTAATAAGAAGGCCCCTGGTTCTACGCAATGAATGGATTTTCCTTGTCCATTGTCTCCCATGGAGATAAACTTTGGAAATGATGCAATTTCTGGAGCTGACCACTTGAGCAGCCCACTTCCTGTTGATGTGATTCCTGGATCCTTGGGATTATCTTAAGGTTTGAGAAATACAGGCTCTTTTTGGCCAGTCATAGGGATTTTTGGCAGTACAGCTCACTTAAAAATTTGGTAGGCTGCTGGTCTATTTGCTTTGGGTCTACGTGCTTGTGATCAATTCCATGGGCTAGCATCAAGGCCAACTCCCTTGTCGGTTCAGAGTTTCATGAATCTGGGCATTTTTGTCTTTCTTGAGTATATCTCTGTCCTCAGCCTACCTCACAGCCCCTTATTTGATGGTTTCAACCATATTCTTGGACTGTGCCTTGAAGAAACTTGAAAAAAATACTTTTATGGACAGAGGTCCTAATAGTATTTAGGATATCCCTAAACACTATACCCTTATCTTTGTTTTCCCAGTATGACTATACTTTTGTTTGGCAAAAATACACTTAGCAAGAGAAGCTTGGAAGAAGCCTGGTCTCATTCATTTCCTGCTTAATTCCCCAACTCCCTGCATCTGTTGTTGCCAATCTTGGCTTGAGGTGGAGAATATGACATTTCTATCCCTACAAGATTCCATATTGGATTAGTGAACTCTCTAGCAATATGTATCTTTAACTAGTCTTTTTCCCTTACACTTCATACCGAATCTATAAGGCAGTCTGTCAGCTCTACCTTAAAAACATTTCCTACATTGGAAACCTTCTTGCCCCATCTATTGCCAGTCCGTAGATGGTCCAATCAATCCACCACTATCTCTGCTGTTAATGCCATAGTAGTCTCCTAACTTGGTCTTGCATTTCCTCTCTTATCCCCTCTCAAACGATCATGTGCCAATCATCAACCAGAGCCACCTTTCTAAGATTTCAATGAAATTATGTCATTCCTCTGCTTGAACCTCTCCAGTGGACCCCATCACAATATAAACAAATTCTAATATCCATAACTTCATTTAAATTCCCATGTGGTCTGGTGCATCTCCTCTGATCCTATACCCCAAAGCTCACTGTGCTTCTGCCATCCTAAACATCTAGTTTGTTATTCTTTGAAATACCCGGCACACTCCAGCCTTGAGGAATTTATGCTTGCTGAAATCTCTGCCCAGAAAGTTTCCCTCAGATGTCCTAGTCATCCTATCTATAATAGCAGCACACATCATTTTCTATCCCCCTTTTCTGCTTTATTTATCCTTAACAACTTGTCACTACCTATTTTGGGTAATTTTTTTTTAGTAGTATATGTGTATGAATTAGAATGTAAGATCCATGGATGGGTATGTCCACTGAGGAGGACAGTGCTTGGCAAAGTAGACGCTCAACACGTAGTTTGTCAGACATGCCACCTTAAGCCTAGACTTGTCTCTTTTTTACAGGATCTTTCTGCAGGTGGAGGAAATGACCTATCAAGTTGTCTAAAGCTACACCTTCATCAAGTCTGAATAGCAACACATAAAAGCCACAACCTAGACACCTTTCTTGCTTGCACATAACAAAGATTGCCAACTTCCTACTCTCGAATAAAAGGGGCCCTCACTGCTCTCCTTCCTATCTCCCCTACTCAGAAAATTCCACAATGAAATGTCTGGTCTTGCATTTCATTGAAATGAGGTGAGTGCCCGTTTCTGGCATCAATCAATTGATCAATCAATAGATCGATAGATATCTGTTAGAATGCTTTGGGAGGCAACCAACAGAAAGTCTAACTCAAACTGAATTAAATAAGGAAATTTATTCATGGAAGTTTTACTAGAAAAGAAGAAAGAAAATCTTCCAAACATGTATAAGCTCTAGAAATAATTTGCTCTGAGCTTCTACTCCACTTCCTCCATCATATTCTGTAGTCTCTACACCCACCCCAGGTGTTACTTCTATTTCAGGCTGACTGCTCTTAAATTAGTAGTTACTGATTAGTTACAGCAATAAATTAGCTGCAGTAGTTCCAGGCTCCAAATATGCACATTATGCAATCTGGTATTTTTAATCCTACAGGAATTCTTAAAGAAAATATAATAAATTATTTACTCCTCTGCACAAGATATGACATGATTTGGCTACCGCTATTGCTGTAAGTTCCTTGTTTTCTGCCAGGCCAATTTGTTAGCTTGGTGTAAAATTTCAGACCTTTCAAGTTGTTTAAAATCTTTCCCTTCAAATCTGTTCTATTCCCAGTCTTCCTTATTTTGCTTAATATTTTTTCAATTGCTCAGGTCAAAGACTTCATGTCATACTTTCTTTGTCTCTCTGTCTCTGTCTGTCTCATCCCCCCACCACCACTTCATCATCTACTTGTTTGACCTCCAGCTATACAGCATCTGAGCACTTCCAAATACTTTTTTACTGCTACCACCCCACATAAAACACTACTATTTCTCTTATAACACATTATTTTAGTGGTTTCCCATTTAGCATCCCAGCTTCTGCTCTTGTCCCACTATTATCTATTCTTAACTGAGCAGCTAGAATGATGCTGTTAAAATATGAGTCAGTCTAGGTCACTCCTTTACTAGAAAACTTCTAATGGCTCCCACCTCAGCACTTTTGCATCAGGTGCTCTGCCTGCCTGAAAAGCTCTTTCCACAGACAGCCACATGGCTTGCTCTCTTTATCTCTTTTAATGTGAGACCTTTTCTGACCATCCTATTTAAAATTTAAGTCTCCTCAACTCCAGCATTTCCTATCTGTTTCCCCTGCTTTACTTCTTCCCTTAACACTTATTACTTTCTAACTTAGCAAAGAATTTATTTTATTTTCTGAATTCTCCAAATAGACAAAAAGATTGACAAGAGAAGGGGCTACACATACACACACACACACACACACACACACTTTCACATACATGACATACATGGATCACGGTATCCTAGTATCAGGGAAGTCAACAGAAGAAGGAATTTCAAGTAAGAATAAATTATCAATGGTGTCAGATATTTTGGAGAAAGCGAGTATGATAGGCTGATAAATGTCCAAAAAGAAGGTGTTGGTGACCTTATAGTAAACAGCTTCTGTAAAGTGAATGAGGAAATAAAAGGAGTAAGGTGTCTGTAAGAAGGCAAGAGAGAATGAGATCCAGGACAAACCATGAGATATTTGTCTTTAAAAGAAGTTACCTCTCTTCCATTACAATGGGGGAGGGAGAGAGAGAGAGAGAGAGAGAGAGAGAGAGAGAGAGATGATAGGAGTGGTCTATTAAACCCTGAGATTGGTGGGTAGAGACTGAGGGAGAGCCCACCCTAGTTCACCCACCTTCCCTGGAAAGTAGGAAATTGGGAAGTCAGGTTATCTTTTGGAAAGGGGAGATAATAGGAGGTAAATAAATTTGAGGAACATGTATATTTTAAATGGCCACTATGCAGAATGAAAGAGGAATTTGAAGGAAAACATAGGGATGGTTGAATTATTCTGTGCGGCATTGCTTTATTGTTTTGTTTTCCTTTTGAAAAAAGGCTATTGTTGAAGATGAGTTAATCTTTAGTAATGGTGGCTCAGTCTTCCCCATGCACATTGTGGGACACAGGGTCTTGAGAAGTGAATTATGAAACTAATTTCGTGAGCACCCATGGAGCCATTGGTATATGTGTAGATAGAGGTGTAGATGGGCATATGTGTATGTGTGATGTGTAGGTATTCTTTCACACATCTAACCTTGCACATCCCACACTTTCCTATGAACACCCTTAACTAGTCTTTGCTACGTCCAATATGTACTTTCATTCATCCATCAGCAAACAAACATTTCAAGCTCTTACACAGAGCTATCTGTCTTTACCATCTATCTGGGGAAAAGCTCCATTTTGGCTGCCTACACAGCACTTTGTGCAATTATCCAATATGTTATAGAATATTGGTCCTATGATTACATTCATATACATGGAAATGGAAAAGAGGTGGTGATAATTAAAAAGATGACTGAGACAAATGGAAACTTTTAGGTGTTCTGAGGCTGCGGGTCTCTACCTGTATATGCTCATTAGCAAATGCATGTGGTCAAATGCAAAAAAAAAAAAAAAAAAAAAAGATGAAACGAAGCCTCTGAAAATGTGTCCCATTAGGAATAAGGAAGGGGTAGTCATGCAGGCTTACAGGATTTCAGATTCAGGCTTATAGTCTGAATAAGAAATGAGAAAAGGGCAGCAGGTTTTTCTTTCTTCCTTAGAACACTTTGATTCTGATCCCTTACATTTTTGAAATTCTCCAAAACTTATCTGAGCTGCTTCTGCCATTGTCTGTTTCCTCTCCATGTACCAGACAAATCCTCCAGCTGCCTGACAAAACCTTAGGGTTCTCAGTTCAATGGCAGACTATTGCCCGTGAAAGGGGAAAACCCTGCGTCTTCAACTTGAGGATTTCGCAGGAGCATTTGTACACGTGCACTGAACCAAAAGAGCTCGATTTAGCTGCTGAGTTTACAGCCACTGTGGCTATCCTTTCCCCAACCTCAGCCCAAACCATGTATGAGGCCAACCACAATTAGTTGTTTCTTTAAACTGGGAAGGCTCAACTTGTAATTTAGACAGGAATGTCCATCTAAAAGGAATTATTCTATGCTACTTTTTGTGCCTATCCTGATTCTGCTGCGCTTTTCCTCTAAATTTACAGGTACTTAAATTTTGGAAGGTCAAGCAGGAAGAACTTTTCTCTGGGAAGAGTCTGCATGCTTCCACTTCACCTCTAAGTTGTTTGAACAAAATGACTAAAAATAAGGACAACAAATTCCATGGTTAGATTTCAGTCAAATTACCATTAATTTTACTCACATAATTTAATTTATGAAATTGTATAGTTTATTCCAAGTTATTTTATGAAGAGAAAGGATAGAAGTAATATTAGACCAGTTAAAAATGAAATAACTACCCACTGATGCAAAATGGTCTAGTTAGTGTAGTGTCAAGAGTTGTTCTTCCTTGGTAGACAAGGGACAAGAAATAAGATGAGAGCACTCATGAGCATATAAATCTGTCTTTTCTACCCTCATAACTACTTTCCAACCTGGAACACCTTTAAGAGAGAAACAGAGTGCTACAAATAATTATGCTCAAGCAACCTATATAAACAGGGACAATCACGGGCACGCTAAGGCATATTGTTTCCCTACCTCTCTAGGTCTGGGCCCTCTGTATCCAAGGCTTTGCTCCTGGTCCATGGTGGCATTCTTCCCACCCTGTCTTCCATGGCAGAACCTCTTTCCTGGTGGCTAAACTAACTTGGGCTACTGTTCAGCTTCCTAAAAGGAATAAATTTATCTGCTTTGACAAATGTAATGTTGGTCACCTTAACACATTTATCAACCCATGAAGATCTGGTGATACTAGCATGTTACTTTCAAATTTATTACTTATATATTTTACACAAAATAGGGAGTTCAGTACACAGACATAGTATGCAAAAAAGTTTCCTGCATTCTTCCATGTCAACGCTTCCAAACGGTATTGAGAAGGATCAGATGAATGGATCTTTCTCCCATGTGCTCTAAAGTATCAAAAATTTTTAGAAAAAAAAATGAAATTAGGCAGGTATTTAGAATCAAATGGTGCACAAAATACTTCACTTATTTTATTTATTTGACTGGTTGACTCAATGGGCATTTAATAAGCACTTCCTATGCGTCAAGTACTCACTCTGCCAGAACTTTCAGTATTAAAATATATATATATATACATATATACACACACACACATATATATATATGTGTGTGTATATATATATAGTGTGTTATAAATATGGTCAGGTCAGGCATGTAAATCAGAAATTACAGTTCAGCATAAGTGCCATGCAATGGTATGAAGAGAATGCGTGGAGGGTCCTTGAAATTAATGGAAGATGAAAGGAGTGTAACACCTGGTGGGGCTGGTGGGGCTCTCAGGGACCCTAGAGTTGGTGATATTTAAACCGACCCTTAAAGGTACCGAGGCAGTTAATCAGCTTGAGGAAAGGGATCATTCCAAGGGATAGTGAAAGCGGGAGGCTAGGTAATACTGTTAGAATCTTAACAAGAGTGACTATGGAAAAAGTACTCTGGGGAAGTGGTGGAAAATTGGGGTGGGGTGGAGACATAAATTTGAAAAAAAAAAAAAAAAAGAAAAGAAAATACAAACTTCTGAGAAAACAAATCCAGAGAACATGTTACTACATCTTGGCTATGCTTCTATAATACCTGCAGATAAACAGGATGAGACAGGCTATAGAAGTAGTAGTATTACATCATTTTGTAGATATAAAAACTGAAAGTTAGGGCCGGGCGCGGTGGCTCAAGCCTGTAATCCCAGCACTCTGGGAGGCCGAGACGGGCGGATCACGAGGTCAGGAGATCGAGACCATCCTGGCTAACACAGTGAAACCCCGTCTCTACTAAAAAATACAAAAAAATAGCCGGGCGAGGTGGCGGGCGCCCGTAGTCCCAGCTACTCGGGAGGCTGAGGCAGGAGAATGGCGTAAACTCGGGAGGCAGAGCTTGCAGTGAGCTGAGATCCGGCCACTGCACTCCAGCCTGCGCGACAGAGCGAGACTCCGTCTCAAAAAAAAAAAACAAACAAACAAAAAAAAAAAAACTGAAAGTTAGAGGGGAAGGGGTTTTCTAACTTCGTGAAGTAAAAATTATGCTCATGTTCATGAGCTAAATTATGCTCTATAGGAAAACTGAGGAATAAAGAAGATAAGTTCATTTTGGTTTACACAACCAAAAACAACTATTTTCTAAGTAGTCAGCCTCTGCAATTATATATATATATATATATATATATATATATATATATATAAATTATATATATATATATATATATATAAATTATATATATATATATCTTATTTGGGGAGCATATCATCTGTCTTGACTTTCTCTAGCCTAATAAAACCTGAATAACTGACAAACTCTACTTCATTTTGCAATATCTAGATTCAGAATAAATGCACATACCACTGCAGTTTAAAACGTTTTACCTCCCAAATGCAAACATGTTCAGTATCTCCTGTAAAAATATGACCTTGAGTTTTAATTGTTGACTTGAAGACTTAGGATATTTCATATCGGCAGCAATTGAAAGAATGCTATTCATGTTAACCACAAGAGGCTTAAGAGAGTGAGCTAACTGCTGCATCCGCATTCTTGGAGCTGTCTGATAACAAAAGAGGCTGTTCCGCTGCTTGATGGCAGCAGGGATCTGAGGGCTCTGGCTGTTTCACAGAGACTGTCAGGCAGAGAGGTGGGTCATGGGGCAGGACTGGAGCTTCTGGACTCATCCACATCTTCTGACTTCGAGAACGAGGAACTCAGCGCCCACAGAGAATGAGATCAGCTACTTTTAAGGACAGTCTGGTTGTCAGGCTCAGTGAACACCCACATTAGACATCGCTGGACAGGCAAGGAAAAGGACATGTGGTTCCTATGTTGTCTCTGAAATACTGACTCCACAGGGACACTCGTAGACATATTTTCCCAAAGGCCTTCCAAGGGAAAGAAGGGCTGCTTGTTTTCCACAAGTTCGGTTAGTTTCAGGACACTATAACTTCCAAATAAAGTTACCTTCCCTCTGAATTCGAATTTGTTCTAAGGTACTGGGTTTCATATGTTCTTCAGACATTAAAAGTGTCTCCTCTAAGAGCACCACACTTTTTGTTCAGACAATTAAAGAAAAATACTTTAATGAATTATTAATGGATTATTTTATTCTTTAAAGACCTCTAGGCTTTCAGAAATTATATCTTTGAACATAATCTGTGTGTCCTGAGTTCCATACTATTCATGTACTCATGAGTATCCATGATTCTTCAGATTTTGAGATACAGTATTCTTGTTGTGGCTGCAAAATGAAAGAAAAGCATCGCCTATCTTTTTTTTTTTTTTTTTTTTTTGCTCTATACTACATCAAAAAGCTTAGTTTATAGAGTCCCCCATATTTTATTGAACACCATTTTAATTAAAGTGGTCAAAGCAATTTGTAATATGAGGACACAACAAAAATTTAGATGACCATGAATCATGTTACTTATCTGTGACATTACCTTTAACCATAGATTTAAATCTATCTTTGGAGGTTGATCTTCAAAAATCCAACATAGAAAACATATACCCTTAACTTCGCTGACTGAACACTCACTAATGTTATAACCAAGTTTAATAATTTTATGAAGATGAAATCTATCTTTGTGAAAGTGTCATGAAATTTATCATCATTAATATTAGACTGTCATTAATGCAAAATGAAAAGTTTTCATTTTAGGGCAATTTCACAGAAAAAGGAAAGAAATTAAACCTCTTTATCTTCTGTCTGAATTTGTATGTCCAGAATCCCTGCTCTGTTTTTGGTGATCCTAATTTTATTGACTCTGACTAGCACCTAGGATGATTCATACCTACTTTTTGCCTCAGCAGCCTTTTGAACACCTTTGTACTGAAGAACAGTCCTTGGAAAGTAGCGTGTCTCCCAAACCACTGGTAGTTATGGAAACCTGACTTACATGCACACTTTGGGGCTTACTTGCTCTTGCTCTCAACCCACTTGGCCTGAGATACCAGCAGACGTTAGATTGACAGTTGCAGTTTACATGTCTCAAGACTAATATTATTAATATATAGATGGAATTATTAATCCCATCTGTATTACAAATAGCATTTAGTTTATTTGTATTTGAATCTCTGACTAATGACATAGATGAATTATATATCTCACCGTTATGATAAAAATTTTTAACTTACTTCTTATCAATAAAGCGATATCTCTTAATGGCGATGTTAAGGATTAAATTAAACTATGTATTTTTTACACATGAAGTTAGAGTTAGGGTGAGGGTTAAAGGATCTATTTAATAACAGGAAACTTTATGGCATATTAGATGCAAGATACACAAATTATAAAAGATAGATATCTCATCTGAACTTAAATACTTAGTGCAAGTACCTTGTATTTTTAATTAATTCCCTTTTAATTATTTGCCTATATTGTCTCAAATATATTGTCAGCTGCTAGAAGACAGAGACTGTACCCTATACTTCTTGTTCTTCACCTTGCGCTTAACCAAGTACCTGCTCAGAGTGTGCACTCAGCATCTTGTATATGATGTGCTTTATATTTACAGTTCCTGATTATAACAAAAGTCAGCTGGGAAAGCAGGTATTATGATCTTTTTAGAGACTCAATGGGAGAGGTTACATGATTGCCTGGAGTCACATAATGTGTGTGTGATGAAGCCAGGATTCAAAAAGGTCTGTGTATATCTCAAAGACTGACAGACCTCATGTGCCCCAGTAGGCACTCTTACCCCCAGTAACTTGAATCACCAGTTGGGATGAGGCTGGAATACTAAGAAATTTGTTTAAATACTTTCAATTTTAAATATTGAATTTTCTTTCATTATGAATTCCTCTAGACTATGGATACAGTTCAATCCTTGTGCATCAGGTTTATGATTAAAAGGAACTAAAATCTTAAAAAGTCATTAATACAATTTCTATCAATTAATCAGCATAGCAGAGATTATATTAAAACTTCTTAAACAGCTACGTTAAAATGTTAAAAAGAAATCAGAAAGCACTTGCTATGTATATTATTAGCACCTCTTATAAACACTGTGTATAAACATGTTAAGAGAGATAGATTGGAAAGCAATTAAAATTATAGTTTACTCAGCTTCAGAATCTTGCTCTACACATGAATGCAAAGATCAAATCCATTTTCTTAATGTTGGATTTGGAGTTGACAACTGCAGTAGCATATGTACATTCACATGTGTAGGTTAAAAACTATATCGCTATACACCAGCACTTTTATTCTTTTCTAAACAGTCAAGCTTCTGTTTCTTTTGTTCTTAAAGCTTTGACACTCATTCTATCTTGAATTGCCATCTGCACAAACAGAATTTTTCTGTTTAGCCATGGTTAGGGATTCCTAGTGCCAAGTCTAAAACTCTACAGCATGTTTGTCTAAACAACAGCTGTGCACGATGCCATCTTTCAGCAATAGTTTGTTCGCCATAAACTTATAATTATCTGCAGGTTATCAAATGTCCTCTTGGAGCAGGGCTGCCCTGGAAGCATATGCACTAGCTAATTGCTTCTGAATTCTCTGCTCACTGTTTCCTTTACCCATCTGGAAGATCTTGTGGGAGTACAAAAACAAAGCCCCTGGCTTCCCAGCAAGACCGTCAACACACCCACAAACTGGTCACCCTAGTGTGAATCTGGCTCCCAGATGGTTTTTGTTTAGTGGGTACAGCATTAGAATTTTCTTGGCCCTCACTGAAGACAATTGGTTCTGTCTCCTAGATACTCAGGAAAATCAACTGGAAGCTTTTCATAAATATTTATGACTGATCTGGAATAGGATCTGGGCATCTGAATATTTTTCAATGTTTCCAGGAGATTTTTTTAACTATTTCACCTTTTATCTTAGATTCAGAGGGTACACATGTAAGTTTGTGATATGGTTATATTGCTTGATGCGGAGGTTTGAGATACAAAAGATCCCATCACACAGGTAGTGAGCATGGCACACAACAGCTAGTTTTTCTATGCTCACTCTCCTCCCATCCCCTCTAGTAGTCCCCAGTGTTTATTCTTCTTATCTTCATGTCCATGAGTGCCAAATATTAAATCCCCACTTATAAGTGAGAAGATGCAGTATTTGGTTTCCCCTTCGTGAGTTAATTTGCTTAGGATGACAACCTCTAACTGAATTTGTATTGCTGGAAAGGACATGATTTCATTCTTTATATGGCTGAATGGTATTCCATGATGTACATGTACCACATGTTTTTTATGCAGTCCCATAGATGGACACATAGGTTGATTTCATATCTTTGCTATGGTGAATAGTGCTGCAATGAATGTACAAGTGCATGTGTGTTTTTTCATAGAATGACTTATTTTCTTTGGATATACACCCGGTAAAGGGATTGCTGGATCAAATGGTAGTTCTGTTTTTAGTTCTTAGAGAAATCTCCAAACTGCTTTCCACAGTGGATGAACTAATTTACATTCCCACCAATAGTACAGAAGCATTCTCTTTCC
Organism: Macaca fascicularis; assembly: GCF_037993035.2. Classification (NCBI taxonomy): domain Eukaryota; kingdom Metazoa; phylum Chordata; class Mammalia; order Primates; family Cercopithecidae; genus Macaca; species Macaca fascicularis. The sequence continues at coordinate 76,486,677 of NC_088375.1, read as the reverse complement.
TTCTCCAGGAGATTTTAATGCCAGTCATGATTGAGAACCATTGAAGTCTACATTTAGAAATGGATATCATCATCAACAAGGGATTCTGATATAAACAACAAGATAAAGCTGAAAAATCTAAGGATGAAGACAGGTGCAGAAGCCACCCTGGCCCAGACTAATGACAGCTGAATAATTCCACATGGGGCATCTGGAAGAATCAAGAGAGAGAGACAGGGCATTATTTAGAACCAGATGCTCAGAGGCAATGTCTTAAGGGTGAGAACAAACAACAGAGCTGGACTTTCTCTGAGTCTGACTGACAGTGTCAAGGAATATATGGCCAGTTCTCTACATTAGAGATAGCACTAGGAAAGAAAGATCCCAGAACCAAGTGAAATGGAGTAAGACATTTACTGAAGAATAGAAAACCAGAATTAGGGAAGCAGAGACAAGACAAGGACCCAGTGGCAAGAAAAAAAGGCCAAAAAGGTAAGGAATCGGGTTGATGGAAGAAGTGACTCAGGACTGAGGTGTAAATGATAAGGGTTTGATCATGCCGTGTGTGTATTCTAGGAGTGGTTGTTGCCACTTAAAAATGGATATAATTTGTGTAAAAAATCTACAATCAGAATCAAGGCAACAAATCTGTTGCAGTGGTTTAATATAAGCAGCAACAAAGATGAACAGAACATCTGCTTCTATCAGGGACCTTTGTCTTCTGAACAGCTGCTCTTGAGACTCATGTACTATGTATCAGTAGTGGCAATTAATGAAGGCAACATGGAATAAGCAGCAAGATTGCCAGTCAATGGACAATGTAGCATCAGAAGTTAGATGCTGAGTCAGAAGGAGGAAGTCACTCCATTGGAATCACCATACCCAAGTTTAGACCTGAGCAATACCATGAAGTCTTTCTGATGAAGAAAAGGGACCTGATTTGTTGGTTATTATTCCTATTGTTATATGGTCACATTAGTTATCTATTGTAGCACAACAAATCACCCCCAAAGCTTTGTACTTAAAATTTTTTAAAAAGTATATGGAACAGAATCTTTCAGGATTAAAGATCCAGGAGTGGCTTAGCCAGTGCTTCTGATTTGGGAGTATCTCATATGGTTGCTTTCAAAGGTTTTGGCTAAGTCTGAAGTCATCCAAAGGCTTGAATGGGATAAAAGATCTGCTCCTCAGCTTATTGCTGGCAGAGGCCTCAGTGCCCATCATGAGGGTCTCTCCATAGGGTTGCTCAAGACATGACAGCTGGCTTCCCCTAGAGAGAGAGACGGAGAAAGAAAAAGCATAACTAAGACAGATCTTTTATAACTTAACCTCTAAAGTAACCTACCATCACCCTTGCCATATTATGTTTGTCATAGGCCAACATTGGTACAATGAGGGAGGAGTGATATACATACCAGGGTATAAATAACAGGAGGTGGGAGTTCATCTCAGAGACTGGCTACCACATTGGTTATTGCTGTTATCTTTGTTTTACAATTTCCTTGGTGTCTCAAAAACATCCACATTATAGAAATGAAGATACTGGGATTCTGAAAGACTTTGAACAAGGTCATGTTGCTGGTAAGTTGTTCTTAGTTGCTGGGGTTTTCTTGGTCATGGTGGCTTGGAACTCACTGACCATTCATAAATCTTCCTTTATTACTCAGTGGAAGTTCTACAAAACTGCAGTAGAATAAG